>NW_022437000.1:4408731-4518654 GCF_009761245.1 Sapajus apella | reverse complement strand
TATATATATGTATATGAGTTTTATATAATATATAATTATATATATGTGTATATATATGTTTGTACATATATTATATATATATATATATACACATATATATAATTTTTTTTGACCAACAACTAAGAGACAGAAGCCTTGTTTCTAATACTTAGAATGGAATGGCATAATGTACAAAGTATCTTTCACTGAAGAAAAGTGACTTGCATTTGGGATTCATTAGAATATATTATCAACAGATTAGAATATTAGTAATTAAACTTTCATTTGGGGTAACATTGAACTCTTGCTCTATATAGCCAGTCACAACAATTGAACTTTTAAAAGTAAAACCGATGAAGAAAGCTGAATAAGCAGCACAGACTTCTCACACATTATAGTACTATTTATAAATCAGTATCAGTAATTAAAATATCACAACTAAATATTTAATTATGCTTCAAGTTATTAGAGAAAACAGTACAGCACAGTGGCCCTCTATGCCAGTTGATTTTAATTATCTTTTACCTTAATTATTTCAAATGTTGTTTCTTTCATAACTGAAATTTTCACCACAAAGTCTACTAGTAATTAATTGCACAATGATTTATTTATTATAGGACGGCTGAACTCCATCCAACAGGCTATTTTTATGAGTACATTAAAGCTAGGTCTAAACACAATTTGGATTAGTTTTCCTAACTGAAGTATTTCAGATTTTTCTGGTGTTTGGCTCTTTTATCCCATCCTACAATGTTATATTTGTGATTGAAACATTCAGTTGATTTAAAGGCATGCATTGGAGCTCATCTAAACATTTCATTAAGAATTACTCAAGTCTTGCATTAAAAATATTTTTCATTGTGAAAACCTTTCTTTAACCATTCATTTTGAAAAATTTGGCTGAATACCATTTTTCGTTTGTCAAAAGTCAGAATCACTTTCCAATGTATTATCCATTCATTACCACTCTTTGAAGTGAGCCAAAGCCAGAAGAATGCATACGCAATAATTTAATTTTGTTTGTACAAATAATTATATATAAACGTATATACACAAACACCACACTACACACACACACACACACACACACACACACACACACACAATCTCTGCTGAATTTTAAAATAATTAATATACTAGTCACTGAGAAATCTATGGCTCAGCTATGGGGCCCATATAATTTCAGAAGTTCCTATTTGAAGGGGTTCAGATGAAATCAGAAGGAATTAAGTTTGTTGTGTTAACTCTAGGAAATTTTTAAGTTGTGCTGGCTTTGGAAAAATCTATTTTTTTTTTCAAGTAGTTTAGGCAATCCTCATGCTGCAGATTTGATTCTTTTATTTGACACAGGTATATGTGTGTGTGTGTGTGTATGTTTGTGTGCACTCCCATTTCTTATTCAACAATTACACATCAGACACATCTTAGTCCATTTCACACTGCTATAAGGAACTACATGAGACTAGGTAACTTATGAAGAAAAGAGGTTTGACTCACAGTTCCACAGGCTTAACAGGAAGCATGCCTGAGAGGCCTCAGGAAACTTACCATCATGGTGGTAGACAAAGGGGAAGCATGGACCTTCTTCACATGGTGGCAGGAGAGAGAGAGAGAGAGAGAGAAAGGGGAAGTGCAACACACAGTTAAACCATCAGATGTGTGAGAAACTTATTATCATAAGAATAACCAGGGAGAAATCTGCCCCCATGATCCAATCACCTCCCAACAGATCTCTCCCCTAGTACATGGCGATTACAATTTGACATGAGATTTGCATGGGGACATTGAGTCAAATTATATTATTCTGCCCTGCCCTCCTCCCCAAATCTCATGTCCTTCTCACATTTCAAAACGAGTAATGCCTTCCCAACAGTCCCCCAAAGACTTAACTCATTCTAGAATTAACTCAAAAGTCCAAGTGGAAAGAATCATAAGAGACAGGCAAGTTCCACTCACCTATGAGCCTCTAAAATAAAAAAAAAAAAAAGTTAGTTACTTCCAAGATACAATGGGGGTAGAGGCATTGGGTAAATGCTCCCATTTCAAAAGAGAGAAATTGGTCAAAACAATGGGCCTACACACTCCCTGCAAGTCTGAAACTTAGTAGGGCAGTCATTCAACTTTGAAGCTCTGAAATAATCTCCTTTGATTCCATGTCTCACATCTAGGTCATATTGATGCAAGAGGTGGGTTCTCATGGTCTTAGGCCCCACTCTGGCTCTGCAGGCTATAGTTCCCATGGCTGCTTTCATGGGTTGGCACTGAATACCTGTAGCTTTTCCAGGTGCACAAATGGTCAGTGGATGTATTATTCTGGGGTCTAGATGATGATAGCCTTCTTCCCACAGGTCCACTAGGCAGTGCCCCAGTGGTGATTCTGTGTGGGTGCTCCAAACCCACATTTTCCCACTGCACTGCCCTGGTAGAGGTTATCCATGAGGGCTCTGCCATTGCAGTAGACTTCTGTCTGGATGTCCAGGCATTTTTATATATCCTCTGGATTCTGGGCAGAAGTTCCCAAACTTTAACTCTGGCTTTCTATGCACCTGTAGGCCCTAAGTCACATGGAAGCCATCAAGGTTTGGGTTTTACACTCTCTGAAGCTATAGCCCAAGCTGTATCTTGGGTCTTTTAGCCATGGCGGGAGCGGGAGTGGCTGGAATACAGGGCACCATGTCCCAAGGCTGCACAGAGCAGCTGCTCTCTGGGCCCAGCACTCAAACCACTTTTCCCTCTGAGGCCTCCAGGCCTGTGATGGGAGGGGCTGCCATGAGGGCATTTGAAATGCCCTGGAAAGACTTTTCCTATTGTCTTGGCTATTAACATTCGGATGCAAATTTCTACAGCAGGCTTGATTTTCTCTTGAGTAAATGGGTTTTACTTTTTCACCACATGGTCAGGCTGCAAATTTTCCAAACTTTTACACTCTGGTTTCCTTTGAAATATATGTTCCAGTTTCAGAAAATCTCTTTGTTCATGCACATAAGCATACACTTTTAGAAACAGCCAGGTCATTTCTTGAATACTTTGCTGCTTAAAATTTTCTTCTGCCAGATACCCTAAACCATATCTCTCAAGTTCAAAATTTCACAGATCTCTAGAGCAGGGTAAAATGCCACCAGTCTCTTTGCTAAAGCACAGCAAGAGTGACCTTTTGCTTACTTCCCAATAAGTTCTTTTTCCCCATTTGCGACCACCTCAGCCTGGACTTCATTGTTCATATAACTATTAGCATTTTGCTCAAAACCATTCAGCAGGTCTCTAGGAAGTTCCAAACTTTCCCACATTTTCCTGTCTTCTTCTGAGTCATCCAAACTGTTCTAACTTCTGCCTTTTACCCAGTTCCAAAGTTGCTTCCATATTTTCAGGTATCTTTACAGCAGTGACCCATTCTTTTGGAACAAATTTTTTTTTGTATTTTTCTCTTCTCACACTGCTATGAAACAACTACCTGAGACTGGGTAATTTATGAAGAATAGAGGTTTAATTAACTCACAGTTGTACATGCTTAACAGGAAGCATGATTAGGAGGTCTCAGGAAACTCACAATCATGCTGAAAAGCAAAGACCTTCTTCACATGGTAGCAGAAGAGAGAGAGAGAGCAAAGGGGGAAGTGCCACACACTTTTAAACCATCAGATCTTGTGAGAACTCATTCACTATCATGAGAACAGCAAAGGGAAAATCTGCCCCCATGATCCAATCACCTCCCAAAATGTCCTTCCCCTGACATGTGGGGATTACAATTTGACATGAGATTTGGGTGGGGACACAGAGCCAAACCGTATCAAGGCACAATTTTAAAACGTGAGCCTGTAATACACACACTGAAAGAGGATTGTAGTGGGGACTGCTGACCCTGGACTACTTTGAGGAACTAAGTGGCCAAATAACGCCTTGTGCACTTCTCCAGAACTTGACAACCTCAGCCTGGACTTCATTGTCTATCAGTTTCAAGACTGCCTTTGAAATACTAAAGGCAGTCTTGCCAAAACCCTCTGGTTAGGTCTAGATGTAACATCTCGCATGGGTGGGAACTCAGGAAATGGGAGAATTTCGGGTTTGGAGCACCTAGTAGGTTTCCAAAAAAAAGTGAATTGAGCATCCTAAGATTGACTTTAAAAGAGAAAACAGAGAACTAGGAAGCACAGGGCAGGGGATTAAGGTCAGGAACTGGGGATTTCTAGGCATCACTGTGGAAAGATTTACATGGCATGTGAATAAGCTGGTTCCTTTTTTCATAAATTGTTTTACTTTCTAAAGTAAAATCTGATGATCCTACATAGTTTCTGGGGATGGCACTGCAGGAATAAAAAAAGGGGAGGAAAACAAGGGCAGTCTCCCTCTTCATCTTGCCCAGTGCCCATGGCCAGGAAGCAGCAGCCCACCAAAGGCCTGTGTCCTGGGCTCCTGGGTTGACCTACAGGTTAGGAAGAGATGTTGAGGCTGGAGGAATATCAGACACAGACTCCTGGGATGACTCAGGAGCTGATATGAAACAATTCCACATTTTCCCCCATAGGTAGCAAGAGGCGTTTCTTAAAAAGAAGAGAAACATCAACTTTTGACATACAGGTGTGAAATAAGGAATGCATAAAAACACTGTTATTTTCAAAATGTAAATATTTCTTAATTTTAAACAGTTTCTCTTCTTGCCTTTTGGCAATCCTTTGAGCTGATACTTTCACCCCATCTCCAACCACATATTTGAAATTTAAGTTTTGTGAAATGAGGAATGATTTCGTTAGGGCCTAAGTTAAACACTAATTCAACAACTTCCTCAGAGATGAATAAGGAGGCTCTACCATACACAGGCGCGCGTGGGCCCCAGGGGGTTAGGGGAGTTGGGCCACAACTGCCACAGAGTCAAAGCCATTCCACCTGCCGGAGTCTGTGTCTTCCAAAGGTGGGCTGGAAAGACAGCTTTTAACTTACTGGCTTCCCAGTGGAAACAAAGAAAATAATTTGTTCTATTAGATCATGGCTTGTCTTGGAAATTTTCCAGCTTGGGAAATGCTTTAATTTTTGCTAGCATTCTGAAGAGACCAGCAATGAAAGAAGGTACTGTGTGCATGAGCAATTCAGGAATTAAAAGAGCAATGACAAATAACATGCTCGTTTTGAACAGCAAAGCATGTGAAATATTCCCAAAGGAAATGGCTCAGATGTCTAACCATACCTCTCAAACTAAAACTTTGTTAAATGATTGTATCAACCAAGAATTAGGAAGCTGTACCTAGAAGAAACAGCATTGTTTTAGGAGGAGATTAAATTACATATTTATCTGAGGAAGGAAAACTTTATACCTCATTTTTACTGTCTTTTGTTCATATTGATTTTTATCATAATTTAGAAACAGAGCAAAATATTCCCAAGCACAAAAGCAGAATAAACCTCACTTTCTTATTATGCTAGAGAGCTTCTAAGTAGCAAAGGATTTTGATTTAGATTCAGGCATTAAAATTAAATCATACATCCTAAGGAAAAATGATCTGTAATAATGAGAGCCACACACATGGGGTATGAGAGTGTTATTGAATAATGAAGCAAACTACAGTTGCAGGGTGTGGGGCCAGTATGATTTAATGAAGAGTGTTTTTGAAAACAAATTTCTTCTTTGCCATCATCTATCAATTGCTGGCATATTAGCAAACAAATTACTGGAAGAGATGAGTATCATAAAATAGAAAGAAATTATTTCTTGTCAATTAAAGTAGCTTCATTTTATGGAGGTCTTGTGGAGACTGTGAGTTAGGGCCTGTAGCTACAATTGCAAGCACACTCGCCAGTTCCTTCAGCAGGAGCAGGTTAGAGAGACCTTCGTTCAGCAACTGTTAGTGGGTGCCACTAGCCCCCAGGTAGTAAACAAGCATACGGTTCTGACATCAGCATTTTTCTCATTACCTAGGCTCCTTGGTTGACTTCCTTGAACACCGTCCAACACAGTGACCGAGGTCAACATTTTTCTGCATTAATTCTGAGTGACTTTGAAAGCCATGGGCTTTGGTCTTTTTCTTCTCTCCTCTTTTAAATCAACATCTTTATCTTGTTTGGTTCACTTTAAGATTTTTCTAACATGTTTATTAGTGATAGTTTAACCAGGTTACAGAGTTTTATAACATTTTTTAAAAGACACATTTCTTATTCCTATTGAGTGATAAAGATCATGGTGGTAAATAGTTTTTATTACCAGATTAAACAGATGAGGATTGGAATCCAATGAATTTATGAAAAAGGCTTTATCCACCCATCTCATTTTTTTGTGAGTGATTTTTATGTCATTAATGTTTTGGGAAAACACTGAGCTAGTTGCAATTGCGATGATTTTAATCACAAAAGATGCATTTTTTCCAGTTAGCTCTCATATACTGGAGGCGTTCTTATTTGGTAGTGGGAAGAAAAAGTGCCAGTCCAGCTATGATCGAATCTCTTGTTGACCTATGAGATATAATTCTGCATTGATTTTAGTTTAATATTTGACTTCTAAGGAATTTAAAGTATCTAACACATAAATACAATGTTTAACAAGTAATCATTGTCAAATATGTTCAAAGGGAATTAACTATATTTATTCATATTTATAGAAAAAATGAAAGAGAAAAAGAAAGATAGTCACTCTAAATAAGATGACTTCAAGTTATAAAAACATTTATACTTCCCTAAAATAGTTGATTTCAGCTCTCAAAGTACACAGGTTTGAGAAAAACATGGTGCAGAATTCTGAACCTGCTGCCCCATGCTCACATCTGGGAAAACGGCCGAGCTACTGTTGGGTATCTTCTGCTCAACAGTTCCTTTCTCTTTCTGAGAAGAACTACAAACATTACATTTTTTGCTCTAAAATCAGCATAAATAGAGGTTTCTCCAGCCCCAAAATATCAGTCTCTGTATTCTACGGGAGGGATTCTCCTTCCTGAAATCTTCTGCTAATCTCTCCAAAAAATCCTACCAACAAGCAAGGGCAGAAGCACCATCCCAGCTTTCAGGCTACAGAACAGTTGCTTTAGAAAGTATTTGAAAGAAAGAAAAGATGGGCAATATTTTAATGACCAGTTACTCCTAAGGACGGTGGGCACCCTTCTCTTCCCACCCCAGGGCTGGGAAAAAGCATGGAGCCAGGCTGCCAAGCTGGGTGCAATGTTTACTGCATAAAAGATGAGGGCATTTTGGAGCTGGGCATGTTGGCGGCAATGTGGGGTGATGACTGTAATCACAGTGTAGGTGTTGCTTCCAATCTTAATCAGGGAAATCAAAGAGAAAAGGGTAGAAATGGTGGAGACAGAAAGATGAGGAAAGCCTGGATTGAATGCAGCACCTCTCCAGGTCAGACACCATTAAGCATTTCCACTACGATCAAGAATAAATATCTCGTGTACCCCATAAATATATGCACCTGCTATGTACTCACAAAAATTAAGAATAGAAATAATAGGAAATAATATTTTTTGCCTAGGAATACAAATCCACATGTAACACTAAAATGGATATTTTATAAAATAATTTTGATTCTGTGTCTGAAGTTTTATGTTTTTTATACTTTTTTATAGCTGGCAATGATGTACAAAATTTATTTTATGATCCATCAGTAGTTTATGACTCACATGCCAGGCGTGGTGGCTTACATCTGTAATACCAGCACTTTGAGAGGTTAAGGCAGGTGGATCACCTGGGGTCATGAGTTCGAGACCAGCCTGGCCAACATGGTGAAACCCTATCTGTACTAAAATATGTATGTAAAAACTTACCGGGCATGGTGGTGCATGCCTGTAATGTCAGCTACTTGGGAGGCTGAGGTAGAATTGTTTGAACCTGGGATGTGGAGACTGTGGTGAGCTGAGATTGCACCACTGCACTCCAGCCTGGATGACAGAGTAAGACTCCATCTCAAAAATAATAATAACAATAATAATAGTTTGTGACTCACAATTTGAAAAAAAAAATTTCACTGTATCATCTTCTATAGCTTAAGTGAATTCATGGAGTCATTAATGGTTTGTATGAATGGATTTCTTGTGGAAACTGATAATTGCACCTGGAGTAATTTGAAATGAGAGAGAGGGGAAGGAAGGGAGAAGCATTTTAGCTTCAAAAGTTGGATCTTATGAGCATAAGCCCTGGGGAAAGTTCAGACTTCATAGACCAGGGAACACAGTGAGGTCTTGATCAATTCTCCTTTGCTGTCTTGGCTATGAAAGTCTTTACTCCCATTGGAGTAAACACATCCTTTCTTAGACATCTGATTATCTGTTTCAAAGCAAGATACTTTAGCTCTCTGATCATTTAATCATTGACCCATTTGCATATTAACCATACGTTTAGTAAGGACTACTATCTGCCTGACACTACACAGGCCCCCTATGGATGCAATAACAGACAGAATTAGACAAACTACCTCTCTCTCTTTCTTTCTTTTTATTTATTTCTTTACTTATTTTTCTTTCTTTCTTTTTCCTTCCTCCTTTCCTTCCTTCCTTTTTCCTTCCTCCCTCCTTCCTTGCCTCCTTCCTTCCTTCTCTCCCTCCCTCCCTCCTTCCTTCCCTCCCACCTTCCTTCCCTCCTTCCTTCCCTCCTTCCTTCCCTCCTTCCTTCCTTCCCTCCTCCTTCCTTCCTTCCCTCCTCCTTCCTTTCTTCCCTCCCTTCCCTCCTCCTTCCTTCCTTCCCTCCTCCTTCCTTCCTTCCCTCCTTCCTTCCTTTCTTTTTTTGAATAGGGTCTTGTTCTGTTGCACAGACTGGAGTGCAGTGGTACAATCTCAGTTCATTACAACCTCATCTTCCAGGCTCAAGTGATCCTCCAGCCTCAGCCTCATCAGTATCTGGGACCACAGGTATATGCCACCATGTGCAGCTTATTTCTGTATTTTTTGTAAAGAAGGGGTTTCATCATGTTTCCTGGGCTGGTCATGAACTCTTGAAACTCAAAGTGATCCACCTGTCTCAGCCTCCCAAAATGCTGGGATTACAGACCTATAACATCAAACTACCTATTTTTATTCCTATGTCACTGAAGTCTCCTTCCAGCAGATAGACAATACATATTAATTAACTAATTTCAGAGAGTGGCAAATATAATAAACACAAAAAAGGAGGCAACATGCTACCTGGGCTTGGAAGAAGGTGCATAATTTAGTAAAGATCTTTAGAAAAAGCTTCTCTGAGATGGAGACATTGGAATTGAGACCTGAATAATGTGAAGGACTCAGGCCAGCCTCACAAAAGCACCTGAGTGGAGGTTGCTCCTAGAGGGAATAAGCAAAGGGCCCAGCAGAGGGAGAGACTTGGCACATTTTAGAAAAATGAGGCCTGAGATTAGAGTGGATAAGACTTGGTGAGCTCTGGGGATCGTCACACAACATGTTGCTCAAGGTACAGACAAAGAGCCAGAACCAGTGAGTCCTATACACAATGCTAAGGAATATGAAATTCAGAAGAGTGAAGAAGCCATTGGAAGGTCATAGGCAATGGAGTAGTAGTGCCATGTGATACATACATACATGTATATATACAGGTATTGATCGACTTACAACCTATGCAACTTACGACCATTCGACTTTACGACCACAATCGCTAGCCATGACTGCTCCGCGTCTGGCAGCGCAAACGTTGCCCAGCTGGGCGTACGACAGTGCTGACCAGCTTCCGCCAGCACTACCATCTCTGAGTGTACCATTTCAACTGTACATATAGCCTACTCAACTTACGACCAAATTGTGTTACTACGAGTCTGCCGGTCCCAATCGTGGTCGTTAAGTCGAGCACTAGCTGTATATATAATTGTTCAAACAATTCTACCATATATAGATAATATTTGTGTAATATATATAATATATGTATATAAAGTATATGTAATATAGGTATAATATGTATTCTATATATATTATATATACATAATTTTTGTATATAAATAATTTATATGTATAAAAAAATTTTGGGCCTGATCCCAGCACTTTGGGAGGCCAAGGCAGGTGGATCATGAAGTCAGGAGTCGAGACCAGCCTGGCCAGGATGGTGAAACCACATGTCTACTAAAAATAGAAAAATAAGCCAGATGTGGTGGTGCACACCTATAATCCCAGCCACTCGGGAGGCTGAGGCAGGAGAATTGCTTGAATTCTGGAGGTGGAGGTTGCAGTGAGCCGAGACTGTGCCACCGCACTCAAGCCTGGGCGACAGAAAGAAAGTCCATCTCAGCAAAAGGAAAACAAAACAAAACTTTTGTTCCTGTGTATAGAATAAATTGAATGGAGGCAAGACTGGAAGCAGGGAGACAATTAGAAGAATATTGCAAACATGTAGGAGGGAGATGGTAAAAGCTTGTACCAAGATTAGCAATGGAGGGATTTGGTACGAACATTAGCACGTGCTGAGTGGTTAGATTTGTGGGGTAAGGAAAGAAAAGTGTCATGCTAAGGCTTGGCAGAAAAATTATATTCTATTATTTAAAATTGTACTCTATGGTTTATAATTCTGCTTAAAGAAAACAAATATGCTGTTGGTCCCAAGTTCCTTGATGTATAAGAACAAAAAGTATCATTTTATTTGTATAATTACTTACTATCTAATATGAGGGGGATGCCACAATGCCCAGCTAATTTTTGTGTTTTTAGTAGAGACAGGATTTCACCATGTTGGTCAAGGCTGGTTTCAAACTCTTGACCTCAGGTGATCCTCCTGCCTAGGCCTCCCGATGGGTTACAGGTGTGAGCCACCACACCCGGCTTTCTCATTTGTAAAAAGAAAATAACAATAGTGATTGCCTTTAAGGCTTTGGTGAGGATTAACTAAAATCATCTAAATAAAGTGCTCAGTTCTGAAATACTCAAGACAGCAGTTACACACATGTGCATGTTTTATATAGACTCGCTATAGCAATGATTCACTGAAGAGAGATATAATACAATCCTCACTTCTTCCATTTCCTTGGGCTGGTGAATTCCATGTTGTGCTGCACATAGTCCCCATTTAAGATGTTTTTTCTACAAGCTTCTGGCAGTGGAGCTGACTGATAAGCTGCCAGTACATGGCCCTTTCTGAGAATTCCCTGCGTTTGAAGAAAGCAGCATCACCTAAGTTCCCCTTCCAGAAGGCTGAACAGTGTGATTCCAGGGACTCCCTGAAATGGGGATATATACCCATGCCCTTTTCCAAGTTGGGATGATTGGGATAACGTAGGGGTCCATCCTAGCTCCAGAGCTCCCCAGACGATTGGCTGAGGGCTCACCGTCCAGTGTCAACCTCTGCCCTGTCCAGCCTTCTTCACCCTTCACCCCAGAGATGCTCGTGCTGAGTGAAAGCATTCAACAAACTTCCCAAATGCAAATCTCCACCTTAAAATCTGTTTTCAAACCATGAGCATGGAATGTTTTTCCATCTGTTTGTGTCCTATCTTATTTTCTTGAGCAGTGGTTTGTAGTTCTGCTTGAAGAGGTTCTTCATGTCCTTTGTTAGTTGCATTCCTAGGTATTTTAGTCTCTTTGTAGCAATTGTGAATGGGAGTTCGCTCATGATTTGTCTCTCTGTTTGTTATTGATGTATAGGGATGCTTGTGATTTTTGCACATGGATTTTGTATCCTGAGACTTTGCTGAAGTTGTTTATCATCTTAAGGAGATTTTGGGCTGAAATGATGGGGTCTTCAAAATACACAACCATGTCGTCTGCAAATAGAGACAATTTGACTTTCTCTTTTCCTAATTGAATACGCTTTATTTCTTTTTCTTGCCTGATTTCTCTTGATAGAAATTCCAACACTGTGTTGAATAAGAATGGTAAGAGAGGGCACCCTCATCTAGTGCCAGTTTTCAAAGGGAATGCTTCCAGTTTTTGCCCATTCTGTATGATATTGGCTGTGGGTTTGTCATAGATAGCTTTTATTATTTTCAGATACGCTCCATTGATACCTAGTTTATTGAGAGTTTTAGCATAATGGCTATTGAATTTGTCAAAGGCCTTCTCTGCATCTATTGAGATAATCATGTGGTTAAAACAGCATGGTGCTGGTACCAAAACAGAGATATAGACCAATGGAATAGAGCCGAGGCCTTGAAAGTAATGCCACACACCTGCAGCCACCTGAACTCTGACAAATCTGACAAAAACAAGCAATGGGGAAAGGATTCCCTGCTTAATAAATGGTGTTCTGGCTAATCAAGTGCAGAAAGCTGAAACTGGACCCATTTCTTACACCTTATACAAAAATTAATTCCAGATGGATTAAAGATTTAAACATAAGACCTAACACCATAAAAACCCTAGAAGAAAACCTAGGCAATACCATTCAGGACACAGGCATAGGCAAGGACTTCATGACTAAAACACCAAAAGCGTTAGCAACAAAAGCCAAAATAAAGAAATGGGATCTAATTAAACTTAAGAGCTTCTGCACAGCAAAAGAAACAGCCTTTAGAGTGAGCTGGCAACTAACAGAATGGGAAAAATATTTTGCAAGCTACCCATCTGACAAAGGGCTAATATCCAGAATCTACAAAGAAATAAACAGATTTACAAGAAAAAAACAAACAACACCATCAAAAAGTGGCTGAAGGATATGAACAAGTACTTTTCAAAAGAAGACATTTATGCAGCTAACAAACATATGAAGAAATGCTTGTCATCACTGGTCATTAGAGAATTGCAAATCAAAACCACATTAAGATGCCTTTTGACACCAGTTAGAATGGCGATCATTAAAAAAATCTGGAGACAACAGATGCTGGAGAGGATGTGGAGAAACAGGAATGCTTTTACACTGTTGGTGGGAGTGTAAATTAGTCTAACCATTGTGGAGGACAGTGTGGTAATTCCTCAAGGATGTAGAAACAGAAATACCATTTGACCCAAGAATCTCATTACTGGATATATACCCCAAGGATTAGAAATCGTTCTATTATAAAGACACATGCACACGTATGTTCATTGTGGAACTGTTTACAATAGCAAAGACTTGGAACCAACCCAAATACCCATCAAGGATAGACTGGATAAAGAAAATGTGGCACATATATACCATGGAATACCATGCAGCCATAAAAAGGATGAGTTTATGTCCTTTGCAGGGGCATGGTTGAATTTGGAAACCATCATTCTCAGCAAACTGACACAGAAACAAAAACCAAACACTGCATGTTCTCACTCATAAGTGGGTGTTGAACAAAGGGAGCACGTGGACACAGGGAGGAGAACATCACACACTGGAATCAGTTGGGGGCTGGGGGGCTAGAGGAGTGATAGCAGGGGGTGAGGAGCTTGGGGAGGGATAACATTAGGAAAAATACCTAATGTAGGTGACGAGGGGGATGGAGGCAGCAAACCACTATGGCATGTGTATACCTATGTAACAATCCTGCAAGATCTGCACATGTACCCCAGAGCTTAAAGTATAATTAAAAAAAGAAAAAAAAGAAATAAAGTGTGATACATCTATATATATATATATGCTTTCAAAAATCTTGACCTTTAACAGATACTAAAATGGAAGGGAAAGCTACCTCTGCCAACTATTCTCATGCCTGAATGTTTTTGTCCCTAGCATTTGAAATACTTTTTCTTTCTACCTTGCTTTTAAAAATGTAGTCAATGATTAATCTATGTTGGTGAATTGAATTTTAGTTTAAATTCATATTATATTCCATGATGCCTCGGATTGTACCAGGTACTATGGGCACTACCGGAAAGGCTTGGGTCTGCACCCTAAAATGTCTACTTTTCTGGAGTTCTAATCATATCTGTACAAGAAGTGCACCCAACTACTAATAATGCATTGTAGAGTGTGACTGTGTGTGATGTAGGTTAGACACAAAGCCAGAAGGATGGGTGAGAGCAGCTCTTTGTCTTACCCAGCTGTATCACTGACTGTGCCACAGTTATGAGTGAAGTCCCCATTTCCACAGGTGTAAAATGAAAAGAAAAATCATCCTATTTTATAGGTTTGGGATGAAAATAATGTGTGCATGTGTGTGAAAGGGCTTTGTAACTAGGACACACTATTAATAGGAAGGGAAGTGCTTGGGAATTGGAGAGCGCTGACGCTTGATAGTGACTCAGCTTGTCAGCAATGTTTTCACAGATCAGCTCGGCGGTGAGGTTTTGAATAAGTGGAGGGAGGGGTCCTCCAAGGCACCATTTACATACTTTTTCTTCAAAGTCTGAAATGAAAGGCTAATGTTAAAATGTCATAAAATATTATTTGGTGGCTCCCACCTGCTCTTCTTAGGTGGGATTAGTGGACAAGTTTAAAACCTGTCTACTGATCTGACACAAAGCAAATTAAAGAAGATCAAAGACAACTGCATAAAGTCAGTGTTTCTTTTTTTCCAATATGCTGCTGTAAATGTCCATTTTCTGTTTTCATGTTGTTTATATTTTTATATAGAAATGCAGAAGTAAAGAGAACAGAGGATTTGTGAGATTAAATAAACTGCTTTATGTAATGTTTAAAAATTTCTAGAAAAAATAATTATAAAGGAGGAAAAAAATATATGAAATCTTATCTTTCTGAAAAGCCAGGAGATCATAGATAGGCTCATCCATAGGGAGTCATGTGCACCAATAAAATGCCATACTTTTCAAACTCAAATGTTTCTCATCTAGTATCAGCATTCAATACATTATTTTTTAATTTGAATGTTAAACTCCTTCTTCAAATGACAGCTATTAGAGAAATCTTGTGAGGAAAAAAAATAGCCAAGCATGCTAGCGTGCAGCTGTGGTCCCAGCTACTTGGGAGTCTGAGGCTGGAGGATTGTTTAAGCCCAGGAGTTTGAGGTTGCAGTGCCATGATCTTACCACTGCATTTCATCTGGGATGACAGTGAGACCATGAGAAAGAAAGAAGGAAAGAAAGAAAGAAGGAAGGAAAGGAAGGAAGGAAGGAAGGAAGGAAGGAAGGAAGGAAGGAAGGAAAGAAAGAAAGAAAGAAGGAAAGGAAGGAAGGAAGGGAGAGGAAGAAAGAAAGAAGGACAGAAAGAAGGAAAGAAAGAAGGAAGGAAGGAGAAATGTACACATATGCAAATATGTGTGATAGTATGTTTGTGTGTCCATGCATGTTTATATACATGTGTATACATGCTAACTGAGCTCTCTGTTTAAGGTACAAGAGGGTGAAGAGGGTTTCTTTCAACGCTGTTATGGATCTCCTCTCTCTAACCTAAGTTAATCTATAATTATGCACAATTAAAAATTACTAAAATTAGTCTGTAAAACTAATGTGAGACTTCTGATCTTTGGCTTTAAGTCAGGAAATAAAGCTCAAACTGCTGATGCATAGTGTCTGACAATGCTATGAGACATTTTTATGTTTAAAATTAATTGTCCAAAAGTAACTGCTCTTTCTACACTCATTAGAAGTAATAGTATGTACCTGTTAGATGTAATAGGTTTTAATATTATTCTGTGTGTTATTCTGGATAAAGTTTAGGTGATATAAATCTGAAAAAAAAAAAGCCTGATTAAATTAGCCAGCTTGAATCACCCTTCATTGTTATAAAAAGTTGTATTTCCATTAACAAACCTTAAAGTGAATTTATCCAGTATGTGACATCTGCACTGTCCAGGCCCTGTCTACGTTTCTCTACTCTTTTACTATCAAGGAAACAGGTCTGTGAGTTCACAAAGAATTTTCATTAAAAATGAATCTTACAAAATACATAAATGGTAAAGCTATTGTTGACAGTGCCACAATTCTCAAGAACATGGAGTTCAGTAAAAGTACTCTTGGCATAAATAGTCTGTGAATATGTCATGATGTGAAGATAACACCCTGAGTGGATATTTAGTAATTATAGTAAAACAATCATTAAAATTAAATTGCATGTGTGGTAAGAAGCAGCATTCAGAACATACAAATGAAACACTACTGTGTTTAGCCCCATCTTGAGTTGTAACTTGAGATCCAACTTCTTGGTGGTTCTTTTCTGTGAACCTTGCTGCTTCCTGTTCCTGGTGGGTGTGTGGGAGATCAATCTTCGTGCTGGCCCGACTGTGGCCCCTTTCCGTGCCTGAAACGATTCCTCATTATCAATGTTAATAATGAAGAAATTATATTCAGTTTTCTTTGAGTTTCATTTCTTCCAATAAACAAAATATGGTAACTATGGAAATATGGTAACTATGGAAATAATTATGAAAATTATAATATTTTATTAGATCCTGTTCAATTTCAGGAACATGATATAGCCAGCAATAGAAGACATATAAACTAATTTTGCAGCTCCTTGAGATCTAGGCAAAAGTGGGGAGAGACTGTTTTAAAAAATGATGGGGCTGGTCCTTAAGTCATAGCAAGCTAGTGCCCTTTATACCAAAGGACTTATGGGACTCAAAGCGGCCAGGCTGGCCTGTTGTTAAAGTTGAAATCGGCTGCGGACAGCAGGGCCCTACTTTGATAAATCCCCACACTGCTGTCACAGGAGGCCTTGGAAAGGAGCTAAAGAGTGACCATGCTTTGCTCTTGCTTGTGTTTTCTCCTTCCATTTTCTCAGGAGTGTATGACAGCAATGTGATACAGTGATCAATACTGTATCACAGTGATACAATGTGACAGTGATCTCCATGGTGTTCCAGCACAGCACAGCACACTCACGTCTCAGAGCATGCTTTATTCGACCTATGCTCATGACCATATTATCAAAAGTAGAAACTGTCTAGAAATTGTACTTGGTTTGCACTGACATTGATAGAGCCTCTGGGTTAAAATAATATACGGACAATGATACACAGAATATCTTCATTATCCATCATCCTGAGATTTCCCACTGCATGTTTTCTGGATGGTACACATACATTTTTTCCATTGTTGATGGTGGCCAACCATTCTGGTTTGCTCAGGACTGGGAGATGTTCCAAGATGTGGGATTTTTTATGCTAAATCTGGGAAATTCCCAGGCAAACCAGGATGAGCTGGGCACCCTACCTGTTTCCTCTGCATATTTTCTGTTAAGCAATGGTTGTCATTGCCAGGACCTTCAGAAGTGGCAATGTTCCCCTCAATGTTGTGGCTTTAAAGACAGAGTATGAGTATTTTTGAAAGAAAAAAACAAAGTGAATTTACCTGTGAAGCATGAGACATGATATTTTGTGAATTTACAATGAATTTGAGACTCATTCTGTGGAAAACACTCAAGGGGAAAATTGGCATTTATATATAATGATTAACTTATGTATTAATTATCATTTTCAAAGTGGTAAAAATTCTTGCCACATTAAAATGTAAATTAAATATACTTCAAGATATCCCCGGTATACTTTAGGGAGCTCTCACTAATATAGTTCAGAGTTTCAAAATGAAACTGGAAATTTATCAGGGAATAAATTAATGCTTACCAAAATTTATTGCTCAAACTAAATATTTTCACCTTAACCAAATATCTGTGATTCACTTGTACAATGACTCCTGGCTGAAGAAGTCCACTTAATACAGTGCTCAGACATCAGTCATGCGGCTGTCATGATTGTCACTCACATCCTCCTAATTTCAGTATTGGTGCTATGTTGCAGAAAGCCACAAGTTGGATCATCTGTGAAATAATTACTGACCTTGTTGGCTTGAAAACTAAAATTTGAATTGTTTTTAATGTTAAAAGTTAATTTCAAAAATAATGATAAAGTTTGCTTAAATTTGCTCTATTTCTTTGGTGAAACCATTGTTTGCTTTTATATAGACTGGGGTGATCCTCTCTCTCTCTCTCTCTCTCTCTCTTTCTCTCTCTCCCTCTCTCTCTCTCTCTCTCACACACACACACACACACACACACACACACACACACACACACATATACGCAGAGGATATTTTTATTTTTGTTTCCCCTGCTCCTCACCTCCATTGGTGGTGTTCCTAAGTCAGTTTCCAAAGCAGCTCTTGCAGTTGGAAAGTCCTGTCCATTTCACTGCTGGCATATAGTTCCATTGACTGTCATCCTTACTAATTGTTAACAGTCTCCTAAATGTTCTGCTCGCATCTGCTCTTATCCTCCACATTACATTCTCTGTACTGATCCTAGTGGCATGTTTGTGGTAAAAAATAAGATTCTTCTTTTGTTTAAAACCCCTGTTTGGCTTAACAGTGATTTAGGAGTGACCTAATCAGCTCCTGCTTCCTCTCCTGATCTGATTTTGTTCCCCATGGGCTCCTCCTCTGTGCTGCTAGCCTCAGACATAAAAGTGTTCCTTCCCTTCCCTTTAGTTACAGATCTCATTTCTCTTTGCAGCCCTGTTTCGCTCTTCCTCTGACTTTCTGCAAGATGGCTCCACCTTACATCCCTGACCCAAGCTACAGTGTCACCTGTACAGCAATGTTCCCTGACAGCTGCATCACAGAAGCCCTGCTCCATCCATACCCTATTACTTGATTCTGTCTTTTAATCACTCTGAAAGTATATCTTTTTTTTTTTTTCAAATAGAACATATACTGTGGGGTGAAGGTGGTATCATCACAAATGAATGGGCTAAGGAACCCAAAGTTCCATCATAAACACCCATCGAATGTCTGTCCTGTCTACACATCGTTCTTTCTTCATCAGGATTATAATTGAACTGAAACTTAAAAGAAATGGTGACATTATAGTTATTTCTCTTTAATAGCAGGTTTTTTTTTCTTTATTTGGGCAACGATTCACTATGAACATTTATCCTACTAAATGTAATGCTTAGTTCTCTGTCTTCAACGTATTTTTCTTCTTTACTTCTGATCCTTCAACTCAAGAGTCCTGTTTCAAGTTGTGATCAATGTTTTATTTTCCTGACATCAGGCATGTGAACAATGAAAACATCTCTTTACTTTTAAATTTTTAAAATAAGTAAGCAGAGACACTTAAAAATAAGAGATGAGAAATTTTCCACAGATTTATCACAAAATACAAAGAAATCTAAGCATATTGTTTTATACCTATGGATTCCTAGTAATGATTTGGTTTCAAATGACATTTTTATTTTACATAAGAGAGTCTACTACTAATATTTTAATGATGCAGAGTAATTTAGATCTTGTCAGTAGGGGAGTTGCTATATCTATGTAATCTCAATTAATTACAATGTAATAAAAGTTATCTTCCCGAATCATTTAACATTTTTTCAGACATTTGTAAACCTGGACATCTAATTAAAATGTCAAATACATTAGTTCAATTTTACCTATGAAGCTAAAGTAGTTTTTTTCTCATCCATTTTCCCCTTATTCTGTCTCCTAACTTCCTTTCCTTTCTTTTCTATTTTAGTATTTTTTTTTCCTAAAATTTTTGATATTGGCTGCAGAAAATAGAATCCAATTCAAAAAGAATAAAGAGGAAAGTGAAAATTTACCCTAGATGCCAAGTGCCAGAACAAAATTCTCAATTTCCTTTCAGCCTCTGTCTCTCCACAGAAGCGTAATTGTACATACACCCTCACACAAGGGTACTCACACACCTGTATCATAACATGCATAGCATTACATGCATGCTGATTGGAAGCATGCCCTATTTCAGTCAATAACACGTAGTGTAGTTCCATGTCAATGTAGGTGAATAGGCAGTCATCCCTCTGTGCTTGTGGAAGACGGGTCCCAGGATCTCTCGCACACACTCAAATCTCCAAGTTGGCCCTACGAGTTCCAGACACAAAATGTCAATCCTCTCTATACACGGGTTTTTGATGCCAGGAATATTGAATTTTAGATCTCTGGTTGTGGATGTGAAACTCACCAGTATGAAAGGCCTACCGGATTCACTGAAAAAAAAAAAATATATGTTTGGAAGTGGACTCGTGATATTCAAATCTGCGTTGTTCCAGGATCAACTAAATATTCTAAGTGGCAATGGCAGGCTCCCTGCATGGGCATATTACACAGACAACTACAAATTAATTATGAAATGGGAGGTGTTTCTAAACATTTTGCTATTTTTAAAAACAGCATAATTAATGACATTGCATACGTATCTTTATGTACCTTGTCCAATTATATAGTCACAATAATAAGTAAGATTTTAGGATAAAAAGGTATACCCTTTAAATGTGATGCTTATTGCTAATCTGGTCTATCAGAAGTTTACATAAAAATGTCACATTCCCACACCACAGACAATACAATATTATTGTTTTTATACATACATATGGTACATATATATGCACATACATGTACAAACATAGCATATATGCTAAAATAATAGATAATAAATCTCATTATTGCTCACAGTTCCATCATTATTATTCTGGTTTTCCAAAAATAATGGACGTTTCTTTTATTTCTACATATTTGATAATATTTTACTTGTAGAGCATGAATGATTACTGCAAGGCTGAAACAATTCACCATTAATTCTATCTAAACTCTTTTGTGAAGTAGTTCTCAGAGAACGTTTTTCTATTTATTACAAAGCTACTAGTGCATTCATTTTTTAGTGCTTCTTGAATGATATATTTTATCACGGTCCCTTTTACATTTCACTTATTTTTCATTTATCTATTAAACAAATATTTTTTGAGTCTTGACAATGTGCCAGGTAAGTTCTGTTCCCTCAATGAACAAAAGAGTCTAACTTTCCTGTTCTTATAGTTTCATTCCAGTAAGAAGAGGGAAAAAATAAAATATAAATGAAACGCACACATAAATTTTAGAGTATGTTAGAAGTTGACACAGACTGAAAAATAGAGGTAGAGCAGGTTAAAGAACATGTAGAATGTTGGTGGGAGAGTGAGGAGAAGCGGGCTGAGGGGGAGATGGACTCCTGGGGGGTTTCATTGAGAAAGTAAGTGTGAAGGTTTATGGAAGTGAGGATGAGAGAGTAGCTGGGGAAAGACTTTTCCCAGAGGAGGGAATAGTTGCAGAAAAACTCTGGTAGGATTGTGTCTCATACACTGTATGTTTAGCAAGGCTCCTGCACCACTGAGGATATAATTGTGCAAATTGTTATCATATGATTATTTGACTTCATATAGAGTAGATTCTCTGCAACCCTCTGTGTTCTAACCCTGCCTCTAGCACTTATCGGTCTTCCTACCTTCCATGAGAGACTTCATCTCTCTGTGCCTCAGTTATTTCAACTAGAAAAGGAAGATATTAAAAATACTATAGCGTGTTGATGCGAGAAATGAATAAATAAATAAATACATGTAAAACATTAAAAACCATGACTAATCTATTTGTAAGAACTCAAAATGGGTTGGCTATCATCATCATTACCACCATTACACCATCATCATTAATATCATTTCTTACCCATTATATGAGATCTATAAATACAGAGTGGTCGGGATGTTTTAAATTTTGTTTTTATCCATTGCTTGCCTTAACATTTAGTCCAGGTTGGTCACTGTCCAAGGATATTTTTCTTTTAGCCCTTTGGGTGATGCAGGTGGTAAAAAGGGTACTCAGTGCCGAGGGAGCCTACAATGTGTCTTTCACAGATGTTATTAAAACTTTTGTCCTGGGGCCATTCTGTCAAGTTGGGAGTCTATCCAGGTAGACAAGGAATGCACTTGCAGTTGCATTCGAGGTGAAATCTTCAATGTGTTTCTCAGCCTTACAGTTTGCTCTAATAAGAGGGTTTCTTTGTTTCTCCTATGACTTGCATGTTTTTATCTGCAACTTCTTTCTCTCTACAAGCACACATTTGCTCTTTATTTTCTCTAATGTGCTTAGATGAATACTTTCATAGTTCATTTTACTACTCTACTTCCAATTTGCTTTTTTTTTTTGAGACGGAGTTTCACTCTTGTTACCCAGGCTGGAGTGCAATGGCGCGATCTTGGCACACCGCAACCTTCGCCTCCTGGGTTCAGGCAATTCTCATGCCTCAGCCTCCTGAGTAGCTGGGATTACAGGCACGTGCCACCATGCCCAGCTGATTTTTTTGTATTTTAGTAGAGACGGGTTTCACCATGTTGACCAAGATGGTCTCAATCTCTTGACCTCGTGATCCACCCGCCTCGGCCTCCCAAAGTGCTGGGATTACAGGCGTGAGCCACCGCCAATTTGCTTTTTAAATATCTCCTTGAATGATAAGTGGAATCCCTACTGGAGCCATTTCTAACTTGGGGTTCTCAGTAATTTTTATCTGTTGAGGAGGAAATAGGCTGAGTGTAGTGAGGTGAATACCTTGTTTCTGTGGCCCACCGTCATGATTGGTTTTGCTTATTAAAATTACGCCTATGATTGTAGTTTTCTCATTTATCGTTTTTCTTCATTTGTTAATTCCTTCGTTTTCTTTGTGCTATGTAACACTGTGCCCCTCTAAAAGAAAGCTCACATATGGATTTCTGGAATCTTCTTTCCACATTTTCAAAATGATTTTTATTGCTTTATCTTGAAGTTTGTGGTATGAGTGTGGGGTGGACTTCTCCCAAATTCAATATTTATTACATGTTCCTAATTGTCACTATTTGGTTTGTTTTAGTCAGGACTAAAATATTAAAAGCCAAAGGGCAAAGTTCATCATGAGAAACCTGTAAAGAATTAATTCATGTTAAAAAACAATTCCACTGAACTTAGGTCTAAGTTCATTAAAACTAATGTCACATATATTATTCACCCTGTTACGCCTAGATTTGTGGGTTTTAAGTTTAGTCCTCTTGTGTTACTTTTAGTAATTCATTTAAAACTTATTTTTCTTTTTAAATATTGAGTGATAAGACATAAGAATACTAATATTTCCACACTATCGATTTACTTCTGGAAATCCTTTTGGGATAGAACACATTCTCTTAGTTATTGCTTGTGTGGCTTTTTCAATTCCAAATTGTTAATGCCTTACAAGCACATAGCTATATTTTTGATCCAAGTTTTGCTTAGCTTTTAACGCATCACTATGCAATGATAAAACAGATATTTTAAAGGAAAATATACAGGCATATTATTGCTTTAGTGAGGAAATGGATATTCTCTTATGAAACACTCTCTTAAATAGTTTTTTTTGTGTGTGTGTGTGTGTGTGTGTGTATAGATGCATGAGTCTTTATCAGAGACAGGGATTCCATCAATATGAGTATTTTGGTAGTTTTCTTAGCCTATCAAATGATCTGTATGAACCATCCATCATCTACCAGGAGAAAGCTGGCCAGAGCATTTAGGAGCCTCGGGTCTAATCCTGCTTTGTTTCACTGATTAACCTAGTATGAAGTCACTTAATTTACTTGGCTCGTAATTTTCTCAACTCTAAAATTTAAACATCAAAAGCTTTCCCTAAGCCTTTCCTATTGAGCATTCTGAACTTCTTCCTTTATAACATAGTAAAATTCATCAGGAATCTCATTTGAATCAACCAATAGGTCAATTTAATTGCAATGAACTGCTTGTCTAGCTCGCCTAGCAGACCAAAATAGCAGCCAAATTGGTAAGATCTAAGATATACAAAAAGATCTATTTGCTTAAAAACATCAACAGAGGTTTTTAACCTTCCCAGACTGCAATTCTAAACTTCTCACAAGATGCTCCTTTTAGGGTTTTAGTGACTTGTAGACTTCATTCATTGACTGTCAGACTTTTTTTTTTTTTTTTTTTTTTTTTTTTGTTCCGAACAGAAATAGAGGTCATTGTCTGATCAGCTTTGGGAAACTAAATTTAAAACAAAAACGATTTTTATGTTTTACTAAATGTTCTAGAAAATCTGCAGCCTGTGCACAAAGGAGCTATTTGGATTTCCCACCTCATCATATAATTAGTAATAAGGTGAATTCTACAAAAATCACTGCATTCTTTTTTTAGACACCATCTATCATGTCTCCATTTCCTTCAAACCATTTTGTGTGTTTCTTTTGATGCTTAAAATACTTCTTCTAAAATGGGAAACGAGATGGCTTTTTCAGCTGTCATAATTTAAAGACAATCTTTTACAGCTCCTTTTACAGTTTTACCTTTCTAAATATCTGTATCTACCTTTAAAGTGTCTCTCTGTAACTAAAGTAATTTTTCGCAAGTTAGGAAAGGTAAATCTAATATTAAACTGAACATTCGTGATAATGTAACTTATTGAGTATTGTTTGAAATATTTTGCATGATTTTTTAAAACTTAATGCATTTGACTATCAAAAGACAGCAAACATCCCATCAGCCCATAAATAATTATGGAGTGGCCCTTTGAAGAAAACCTTTTTTTTTTAATTATGGTTGGGATCTTTTTTTTGAAGTGGGGGGTGCTCTGCATCAGTCTATCAGTTACCAGTTACTTGTGGCTTCTAGGAGCAAAGACTTGAATCCAGTGCTTTAAACATATTTGTGTTTACTCGCACAAGTGAAAGAATTCTCTATGTGGCAATTCAGACTGCTCCGCCAGGTCATCAGGGAAGCTTGCTTCTTCTAGTTCTGCCATTTTATTTCTATCTTCCATGCTCCAGAAATGTCTAAATCCAATACATCTGCATTAGCCGTAAAACAATCATGAAGTATTATGCAAGTGGATAGGAAGCCTTTCAGAGCTTATGTGAAAAATTTGTATAATTCTTATTTGAAATAACAATATTTTATGCCTAACTCCAAGGTTTATGCAAGTTGATCAGTTTCATACTCTTACCAACAGCAGGTCATAGCTCAGGTTTCATCCTCCTATAGAAATTAAGACTCCAGCTCTGAAAATTGAAAACCTATATCTTATTCCTACTTTATATAATTCCCATGAACCCCTTTGTCCTGTGTCTCACTGAGTGTTCTCAATATGGATTTACCTTTGTTTCTGCCAAATGGAGATTTCCTTTTTGTAGATTCACGCATGGCTATGGATTGGCATTTCATTGAACTTGTTAACGTTTTTCCAGTGTTTTTTGTTTGCACATTAGCTTAGTTTATCTCATATAATGAAGTTTCCACTATCAGTCACTTTGATATATAGGTCAACTTTATCACAATAATCTGAATCATGCTCCTAGAATGTGTTCCAGCTAACACTCAGTTTGGTCCCGGGGCCCTTTTTCACTTGGGAGCTTGTTTACAAAATGACATCGTGTGGAAGAAAAGAATATTTTCCCTTTTCCTCTACTACAACTATCTATGTTAATACAATTATTTTTCCAACTGGTTATTGTGGAGATGCCAAAGTGCCCAACAAGGCAGCTCATGGTGAGGATGAATGAATGCTAAGGTCTCCTGATTCATTCTACAGTGTGATATGACTTTCCCAGTGCTTAGAGACATAGCCTCAGTTTCATACAGAAATGGCACTGGAAGAGGCAGCCTTATTGGATTTCTTGACTACCTTCTATAATGCAATTTTTACAAATATTTCTATATATTTGCATCAATAGCAGCATCTTTTCTAATTGTTCTAAGTATGATTCATACCAGATGTCATGATACAGATTATTTTCAGTGTGAGATGTTTTCTACCAACTCCTATTTAAATTGAAAATCTAGGTAAATGTAACCATTCAGTGACAACACGATGGTTATTACAATAAAGGTATTAATCAAATTAAGGTGACAAATCTTAAATGACTTTTACTTCTTAAAATTAAAAAGCTGCTTTGTGTTGTACAATAGAGTTGGCACTTGCCTCGTCTTCATTTGTTACTCTCTCCCTGCACTAACCATATCCCTTTCAGATTCTTCAGCAGTCTTTCTGTGACACTGCATCCCTTGATCTGTGATTCTTGTAGATCACACCTGTCAGTATTCACATTCAGAATAGGGCACCTCCTATAGTTCTGACTTGATATTGGACACTTCTTTTCCTACCGAACGTGTCTCTCACCTTCAGGTCTTTCTTTCACCCAAATTGAAGGTTTTTTTTTTAGTCTTGATAGTCTATACAGTTTTCATTTATTTTTGCTTAGATTTCATGACATCATATATAACTTGAATATTGACGCCTTTACTGTTACATCTTTTATGTTTTTTTCCTTTGGGAAGACTAAAAATATTAAAAATTCAGTTTTATTATTATTTTTTAAACTCTCTAAATTTTTAAATAAAATTATTTGAAAGAATAAATTATTCCCAGTTTATATTGTTTACATAACCAATTTAGTGTCAACAAGGAAATGTTATACATATTCCCTGTACATATAGTTATACAGAATAAACTGATATTAGATAATCATATTTAATGTTTAGTCACAGGAAAACTAATTTTACCTGCAAATATATTAAACAATTTGCAAACGCATGTTTAGTTTTTTTCAAGAAACTGAGACATTTGTGTGAACAATACCTGAGTAAGAAGAATTAGAAAGCTTAAATTCTGGTGTTGTTAAAACAAAATGTTTATTGTATGATATTGGACAAGTCACCTAACCTTTGATACTGATTTTGACCATGTGCATAGCATATATTTATTTGGATCTTGATAAACTTGAAGGAATATTTATGATCATATTTAATAATAATACAGAAATTCTAAAACTTTAAAGTATTATATGAGTATGAAGCAATTGACAGGAAGGTGGAGGGCTAGGTCCTCCCTCCCCCATTTAGATTTAACTAGAAGAGAGTTATGATTAGTGATTGATTTGTTAAGGACATTTTTATTCATTAGATACTTGCTTTCATGTAGCTGTCACTTTATAGAAGATGAAAGCAGCCAGGTGCGGTGGCTCATGCCTGTAATCCCAGCACTTTTGGAGGCCGAGGTGGGTGGATCACGAGATCAAGAGATCGAGACCATCCCGGCCGGCCAACATGATGAAACCACATCTCTACTAAAAAATACAAAAATTAGCTGGGTGTGGTGGCCCGCGCCTGTAGTCCCAGGTACTCGGGAGGCTGAAGCAGGAGAATTGCTTGAACCAGGGAGGTGGAGATTGCAGTGAGCCGACATTGCACCACTGCACTCCAGCCTGGCGCCTGGTGACAGAGCGAGACTCTGTCTCAAAAATAAATAAGTAAATAAATAAATAAAATAAAAGAAGGTGAAAGCAGACAATATACCAGCCCATACAAAGGATGACACATGTTGATGGTGTGTAGTACAGTGAAGTTCCCCCCCCACAACCACACAGCAGGGAGTCGCTAACTGTGTGGACTTTGGGTTTGCTGGGGCGGACTTAGTTTGAACAGAAAGTACTCAAGAAAGAAAATTCTGAGAAGATGACACTCGAGATCTGTAAAATAAGAAGAAGCTAGAAGTATGTTTTGGCTGTGTTCTCACCCGAATCTCACATTGAACTGTAGCTCTCATAATCCCCACGTGTTGTGGGAGGGCCCTAGTAGAAGGTAATTCAATCACAGGGGTGGGTTCCCCTCACTCCGCACTGTTCTCATGATAGTCAATAAGTCTCATGAGATCTGATGGTTTTATAAAGGGGAATTCTGCACATGCTTTCTTGCCTGCTGCCATGTAAGACAGGCCTTTGTCTTCTGCGATAATAATTGCAAGGCCTCCCCAGCCATGTGGAACTGTGAGTTCGTTAAACCTGCTTTTCTTTATAAATTACCCAGTCTTGGGTATTTCTTCATAGCAATATGAAAATGGACTAATACAGCTATTCATTAGATGAGTGAAGGGTTAAATGCAATAGAACATATAGCATAGAAAAAGAGATGAATGGATGGATTTTGAAAATCTAGGTGAGGAAGACTTGGCCATACTTGCTGATATACTGGCAAGGGAGGAAGAGGCCAAAATTGTTTGATTCAAAGTTTTGCTTTGGGAATTTGAGTAAATAATACCATTATGTACTGAGATTAAAACGAAAGTAAGAAGGGCGTACACAGAGGAGGATAAGAGGTCTGTTTTGGATCTGTTACATTTGACCTATCTGTGAAACTCCCCGGTGGAGATGTCAAATGGGATATATGTTCAGGGTTGAGAGGATGGATAAATGTCAGAGAGAGAAATCTGGCGATCATCAATGTGTGGATGCCATTTCAAACCACAGAAAAGAATGAGATCACATCGAGTTTTTCAATAGACAAGGTGTTGAGCCCTAAGCTTTGTGGCACTTAAACTTTAAGGATTTTTGAAAGTTGCAGGAGACAGACAAGGAAGCTTGGAAGCAGCCGGTGAAGAAGACAGCACAAATAGAGCATGTTGTAACAAAATGCTGAGCAAAAGAGGAGAAACTGCGGTGAAGGATGAAGGGGTAAGTGGGATCAATGACATAAGGGTATCCACTGAAAGGGGCAAGGGTGGGGTCGCTGGTGATTTGATAAGAGCAGTAGGAGGGAGTGTGAAATAGAGCCTGTGATTCAATGATTTCCTTTAGAAGAAAATCTACTCGAATGAATATTGATATTGTATGATCTCCACTTTTTCACATGCCATTTGCTCTTTATCCCATCCTATGTTGGCAATTTTTTATTGTCCAGAAACTGAATGGCAGGCAAAGAAGCACAGGGTGCCAAGGAAGTGTTTTCTGAAGGTGGAGGTTGTCAAGCACCGTGTTAGACAGATGCATGTGATGAGAGGGAGTGAGAGAGAGGAAGGGGTGATTTAAAAGAGTGGGGCTGGTCTTCAGTGTTGGCTTCCTCTTCCGTGATCTATACTTGTGTCATAGCCATTTGGTAAATATTTTAAACAACAGCCAGTAGAAAAGTGAGGCAACAACTTGAGTAACCCTGATAAAAAGCAGTCATCTGGAGTGTGAGTGGGATGATGGTATTTTCCCAAAGGCAATGTGGCCTCCATCCTGATGTGAGAAAAACTTAGAATACAGGCACTGAAGAAGGAAGGCTCAGAGTTTTAAGGATGTGATATTGATGGAGTTCCTATCAGATTCCTTTACATGTCCAGGGGAATTAAAAACCAATATTATCTGTTGTGAGTGAGAGATGAGAGATTTTTTGTTGTTGTTTTGAAAAAAAAAAAAACATACAGAATGAAATATTTGGGAAAGTGGGAGAATAATCTTTCTAGCATCACATAGTAAGATTGCTAAGGAGGAAATTTTACTCATTGCTAATGAGGGAATTTCAAGTGACCTAGAGGAGAAACAAAGTTTGAACAACACTGAAACAAGATACAAGTGTTACTAAACTTGTTCTAGGAACAGCAGTGAGGATGCATGCAATAATCAACTGCTTGGCAAAGTCTGTTCAGCTCTATGCTTGCCACATGTGTTTCGTTACCATCAGCCTGGGATTTAATCAGAGTACTCTATATTAGATCTGATAATGACCTCAAGGGTCATTTTTTCCATCTCTACCATTTTATACATGAGAAAAGTGAGGCTCCTGGGAATTTAATGATTTGTAGAATTGTACAATAGAATTAAGGCAGTTAGGAGGGCCTCAGCCTGCTGATTTTTAGTTTTTTTAATACAAGAATTTAAAATTATGTTATTAAGCACATTTTAATAATCAAAGTAACATAATAGTAAATTATACATACCAAGATAATTTCTCCTTACTATGGTGCATGTGTACAAGAAATGAGCTGAGAAAGATGACACACTGAAAAATAAACGATCTTGCTGATTTGTTTGTGTTCCTTGTAGATTCTGGATATTAGTCCTTTGTCAGACGCATAGTTTGCAAATGTTTTCTCGCACTCTGTGAGTTATCTACTTACTTTGCTCAAAAAGTAGGCAAAGGACATGAATAGACAGCTCTCAAAAGAAGATATACAAATGGCCAACAAACATGGGAAAAATGCTCAACATCACAAATTATCAGAAAAATGCAAATTAAAATCACAATGAGATACCACTTTACTCCTGAAAAAATGGCCACAATTAAAAAAAAAATAGATGTTGGATGGATGGTGTGAAAAGGGAACACTTCTACACTGCTGGTAGGAATGTAAACTGGTGCAACCACAGCTGGGCACAGTGGCTCATGGCTGTAAATCCAGCACTTTGGGAGGCTGAGATGGGCAGATCATATGAGGTCAGGAGTTCGAGACCAGCCTGGCCAACATGGTGAAACCCTGTCTCTACTAAAAATACAAAAATTAGCCAAGTTTGGTGAAGGGTGTCTGTCACCCCAGCTATTCAGGAAACTGAAGCAGGAGAATCACTTGATCACGGCAGGCAGAAATTGCAGTGAGCCGAGATCGTGCTACTGCATTCCAGCCTGGGAAACAGAGTGAGGCTTCATCTCAAAAAACAAAAACAACGACAACAAAAACAAACAAAAAAGCTAGTACAACCACTCTGAAAAACAGTATGGAGATTCCTTAAATAACCAAAAGTAGAACTACCATTTGATCCAGAAATCTCACTTTTGCGTTACTACCCAGAGGAAAATGAGTCATTATGAAAAAGACACATGCACATGCATGTTTATAGCAGTGCAGTTCGCAATTTCAAAAATATGGAACCACCCTATAAATGCCTATTGACCAAAAAGTGGATAAAGAAAATGTTGTATATATACACCATGGAATGTTAGTCATAAAAAAGAATGAAATAATGACGTTAACAGCACCTGGATGGAGTTGGAGGCCATTATTCTAAGTGAAGTAACTCAGGGATGAAAAATTAAATATTGTATGTTCTCACTGATAAGTGGGAGCTAAGCTATGAGAACACAAAAACCTGCTAATGATATAATGGACCTTGGGGACTTGGGAGGAAAGGTGGAAGGGGTGTGAGGGATAAAAGACTACACATTGGCTACAGTATACAATGCTTGGGTGATGGATGCCCCAGAATCTCAGAAATCACCACTGAAGAATTTATCCATGTAACCAAAAACTACTTGTTCCCCCCAAAAATATTGAAATAAAATAATTTTTTAAAAGAAGGAAAAATGATCATTTTGATGTTTCCTTTGTGAAGATAAAAAGGAAACGTAAAAATATATATTATAATTCTCAAAAATTGGGTTTCAAAATATTACTAGAACTTTTCAAGTTAAATATAAGGAAAAATTATAATTTCCATATTTTCCTTATATGTAGATTTGTTTCACCTTCACCACAGAAAATTCTAAGCACTTCAGTTTTGAAATAACTAAAATAATGTACACAAATAGGGATAAAATGTTACCTACCCAATTGGGAAATCTGATTATTGTTATTTTCTTTTGACTTCCATTTTTATATACTCCACTGTCTATAAATATAATTTTAAAGTTCCCAAGTGCAGTAAGTAGGCACAGATATGAATTTAAAGAGTCTCATTAGTGGAAATTGCATTTGAAGTTGCAAATAAGAAAACATCTATTTTCATAGAAAGTCTTTCCAAAAAAGGATCTCTAAACATATTTAATCGTGACATGATTTATATAAAGCAAGAAGAGTGCCAAAAAAAGTCTTTATCTTTAATTCATACGGGAGTATGCTACGAGCGTAAATAGCTGCTGAAAATCTGCTTCACGAAGTAATAGTGTAGGAAAAATATTTTAAACTCCAACAACTCTGTCCCTAATACTTAATGCTTCCTTCTCTTCTCACTTCTGATTTTTTTCTACAACTCATTAGTCATCTCCTACACCTATGCAGGGACAGTAGAGTGCCTTTTCTTTCTCCATGGGACTAAATAATAGTCAGTCATTTGCCTAATTGTTTTGTGGCCAATTAATTATTTTGCAAGATGGACAGACAACAAAGATGCTCAGATGGTGGATAGAATTTTCACAGCAAAATGTATACAAATTTTTGACCATGTAATTTCTTGTGAATATTTTCTTTTCCTCTTTACATTAGAATATAGAACATTTTAAAAAGCACCAAGTAATGTTTTAAGAATAAAATGTATAATTAAATAATTAAATCAGGAAAATTTTAAATGAATGATTTAATAAATAGTTTATAAATATTAAAGTTTACTAATCCAAGGAGAATGTTTCCACTTGATAGGTAGACTTTGACATTATGAATCATACACAAGTAATCCAAATTACTTGATGGTTTTGGTAATTGTATTTAATTCCAAAACAATGGAAATAAAACCTCCTTAATAAATAATATATACATATAAATAATACCCCTACATTGTATATGAATATAAAATGAATAATAAATAGTAAGTATGGAGTGTGATATATAAGTGTTAAATCTAATTTTTAAAAAGCTTTCTTAAAACCAAGTCTCAAATAGTCCAAAACTAATAAGTTTAATTCAGGTCCACAAAACTTTAGTGTTGGAAATTGAATTGGGATTAAAAAAAAAAAATAGAAAATGTTAGGTTTTCTTAGAGTCCCAAATTTATTTGCAAAAGGAGTGATAAATTGTCTTGATGAGGAGATTTGTGTTTATTTGAAATAATGGAAAATGTATTCAATTATGAGAATTTAACTAAAATATACTTGATTTAATTATATAATACTTAAGTATACGTAACTGTCATACTTCCTGCAGGAAAGATAGAGGGCAAAATTAAGCCAAAAATTTAAATACCAGCGGGATAATAGAGGACATGATGCCTCCCTCATAAACAGCCAAAAGCAGGTGGTCCAGAGCTGGACATATGGGGAACTAATACTCAATCCTGTGCTGTGGTGTTCGTTTTATGTTTTTATCCTGAAAACTTTAAAAAGCATATAATGTAAAAAGCAGAATAGTGTAACTTATTCTCCTTCGATAAATCCCCAATATTGGACAGTTGTCAACATTTGGCAATAGTGCTTCATTAAACGCTTACTTGCCATCCACGCCCCAACAACCACTTTTTACTTTTTTACAAATGTGTATATGTAAAGACTTAGAAAATTTCCACTGCTCCCAAGCATTCTTTTCATGTGCTAATACATCATCCAAATATATTTGGTGAAGTGTCTAAAACTTTCACTCATTTATTTTTACTGAATTTTTATTGGATTATTTGAATTGAATTTTGACAATTCTTTCTGTGTTCCGGAAAAAAACATTCATCAGATTTTTTCTTTGCAAAAATGACTCCCAGTTTATGCATTGTCTTTTCATATTCTTGGCAGTGTCTTATGAAGGGAAATTCTTACTTTTAGTGAAGGAAAATTTATCAATATATTCTCTTATGGTTCATGCTTTTGATATAGCATCCAAGAAACCGGTGTAACCATGTATCCTCAAGATTTCCTTTCTCTCAAAATTTTAGAATATTTATCTCATTTTTAAATCTAGCTTTTATTTTATTCAGGGACACATGTGCAAGTTTGTTACATGGGTATATGGTGTGATGCTAGGTTTGTGGTATGGTTGAGCCTGTCACCTAAGTACTGAACATAGTACCCAACTGGTAATTTTTCAACTTTTACCTCACTCTGTTCCTTCCCACAGTAATCCCCAGTATCTATTGTTGCCATCTTTATGTTCATTTGTACCCAATGTTTAGCTCCCACTTATAAGTGAGAACACGCAATATTTGGTCTTCTGTTTCTGCATCAATTTGCTTAGGATAACAGCCTCCAGCTGCATGCAACTTGCTGCAAAGGACATGATTTCATTCTTTTTTATGGCTGCATAGTATTTCAATATGTGTAGGTACCACATTTTCTTTATTCACACCACCCTTGATGGACACCTAGGTTGATTTCATGTCTTTGGTATTATGAATAGGCTGTGATGAATATATGAGTCTGTGTGTATTTTCGGTAGAATGATTTCCTTTGAGTATATGCCCAATAATGGGATTGCTTGCTCTAATGGTAGTTCTAAGTTATTTGAGAATATTTGCTTTGAAGATCCCGGTGCCTGCCCAAAATGATTTCTTCATTACTATGGAACTGACACACCACCAAATATTATTTAGCCATGGCATTGGCTTTCTCTCCAGGGCAGGCATTCCTAAGAGTGAGGTTCCTACTTTTAGTGTCTTTTGAAATTTGGCATCTTAGAATTGCCCAAATTAAATAAATCCTGATTTCTTTTTGCTTGACAATCCTTACCAAAATCTTCTTTTCCTCTTGCATTTTACTGAACTATCAGAAATAAACCAGGTGGCACTTCAGAAATTTGCGTGGAAATATCCTAGGCTTAATACACAAATGGGCAGCTTATAAATTACTCTTTTCAAGTAACAATGGAACACAATCAGCTAAGATTTCTCTCACCATATAATGAGGTTTCCTTCTTCCCCAGTTTCTAATAACATATTCTTAATTATTTTTGAGTTCTTATCAGAGGTGCCATTAATGTTCATATTTCTACCAGTATTCTATGCATAAGGTCTTAGGCATCCTCTTAGACGATACATATTTTCTCTACCATGCTGCTCCCTTCCTGCACATATTTCTACTAACAGTCTGTTCCAGGAGGTATAGTCATTTATTATTACACTCCTCAAAATCATTTTTTGTCTACCTATCACCCAATTACAAAGTAACCTCACCATTTTTAGGTACAATAGCACCTCATCTCCAAGTACCAAAGCCTGCATTACTTTACTATTGCTGCCTTAATTAATTACTGCACCTGGTAGCTGAAGTCAAGACAAATGTGTTCCATCACAGTTCAGGAGATAAGTCTAAAATGTGTCTTATGGGGCTGACATCAAGGTGTTGGTGGGCTGGCTCATTGTAGAGGCTTCAGCAGATAATATTTTCCTTATTTCCTATCTTCCAGTGGTTGCTGACCTTCATGGGTCCCTCAACCACATCACTCCAATGTCACTTCTATTCATTGTCACAGACTTGCTACAAGACCTTTATATGGACTCTTGTAATTCTACTGGGCCCAAAGATAATCCATGATATTCTCCCTATTGTCATATCCTTAATAATTTATAAAAAATTTTTAATAAAGAGATATAATCACAGTCATAATTAGGACATGAGCATCTTTGGAGGTCTGCCATTCAACCCAGCACAGTTCCATAACTAAATGCACAGCATATGAAGATATATTTTAAATGTTATTTTTTTTTTTAATTGCAGAGGTTTTGGTTGTATCAAAAGGAAATGAAGGTGAAGGTGGAGACTGGAACCAAGTTGGTTGCAGAGCAAAGTAAATGATGCTGACTGACTGAGGAGTACTTAAACTCTGCTTCTATTGGATTATGTTTATATTTGATTGCGTGAAGCACTTATATTGGATTATATTTATATTTGATTACCTGAAGATTTTTCTCCCTATTAAACTATAAGTTATCTTTGTCATATTCATCATTGTCTTATTTTCTGTGGCAGTGCATCACAGTGCAGGATGCATATATGCTGTATAAATATTGATTTTATTAAAATTTTAAATATAAATGATGCATTCAGAGGCCCTTTCTCTCAATAAAGAAGAACCTCTACAAACCAAATATGGACTTAAATAGCTTTTTATACTTCTGAAGTCACGGGATATTGTCTATTTAAAATTTAATTTAAAAATTTTAAAATGTAGAGTTTAAAGAACTAAAAATAGCTACTAACAGAAAATGTTTTATTAAATAAGCAACTGTAAAGATACCCTTATAAAGAAAAATTAAGCAGTATGTTTAGTTTTAAACATTTAAAAATACTTCTATCATTAAACTAAATAGTTGATGTGGTCATTAAGATTAACAAAATTTTAAAAAGAGATTATTCTAAAAATCCTGTTACTATAAATTTATTGCCAATACATGAGTTTATTTTTAAAGATTCTAAACTACCAAAAATTCCTCTTTATTTAATTCTTTTATTTTTTAAATTTAATTCTTAAAAAGAATTACTACTGAAAGACAACTTGCTATTCCTTTTGCTTTGTACTGTCAACACATTTTTGTGATTTTGCATGGACCATTGTTTTGAAATAACCTTCACTTTCTCAAAAACCCTTTTGGTATGAAAAAAAGAATGAAGCTCTATGCTTCCTCTGCTAGAGCACAAAGCATGTGAAAAACCAATTTTGTAAAATTTGGTTTATGACATCAAATCGTAATAGCTTGAGCCATAAGACAATGCCTATATTTATTCATATTGACCTTCAGAAATGGCAATTTCATATGGTTAACCTAAAACTGATTATACCTTGGGGAATTAATCCATGGCCATTGGATTTTCCTGGTATTTCTAGAGGCTTCCTGAATCCACTCAAGACCTTTAGTCATTTCTCAAGGAAACAAAACATGTTTTATTAAACATGCCCTCATTTAAAGAACATGTATTACAGCACTCCAGGAAAAGCACAGGAGATAACGTAAGATTTTTCTCAGACCTTCACCACATTGAGAAAGTGCTAATTAGTGACAGTGCATAATTTGAACAATTGCTACTCACAAAGTCTTTGTAAGCCTATATTTTAAGGTTCTGACAAGTTCCCTTGATTTGAAATTAAATCAGTTGCTTCCTAAGGCACTCAGAGTAATGAAAATTCCCATCAATTAATATAGAAATAGGTAGTTTGGTCAGGCACAGATTACATCTCATTACCACCTAGTCCTTCCTTAGGGTCAAGGATGTCATTTATAATTCATTTAAACAGCGTACTTCAGCACAAACTAGGTTTTCAGGATTTTTATAATAGGAGTATTATTTTGGAAGCATACATTAAACCAATAATGACACAAAGAACAATGTTGAAAATAGCATCTTTCTCATGATTTGTCTCCTCTCCACCACCCTGGTATTTGTACAGATACCAGGTCACAATTCAAACTATATTAAGTTTAGAGTTTTCAAGTGCAGGGTATAACGAAGGCTGCATGTTAATTTACGTTTTAGTAAGAGGAGGTAAAAAATAAGTGATTAAAGAAAGGGTAGAAGAATATATAAATGAAAAGATTCTTGAAGTTACCTATTTCCTTTGCATATAATGTAACAATACTCATAGATAATTTACAGAGTGATCAAGATATCTGGCTTCACATGAACTATTTCCCAAATTTCTACACTATGATAATTGATCTTTAGTATGATATATTTGAAGCAACTAAAGAGATCTACCAAATAATTGAGAACTCTTTCTAATAGTGGTCATGAAATAACATTATCTTAACATAAAGTTAATGAAATATCCTCATTAAAAATGAAATTGGTTAACTTTTTCATCAAAAACAGTTTATAAAAATCCGTATGTCACTGTGCTGTTTGCACTGCTGAGAATTTAAAAAATAATGTGTTTCTCCTAAGAAAAAATGGTCTAAGGTAAATAATAATGACATATAAAAAATAATTAGGCTCTGATAGGGTTTGACTATGTCCCCATCCAAATCTCAACTAGAATTATATCTCTCAGAATTCCCACCTGTTATGAGAGGGACCCAATGGGAGGTAGTTGAATCGTGGGGGCCAGTCTTTCCTGTGCTATTCTCCTGATATTGAATACGTCTCATGAGATCTAATAGGTTTATCAGGGGTTTCTGCTTTTGCTTCTTCCTTCCTCATTTTCTCCTGCTGCCCCTATGTAAGAAGTGCCTTTCGCCTCCTGCCATGATTCTGAGGCCTAGCCAGCCACGTGGAACTGTAAGTCCAATGAAACCTTTTTTGTATCCTCCATTTTGGGTATGTCTTTATTAGCAGCATGAAAACAAACTAATACAGGCTCTCTCTTTTCTTTTTTTTTTGAAAAGGTGAGAAAATAAAAATAACAAACATACGGAGTTGTGCTTTGGTTTATTTTTTTCTTGATACAATTGTAAAGATTTTATTTCTGTTGACATAGCCAGAGTTTACTCCACCGTGAATGCAGGTACAATTCACAAGTTCAATTTATGATGACAAACTAAGTGAAGAAAGAAATTTAGTCTGCCTACATACTGCCTAATACAAGCTCCAACTTGAAAAATTGAGTTAACCTTTATAATTAAAAAAAAAAAACAAAACAACTATTTTTTTGTAGGAAAAAAATATTGCTTCTATTTAAGGTGTATTCTATGGAGACATTTCTTCAACTCCCTCTGGTTGCCAATAGATGCATTCTTATGCCATTATAAATTTTATAGCCAAGCAAAACGTTTTAGACGAGTTGTTTATCTACTTTGTTTTCCTACTTTGTTTTCATGTTTACCTTATGGCCTTGCTCTCTTGATACTTTAAAACAGATACCAAAGTGTCATATGCTTTATTCAACTTTTAAATATTCAAACTAAAATATTTACCAGTAAGGAAAAAAGGCCAGAGTACTAATTTTAACTAAAACTTTGGGAGAAACCCTATGACAGCCTGTCAAAAAGCATCAGCATTTGGACAATAGATTATTAACAAGGACTTCAATTCCTTTGTGCAAATGAGAGTAAACTAAATAGTAAAATATACAGAGTCCAAATAATACAAACACACACACACACACACACACACACACACACACACACATATAATATAAATTATATATAGTAAGAAACACACACACACACATATTATATAATATAAATTATATATAGTAAGAACATGAAATCTCATTGTATTTTAAAGAATATTTTGAGCCAGTTATCCAACTTGAAACAAGAAAAAAGCAAAGGTCTAAAATACCATATTTGTTGAGGCATGGTCACCCACTCCTGTAGTTCTAGCACTTTGGGAGGCTTAGGTGGGAGGCTCACTTGAACCCAGGAGTTCAAGATGGCAGTGAGCTATGATTGCACCACTGCACTCCAGTCTGGGCCACAGAACAAGATCCTGTCTCTAAAAAAAAAAATAAATAAAAAAAAAGAATTAAATTAAATGTTCAAAATCATAAGTAATAATTCATAATATAATTACTACAGGTTGGTGCAAAAGTAATTTCACCAACCTACTACTTTTAGACCAACCAATTACTTTTCACCAACCTAATAGTATTTCCAAACTTGATAGTATCAGGAGAAAATTAAACAGAAACTTCAATTCTCCAGATAGAGTCAGGGAATAGACTCACACAAATGCAAACAAGCCAGGTAAGTGTCTTCTAATTCCTTCTGCACTGTTTCTGTATCTGGTCATTTTTCCTGGAAGAGGAATCTTCTATTTTAAGCATTCCTCATTAGAATTCTGCTCAGAATAGACAGCAGCTGTAAGAAGATTTTTTACAGTGCTCTGGCTATCAGTAACCTCCAACAAATATCTGGGAGCTTGGTGTCCTCTTCCACACTCAGGTTCTCCATCATTAAAAATTATACAGCCCCAGTTTTCTTTCTTTCTTTGTAACATAGTACAATATTCATAAATGTTTTACAATGTTAATGTTTTAATAAGTTATTATTATCTCCCTAGAGAAAAATACATTTGAAAAGATAGAAGAAAAGTGCAAACATTTCCTACAACCTAGAAATAGGGTAACCTATTGTCACAGTTACTTTCTGCCTTTTCCTTTGCCTGATTAAACATTGAAGCTCCTTCTGTTTATAAAAGCTGTATATCAAAACCACCTTCCCTCCTTCTAAAGGCTGTTGTTAAACTTTACTCTTAATAGTGCTGTAACATTTATATAAATGCTTCGTAACTTATCACATTTCTTAATTCATGCTTACTTTTTATCTAACTCATTAGGATACATTACAATTAGTATATATATGTATTCATAATTTCCTGTCTAATTACAAATACATCTATTAATATTTTTAAAATCACATAAAGGCTTTTATTTTGATTTTGAAATGCTACAATGAATACTTTGAATGTTATAAAAAAGGAGGAACACTGAGTGACATTGGCTTAATAATGCTTTGGTGACAGTGCCTTCGATACCCATTATTTCTATTTGCCTTCCGAGAATATAATGTAAAAGGATGCAATGTCGTGGAGAGGTGAACTGCACTGACTCAAGTTGCTATGCCTGTGTTCAAATTTCAGTTGTGTCACAGTGGTTCTATAGCCCGAGGCAGCTTATTTAGCCTTTCTGTTTCACGCTTTCCACATCTGTAAAATGGAGGTGAAGATTGTTATCATGCCTCTTCCACAAGGCATCTGTGAGGATTAATGAGTTAGTATCAATCAAGCAGTACCTGGTGCATAGTAAATCACATATATATCACGTTAACTATTGTGGTAGGAAAACATACATGAGGTTGCTGATGCTTTTCTAATCCTTTCAAGTTTTAATTTTATTCAGGCATATAAATATCTGGTACTTTGCCTTTGCTTCTTTCATGCTTATGTAATAATTATTAAATAGAAGCAGAGAGACATGCTTAGAGATTAGAGGACATCAGAAAAAGATCTGAGCAGGCAGAGAAGTAGCTGTTAGTCACTAAGTTGAGCAATTGCAGCTGGTAGGATAAATATGGCTCTTATTGGTGATCCCAAAAACGAAGTAGGAGCTCACTTTTACTTAGTCAACTGGCTGGATTAACCATCTTTTCCCTTCCTATTGTAAACTATGCCACAGGAAATCCAGGCAGCATTGGTCCTTCCTGGAGGTAACCTACCTTTTATATACCCACTCCCATTATCTGAATTTTTCACCTGTACCCCTGTACCTTCTTCTTCTCCTCCTTATTTATTTATTTATTCATTTTGAGACACAGTCTCACTCTGTTGCCCAGGCTGGAGTGCAGTGGCTCCATCTCGGTTCACTGCAACTTCCACCTCCCGGGGTTCATTTGATTTCCTGCCTCAGCCTCCAGATAGGAGTAGCTGAGACTACACCACCACGCCCAACTAATTTTTCTATTTTTAGTAGAGACAGGGTTTTGCCATGTTGGACAGGATGGCCTCGAACTCCTGACCTCAAGTGATCCACCTGCTTCGGCCTCCCAAAGTGCTGGAACTACAGGCATGAGCCACCATGACCAGCCTCACCTGTACCTCTGAATGTTCATGGCTATACTATGCCAGTTGTCATTGTAATTACACAATTTAATAAAAAATATTGAAAGATCTGATAAAATGTACATGTAAAATGAAAATAAACCAATGTTTTTAAAATAAATTGATAACTTTGGTGAGAATTGAAGAAGTTGCATCTCTAAAAATAACAGCAAAAGCTACTATTGAATTAGGTATATGTGAGGCACTACAAAAAATGAAGAAAAAATATAAAATCCAATAAGCTTTGAAACACACATAGCAATTAAAATGTCTTCAACTTTTTTACTGTAATGAATAAAAAGTTTGAATTGCAAAATATGCATTTGGGGTATGATTTATCTTGGTAAAACCAACAGGAAGATAATCAGACAAAATTGGAAAGAGAAGAAAAAATGTGACTTGACCATATTCTTTCCCAACACACGAACAGAGATTACACTGTTTGGTTGTTTTAGTAGACTTTATTTTTCAGAGCAGTTTTAGGTTCACAGCAAAATTGAGTGGAAACTACAGAGCTCCTGTATAGCCCCGTCCCCACACACACACTGCCTTACCACTATCAATAGCCCGTTTATTTATTTTTAACCATTTGTTTTGACATTATTGTAAATTCTTGTGCAGTTGTAAAAAACCATACAGAAAGATCTCATATGCCCCCAGTGGTATCACGTTGCTCAGCTGTCGTACAAGATCATAATGAGGATGAGATTGACATAGCCTGCTGTCCTCATTCAGATTCCATCAGTTTCCCAGTCACGTGTGTGTGTGTGTGTGTGTGCGTGCGCGTGCGCGCGTGTCAGTGCTCACACTTAGCTTTATGAAATCTCATCATATGTGTGGATGTGCAGGGCCCCCAACACAGTCAATACACAGGACATTTCCATTACAAAAATCCCTTGGGATGCACTTTTTCAGCCACACAGTGACTGGGACTATATTTATTTTAGCAAATGTATGTACCAGGAGACACAGTGTTATAGGAGCTTTATGAAATTAACTCATTTAATATTCTTCATCCAAATTTTACAAATGAGCAAATTGAGAGGAAAGAAAATGAGTAATTTCCTACATTATAGAGCTTCTCAGTATCTTTCATGGGATTTGAACTCAGGACATCCAGTTCCAGGGAACATGCTTTAAATTCTGTATACTGACTCACATGTCAACTGATAAAAAAACTCATGTGTGTTTGCATGTTTTGAGTTAAAATGAAATATTTAAAGTATATTTGTGTCTTTGTTGTGATTCACCACTTTTCAATCATTCAGTCAACTAAGCCTGTTAAGATTTACTTCCATAGTTAAAACATACATAGTTTTCTCACACTAACCTTACTAAAATGCAAAATTATATATAGATTACCTTTTCATAAAACAAGATCAAAAAAGAAATTTAAGATGAACTCATTATTTCTCTTAGAAATATAAAATTGATTATCCATATAAGACCAGTCAAAAGCCAAGAAATTGAATACTGTGGCTTATTAAATAGGATTCATTTTTGCTTTCACATATTTCATAGCAGAGGAGAGACTGATTACTTTTCTTCATCAATAAATTAATTCATTGATACATAGATATATATCTTCTACAGCTCTACCAAAAAGGATGCTTCTTTGAGCATCTGTGCTAGGATTTTTGCAGGGAATATAGCCTGGGTCCTCATCTGCAGTCCAGGAGGTTTGTACTGGTGAATAATCATTCACTAAAGTTAATACAACCTGCAAAGGCAGATCAAATGAACTCTTGTAACGAAGATAAGAGAATAGCGGTAAAAGAATATTTCATGGAGAGATAGCACTTAAGGGAGACAATGCTAAGAGAGCCAGACAAGGGAGGAATGACTTAAGCAGAGTGAGTTATACAAGCAAAGGGACAGTCATGACAATATACACTTCCCTAGGAACAAGACTGAAGCAAGACATAATACAGGGTGAGATGTCAGATGATGAAGTCATCCATGTTGTCAATGATGGAAAGACTCCCACTGTCTGGAGGTAGAGGAGAGACATGAACTGATGACTTGTAGATAAACTATAAAGAAGTAATATGGATAACTGATGCCTTGGAGAGTGGCAAGGAGGATGGCCACAACTGATACTAAAAGAGCTACATTTTGCATCATGTGTGATGGATGACATTAAACCTAACAGGGGGCCAATAGAGGAATTTTAACCCTAATTCTTAGAGCCTTGATGTTGCCTCCTTATTTTGCCAAAATTTGAATTCTGCCCACTGGCATCTACAGTAAGTACTATCTGGGAGGCTACAATGAACAATGGTTATGAGCATAAGCCTTGGATTTAAAAGTACCCAGCCTGAAATTCCATCACTTTTTAATTTCTAACTGTGTGAATTAGGCATAACACTGTTCCCCTGTGTTGTGATTTGAAAAATATGGATAATAATTGAATCCATCATGTAAGTTTGTTATGTAATTTAAATGGAATTACATCCATAGAATACAGTGCATAGTACATGGTAAGATGTTACCTAATATTAGATGTGGTTTTCTTTTCCTTGAAATGGTCAACTAGTAAAAACTGGTAGTATTTACCCTGGCTTGCTGGAATTTTATCCTGAACTCTTCTGCTGGCCTGCTTTGCTCCATGGCTGATAATGTCCAAATTGGCTAACTGATAATGTCCAAATTTTATCGAATCTGATTGTTGAATTTTTGTACCATCAAGAGGACGTGGTTTGGTTTGAGATGGCTTTGCATTTATTGTATAAGTTTATCAAATCATACTTGAATACTGTGGTTCCTAAAATTTAATGTGCATCTTAATCACTTGGAGGACAAGTAAACATATGGATTTTTAACCTCAAATGTCAAAAGTTCTGTGATGGGTCTAGGATCTTGCATTTCTAACAGGTTCTCGAACAATGCTGATGCTTCCGGTCTGAAAACCACAGTTTGAGAACGATTGCTGTAAGATCATTGGGATGTGAATGTTATTACGTTATTGACCTTACTGATGTAATGCATTCACTTCAATTATTAGTGACTGATAAAACACCTGATTCCAGATTACATATAATCAGGGATCAAAGAATCCTTCTCTTTGGGAGCTAGTACCACATTATAATAAATCAAAATGAGATGCTGCCCAAGGGGGATGCTGTAACAAAATGATAAAGACCGCAGGCTACATTATCTTTACAGGTAAGCTGGGTAATAATTTCAATACTCACTGGGCAAGTTAGTTTCCTTTTTGGGACTATACTTAGTTTTTATAGAAAATGTAGACAGTAGTATTTATATTAGTAAATCTTCATATTATTGCATGAGAATTAGGTAAGAAAATCTATATGATGTGATAATGGCTAATTCTTCTGTTATCTTGCTTAGAAAATTACAAAAGCTCAGAAATTTTATGTATTATTACTCAGGATATAGAATTTGATTTTACTCCATTTCCAGGCTAAGTCAGCTGGTTATCATTTCATGGATTCTGACATAAACAACTTGAGCCAGAGACAAAGACATCCATTATTCATGCCAAAGCATGCACCATACTCCATGCCAGTTGCTCTTGCACCTCAAGCCCCATAGGGACCAACTGGGAGGGGAACAAAATGATGTTATGTAGGCAGTGGCTTACGTCACAGTTGAGACACACTGGTCATGTAGAATCTACCTCTTTTATAGCAGGCAGTAAGTAAGCCTGGTCTTTATTTCTGGAAGGAGCTTTTATTTCATATACAAAGGCCATTTAGTGTAAACATCACTTTGAGAAATCCCTGCTGCAGAGAGACCAAGGTTTTGTATTCGCGGGAAGCCGGAAAGATGTGGAGTGGCACAAGACATCTCCTGAGAAGCGTCTCTCAACAAGCATAATTCCTGAAGTCTAACACTGGACAATTAAGAGTACTCCCCTCTATTTTGATCATATGACTTATTTATTCAATTTATAACATATTCACTGAGTTCCTACTTTGTATTAGACATTGTGCTAAATGTACAACACGGATATTTATTCTGTTACAGTTCAGTGAAGGGGACAAAAGTAAAGAAATGAGGGCACAGATACATTCATAATTTTCGATTTTCACAAAGGTTATGAAGAAGGAGCCAGGAATGAGGAAAACATCTGATTTAGATTGAAGAATCAGGAACGCCCTCTCTGAAAGAAACTCATAAGCAGGACAGAACTACATAAATAATGACAGGTAGAAGTGACTCTATCTTTGCCTGCAATAGGTCCCTGAAGTGCTCTGCTTTAAAATGTATGTCAAAAAATAAAATACCTTCTCCTCACTCAAAATTCTTCCAACTTGCTCATTTGATGGTCAGAATTTTGAATAAGGAAAGTTGTTTCTGGGTTTCAGTCACAATTGAAAATTCTAAAACAAGACGTAGCTGCTTTTTAAAACCTATGCTCTATGCCACAGTTACGCTTTATTTGATTGAGTACTATTTTTGTAAGAAGTTCTATAAATTTTAAGAAACAAATCAAAAGGGATTCACACATTTGGAAGAACATTGTTCATGATGTAAAAGATAAATGCACTATGTCTTCCTTTGATCAGAGAGGATCCTCTGAAGAATTAATTCTGCAGTAGACACAGAGGGATAATCCATCCAGCATCTTTATTTCATTCTGACTTTTGGAATTATGTGCACTCCTCTGATTTTTAAAAAATCATTTGTCATTACATTTTCCTCATTTGTCATTTGATAGATCCAAACAGCCTTAAGAGGCATCTCAGATTCAAACAAATGATTATTTAATTCAAGGCCTCCTCTACTTTCTACCTTAATGTAGCAGAGTGTCCCAGCTGGGCTTGAACTAAAATTCCATTTGAATGTTCATTAACTGGTAGGCTGTTCATCTCTCTGGTATATATTCATATGTTCAAGAGTTGGTCGGGAACTTTTAGGATTGTTCGCAGGACTCAGGAGAAGAGACTGAGGGAGGTATGTGCAAAGTATGAGAGAGAGAAATGAGGCAGGGGAAAGTGGAAGAGGAAGAGGGAGTAGAGGGGACAGAGATACTGAGAGAGAGAGAGGGAGGCAGAAAAAGAGAGAGTAATGGCATGGGCATCAGTAGTCTACCCACCATGAGAGACTACTTTTGAAAGAACTCTATAGAGAAAATGCTATTAGGGCCAGAAGCTAGAGAAGCTGTTTAATAGCAGTAATTCAACTACCACAAAACTTTTCAAACTTTGTTACAGTCAGTATTACAGTGAAAAGTGATGTGCAAATCTGGGCTGAGGTCAATTCTCCATCTCTGACGGGTTGTTCTTGTCTTTCATAAACGTAGGCATTCTGAGAACTCATATTAGTTCCTAGCAGAGGCAGTGCAGGGTGCCTCAGTGAAGAATCCAGAGCAGATGAAACTGGAATTTTGGAGGAGTTTGTAAAATATACCCTTAGGACCTCTCAGCAAAGATTATGTGAAATAGCCAAGAGTCACAGCTGCTGAGTTCCTGTAGTTATGAAAGGCGACATCTAAAAGTTCCATTAATTAGTACAGTGACATTTATATAAGCACAGTTTCCCCCACAGATAGGCGGTAGGGCTCTAAATGAACAAATAAATGTCTAAGACTTTGGTTTCAATCACTGTGACACCAAATTATATTGATACGTTCAGAAATAAACATGGACCAGGTACAAACAAATAAACGGATGCCACGCCAGCACAAGCACCAATTCATTGATTTACTACAATTGTCACTTTCCAAGTTCTTTTCACTTTGTACGGATATAGTCATAGTCTGAAAACATGTTCATAGAGTAACCCAGGTACTTTCACAAATGGCCACAATAGTTTTTCTGTTTAATGAAATTATAATGAGTTGAGTTTGATACTCCACTTATAACTTAAAATGATAAGATCTAATCTTGGTAATTCATGTCACTCTTATTAATGATACAATTCTGAAAGTTGTCAATTCATTAGGTGACAGTTTTAGGTAACTTATACCTCTGATTGTCCCCAAATAATTGGATCAACTTATTTTACCGTCTTTCTATTCAAAAAGCTAATTTAGTCATTGATACAGGTTAGAAAATACCCAAAAATCAAAATCAAACAAAACAAAACACAATCAAGTCGTTTGTGAAAGGCTGTATTTTTCAAAAGATTCTTCTATATTACTTGTCAATGCATTCATTTCCGGAATCTATCAAGTAGTGGAACTATGTCTCCTCCCTTAACCCTGGTGAGTCTTTGTGATTGCTTTAACTACTAGAATAAGAAATAAGTGATGCTCTGTGACTGAACTTAGGGTATAACATGTGATCAAGCTTCTCTATGGATCTTATTATTGTATTCACTGTGAAGCCCAAGACACACTGAGAGGCCTATGTGAAGAGAAACTGAGCTCAGCCAACATCTTCATCTGATCTCCTAGTGGACAGCCAAGCAAATCTTGCCAGCCAAGTGAAAAATGGGCCATCCTGGAAATGGATTCTCCAACTTTCAGGAAAGTTGTTCCCACCAATGTGCCATGAAGCACTACCATACTCGGTCAAAATTGCAAATTTGTAAAGAAAATAAACGGCAGCTGTTTTTAAGCCCCAAGGTTTTTGAGTGGTTTAATATTAATCAATAAACAACAAGAGTATCAAATTTTTTAACAAAATTTAAATTGCCAAAAATTGAAAAATAAGGCAAAGGGATAATTGCATACGCTTCCACTTCTGTTGTGGAATATTGTCTTTGAAAGGATGATTTAATTTTCTAGCTTGCAAGCCTTTCTTTGACTTGTAATACATTTTGGATGAAGACACAGGCTCTGCACAGCACCATGTCAACTTGTAGATTTTTGTCTCCAGTAGAGATGCAAATGACCTCTGTACTGTAAAGAGGATAACTGTAAAGGTGACAGCCTCAATGCTGGTAGGACATTAAGCGGTTATGTATCTATTAGAACACTCATTTCTGTATTCCTTCCAACTGCTTGACTATAGATACTTGGTTCCTTCAAGTGTATTTGAATCTGATTTACCATCCTATTCATTCCCTCATTTATGAGTTAAGAATATCTTTGACTTGTGTTTATATTGGTATGATTGCCATGTTTTATAAAATTTGTGAAAGTATATTTGACAAGGGTAAAATAAACATACTTAAAATTAAATGGAGCTAGTGATATCAGTGAAGATGGCCAAGGACCTCTGAAATTATCTCCAAAATAAGAGCAACAAGAAAATTGGCAAAGATGTTCAGAATAATTATTGATGGAACTCTAGATATTAACAAAAGCTTGCAGCAATCCAAAGTGTTTTTTCACGTTTAGATGACTGAATTTCAGCAATAACTGAGCTCCAGTGAGCTTCCTAGAATTTTCCTCACCCTTTTTCCATCTTTTCACTCTGCCATATTCTTAAAAACCAGTGGCCTACAATATAGTAAAAGTTACCTGGAAACCACTGGGGGGAGTAGAACAAGGCCGGAGCCCCTTCAAAACCTCATTTCCGTAGAAGTGTCATTATACGACCTGCCAGGCTCCCCCAGTACATATTACTTGCCAAGCTGTTTTTATTTGACCTGCCTCAGAGCTCACCCAATGAAAAATGCTTTCTTTCTGCTTGTCAAATATGATTATAGGAAATTGTGTAATTTCATGGGTGCTCAAATTTCTAGATGCTGGGTAAGAGTTTGGAAAAACAATAGGGACAAAATAAGCTTAAAAAGAAAGGCTAAGGAATAAGATGACCGTAAGGGATCTGGAAAACTGACGTATTCTTGGAAGTCTAGAAGACTGGACACATGTCAGAAAAGTTCTGAGAAAGTCTTAAGATCTCATCTCCAGCTGAGTGAGAGGCTCATTGCAAACAAGAAGTAAAGCAGAGGTTGAAGCCAGGACCATCACGCACTAAGAGCAGTGCTTAGTTGACTCACAGTTCCCCATGACTGGGGAGGCCTCAGGAAACTTACAATCATGACAGAAGGCAACTCTTCACAGGGTGGCAGGAGAGAGAATAAGTGCTGAGTGAAGGGGGAAGCCCTTATTATATGATCAGATCTGTGAGAACTCACTATTAAGAGAACAGCACGGGGGAAACTGACCCCATGATTCAATTATCTCCACCTGGTACCACCTTTTGCCAGGTAGGGATTATTCCAATTCAAGGTAAGACTTGGGTGGAGATACAGAGCCAAGCCATATCAGCTGTTATTAGTAGAACATAAAATATGAATAGACTTTGTTCAACTGCCAGTTGATAAATATTGGTCCTCAAGACTCAGCTAGGTTTGAAAGAACTTGAGGAGATTGTTAGACATGTAGATTACCAGCAACTCTTAATAGGATGCTTTTTAACAAAACTTGAATTTGTTACGTTATTAAGAATAGTCCTCTTGCATTTTAAAAATAATAATCATACATGCAGCCAACAATCATGAAAAAAAACCAACATCATTGATAACTGGAGAAATGCAAATCCAAACCACAGTGAGATACCATTTCACACCATTCATAATGGCTATTAATAAAAATTCAAAAGCTAACAGATGTTGGTGAAGTTGTGGAGAAAAAGGAATGCTTACATACCATTGATGAGAGTATAAATTAGTTCACCATTGAGGAAGACAGTGTGGTGATTCCTCAAAGACCTGAAGACAAAAATATTACTCGACTCAGCAGATTTATTACTGGATATATACCCAAAGGAATATTAATCATTCTATTATAAAGACACATGCTCATATATGTTCATTGCAGCACCACTCACAATAGCAAAGACATAGAATAAACCATTATTCTGTTCAAAGAACTTGAAGACAGATTATTCACTGAAATATTTACCTTATGACATTTCACATTTATTAAATAAATGGTCTCAAAACAACTTTATCCTGAATTATCAGTCAATAAAAATTTAAGAAATATTTATATATTTGGATGTAAATATTACATATATATTATTACCAATTCATATGTTATATATTAGTAACTATTCTTTCATTGTATATGTAGAATATGTAATATTTTCTCCCTGTGCTCCAATAAGTGTCCTTGAAAATGCCCTTTAATTTATGCACACCAACTTAAAGATCCCTGGTTTAGAGGAATCTTCTGTTGTTTGCTTCATGATAGGTTTTCGTTATTTATTATTTAATTCTCATTTTATATGAGTTGTCCAATAGAAATTATGTTTCTATTTTTAATATCAGCTCTAGTACATATTTGCTTTTAATTATTTTGATTATATATGTATGTAAATTATTCTCAGGATTTGGGGTCTATTTTTTTCTTCCTAATGTATGGGTTTCTTTTTGTATTTTATATCTGAGTTTGGTAAAATTACTGTAAAATTGAGGCAACTTCTTCAAGTCATACAGTGCATAATATTTTATACTTAATTCAATAGCACTGACTTTCAAATGCTATAATAAAATCCCATCTAAAATCAACAATCAAAAAGTATGTAAGCTGAAAAAAGAAAATAAATGGAAGTTTAAATACACAGCTGGAGTGTAAATATCTTTTTTTCAATTCAACTTCACTGAATTTGTCACCTAATCTTTGCTAAAACACTCAGCAGAAACTTTACATGGGTCCTTGTGCTGCAACAATCACTGCATGAACAAAAGTGAAGGAAAAGGGAGCTTCATATTTTCTATTCTTTCCTCTTCCTTTTGCTTTCTTTCTTCTTTTTTTTTTTTTTCTTTTTTTTTTTGTCATGGAGTCTTGCTCTGTCGCCCAGCCTGGAGTGCAGTGGCTCAATATCGCCTCATTGCAGCCTCCACCTCTCAGGTTCAAGCGATTCTTGAGGTGCCTCAGTAATCCCAGTAGCTGGGACTACAGTCACTAGTTGCCATGCCTGACTAATTTTTGTATTTTTAGTACAGATGAGGTTTCACCATATTGGCCAGTCTGGTCTCAAACTCCTGACCATAAGGTATCTGCCCACCTTGGCATCCCAAAGTGCTGGTATTATTGGAGTGAGCCACTGGCCTAACTTTGTATTTTCAAACAGGAAATATGATTTAAAAAATAATCTGTGGTCGATGGTTTATTATTTTTCCTAGGGCCCAAACTTCAGTTTCTCCTAGGAACTCTTACATTGCTTTAAATTTAAAATGTTTATTTGACTGACAGTCCCTAAACTACAAAATTGTTTAATGAGTGTTTGAATAATTTGATTACTTTTTCCAATGGTACAAATTTTTACAACGAAAGAACAATATGAGAGATTTTTAAAAAGAAAATAAATGTTTACATTTTAAGCATTGCCTGATATCACTCTTGTTCAAAGATTGTTTCATGTTGCCAATAGTTTAGTATTTGCAAACAAACTGAAGATGTCGAAACACTAACCTCACATATGTTACAGTCACCTAAATATATCAGTTCCCTGTGAAGAATAGAATCCAAAGAGTGATATCATGTCCCTTTACTGTGAATGAAACAATTTTTTTCACAAGATGATGAAAGGATATACTAATTATATAAGTGAAAAAAATTAATGTAGTGTAATAATTAAAGGAAAATTGCATGATTCTTTTGACATGGTATAAGCCATATGTTCGCTCTTATAAGGAAATATGAAATGCAGAGATGCAAAAAGACTTACAAATGACCATAATACAACTGCAGTGAGAACTTGTACATATTTTTATATATTTCTCTGTTCCATCATCTGTCTACAGATCCCATCCATCCATCCACTATCTATACATATTATCTATTTATTTAAAAATCTGTCACCTGTCTCTGTCATCTAAATACACTATCTGGTTTTCCAATGAGAATCAAACAAGATCATAACACAGATCATTTTAAAATCAGAATTTTGTCATTGAACCATATGATGTTATTATTTCTATTTCCACAAACATTCTTCATCATTATTGAGTAAAGAATATTATATTAATGCATGTGAATTATATTTCAACGTATACATGTTGTAGCAGACATTGTATTGTGATAATTATTGCTCCTTTCTTCTCCTTGACATTTGTATCCACCTCTGTAATGCTGGGAAATTTCAGCCTGTTCTAACCTACAGAGACAAATTCTGATGGACTTGAAGAAATTGATGTTTTTCCAGTCCTATTTGTAGCGAGATGGAAATCTACTACAAATTTCCATCTCCTATTTGTAGTGAGATGGAAATGTGACATAACTCTGGTAAATAGGATGTAACACATAGCACTTTGATTGAATGCACTCCAATTAATGTGTTATCATCATAAACATTAATGTACTTAGGAAATAGTTCTAGCATGGCCTAGATAATCAGAAGGTATATGAATTCATAAAAAATTTTCACTTTTTCTTTTTGGGGGAATAATATCTGATGCATTTTTAATGGTTAAGATTCAATTATATTTTAATAATATTGTTATATGCTCATTATAATATATAGTATACTCGTGTTTAGGGAGTTTAAAATTATGCAACACTACATTAGTAAATACTTATATTTATCCAAATATCTTTGAGATATTGATATTCTGCACTTGGTTTATTTACAATTATATCTCTCTTTGTGTGTGTGTGTGTGTGTGTGTGTGTGTGTGTGTGTGTGTGTGTATAAAATATATTTAGAGCATATCGTATGTTTCTCTTTCAGGATATCTATCTATGGATACACATACATATCTAGTGAGAGATCAGAATTTTGATTCATTATTCAAAAGACAGTTTTAGGATCTAGAAATAGAAATTCTATTTGACCCAGCAATCCCATTACTGGGTATATACTCAAAGAACTATAAATCATTATACTATAAAGACACATGCACACATATGTTCATTGCAGCCTTGTGTACAATAGCAAAGACCTGGAACCAACCCAAATGCCCATCAAAGATAGACTGGACAAAGAAAATGTGGTACATATATACCATGGAATACTATGCAGCCATAAAAAACGATGAGTTCGTGTCTTTTGCAGGGAGTTGGATGAATCTGGAAGCCATCATTCTCTGCAAACTGACACAAGAACAGAAAGCCAAACACTGCATGTTCTCACTCATAGGTAGGTGTTGAACAATGAGAAAACGTGGACTCAGGGAGAGAGCATCACACACTGGGGGCAGTTGTTGTGGGTGGGTAGGGGAGGAACAGCTGGGGGTGGGGAGAGTGGGGAGGGGGGGGGGATAACATGGGGAGAAATGCTGGATATAGTATACACTTAAAGTAAAATTTAAAAAAAGAAAAAAAAGAAAATTTTAGGAAAAGCTTCAATAGCCTGTTTTTCTGTGTATTTTTTAGTGTTAATCATACGTAATTCTAAATCATTATATGTTTAGTTTCCTTAACGTTTATCCACCAAAATTAAAGAGTGAGTATTGAGAAGAGTTAATCCTGTCAAAGCTACTGCTGAACAATATCACCTGAGTCCTCTGCAAATCAGACAGACCACTGAACACCTCAAAAGGCCAGAGAGGGACCGCTAGATTTTCACAGGAAAAAGGAATGATGTTGTTAAATGAAGACCATGCAAAATATTTAATAATACATTTTTAACCTCAGTATAAGAGTTGTATTTTTCATGTTTTGTTTTATTTTTAGTATTTGACAGAAAAAATGTTTATTTCTTCACTTGCCATGTGTAAGCAGTTTATGTATTACTTGGTTGAAAAATAAAGGCTACAGACTAAGAATGTTTTTTAAATTTGGCTTTTGCCCTTCGCTAAATTTTGTATTCAACAACTACATTTTAAAAAATGTTTTCACGGTGGTATTCTTAAGGATGCTATAGGTACAAAGTTTGAGCACTTAAATACAGCGGTTATGCATACATAGAAATACCAGGAAGGCAAGTAATGACTAATATTAGAATGATTATAACAGATATCTATTTATTTGCAAGTCTTGCAAATTGTGGAATATTAAGGATGGGTAAAGAACAAGGAGGATATACAAAGGAAATAGGAAGGAAGTGCTGATCAAAAATTCCATATGCTCTGAAGAAATTTTGAAGAGGTAGGATCATCACTTACATGCTCATTTTATACAAATGTCTCCTATTATTCTTTGCATGGTACTCTCTCAGTAATTAATTGAGGGGTGTGTGTGTGTGTGTGTGTGTGTGTGTGTGTGTGTGTGTGTATGAGGTAATACTGAAAGCACAGTGTATTTATCCCAGGTGTTACCTTGTTCTTGTAGGAACTTATTTATGAGGTCCTGAATTTCACTTATACAAACACATCTAAAAATGTCTCCATCTCGAGTGAATTCAATGAAAAGAAAATGGTCTGTGTATTACATTTGATTCATCTGTAATGAATGCAAACAGGGTCAATTCTAGACACCAAGTACAAGCTTTTTATTTTAAATTTAGTATATGACTGGGATTCATTTTCTTTCTAGAAATGTAATGCTAAACATTGGCCATTTAAAACCTACTATGATGCTGAATGGAAAAGATTAATAAATCAAATACATTAACATTGCAAATGTCTTTGAATTTTACAGGTTGCTATCAGAGTACTGATTTTATCTGACTCTATGGTACCATTATGCTAGCTGCTGCTCTAAATTTAGCTCTTTGAACGCCTGATAAAATGTCATATACTGCAAGTCCATTATAAGCACATCACCTCTTGCATCTGCAGTTTGCAAGTTTAGGCAGTTATTCTTTGAAAGAACTCTTAATGGGCTATAGCATTTGATGAATTGTGAACTATTTTACCTTTACTACCTAAGACAAGGCTGCCTTAGTCAAAACAGGTCTGTTTCCACTTCCAGATTAAAGGTTGTAGCAAATTCAAGACAAGTAATATCCATAATAGATATTTTCTTAGTGTCTATTTCTAGGTATTTGAAGTAGAGAATTCACTTAGTCAAATAAAATACAAAAACATAAATCTATTTTTATTTCTTTTAAAAAATTAAAAAATTCTAGTGGTATTAATAGTAGCAGTGGGTTATTTCTGTGGAACATACAAGTGAAACCAAAGATTGCCTTATGTAATGATATTTAATTCCACAGTAATTCTTCATGTAAATATTACTTTCCCTTTCTACAATTGAGAAGACAGAATTTCAGAAAAGTTAATTATTTTTGCATACCTTGCAGACTTAATCAAAGCAGAGTCAGGTTTGGAGCCCAGAGGTGGGTAGTTCTAAAGTCATTCTACTATTAACTATCCTAATAGAAAAATGTGTGATTACTTGTTTCTTTCTGCTCTTATAATTTTAGTTGTCATCTATGGTGTACAATTAGATAGCAAAAATCAAAGTGGTTTCAGGTAAGACTGCCAGCTTTGAGTAGTTTCCTAGATGTGTGGAATACCCTACACATCCGGTGGTGGTAATCTCCCATGGCAGGGCAATTCTATCCCAGGAATAGGCTTTCTTATGCTAAATCAAGAGTGGAAAGAAAGAAAGAGACAGATTTTGACCTATTGCTTAGCCAACAGTTTCTCCTAGAGGAGGCAGTTCCTCAGGGGAAAATTGGTGCTCCATTTATGCTATAAATGTTCAAAATAATGAAATTTGTTCAACCATCTACAAATTTTAACATAGCTTTGTAATCAACGCAAGGTCCATTTGGTGATGCAGGTACTCAAAAAAATTAAGCAACTATTATTTTTTTTTAATGTTTATTTATAATTAATATGTATTAACTGTATGCACGGGGTATAGAGTGATATTCTGATACATGTTTATGATATATAATCATCAAATTAGGGTAATTAGCTATCACCCTAGCTATTAGGGTAATATATCTATCACTTCAAACATTTATTCTTCTTTGTGTATCATACGGCTAATTATGATTAAATTGAAGTTTCAGTCTTTAGATTCCAATTCCTTTGCATTTTAACACCATCTGGCTTTTGTAGACATAAAATTTGGAATGCATAGTCACAGTTTTTTGTATTCAATTTTTAAACAGTAAATGGAGTGATTTAACCACCAGTCCACGCTGTCATGGTGCAGGTTTTTTTGTGTTGTTTTTACTTTTTCTTTTCTTTCGTTGTCCTTCTCCTGCAGATTGTTGTTTTGATTTATTTTTCATAGGCCTATGAAGAAAGTAATAAGTGTGGACAGATTTAGGCAGACACTGCTATTTCCCCAACCCAACACCACAAAGGGCAAGTTTTTCACGATTCTTCCCCATCTTCCCGGTGAGTGCCTGATGTACAAACCTCCCTATACTCTTTCACTAGCTCATGCTTGGCCGTTAGCAAAGCATCATAAATTTCTACCTGAATTTCCTTACCAGATCACATGGTACTGAGGGGCAGTCATCTTGGGTAAGCAAATACTCAGATCTTGCAGCAATATGTGTGTCTCCAGATTTTGGGACAATTGATTGCCCCGGAATTCAGTTCTCTGATGTTTTTAAGGAACATTGGTCAATTACATTGATTGAATTTAGACTGTTAAGTCAAAACTAGAATATCTGCACATATTGACATAAAACCCACTTGTTCATGATGTAACTTTTTTTATACATTATTTCATTCAAATTGATACAATATTATTTCGTAAATTTTAACCACGTTTATGATGAATATTGATCTGAAGTTTTCTTAATGTTTGTGTATGTATATATATTTCCATTTTCCTCATTCATAATTTTCATAATTTTAAAATTTTGACATCAGAATATTGTATTCAGAAAATGATTTGGCAAGTATTCATGTTTTTTGAATATTCTGATATTTTAAATAGAATTGGTAGTTTTTCATTAAATATTTGGTAGCTTTTACTAAGGAAACAATCTAGGAATAAAATTTCTTTGTGGGAAGATTTTTATTTTTTAACTACAAATTTAACTTATTTAATAAGATAATGTAATGTATTACGTTCGCATTTTTCCTTTTATTTTTGAAACAAGTTTGTGTTTTAGTTTATCCATGATTAAATTACATGTGCGATATTATAACAGGAGGGTCATTCATTGAATCTACTTTATGAAAAAATTTCACGTGAACTTAATTCTTTTACTGTTTTTCCTCCAAACTCCCTCATACAATTTCTATTTGCATTTTTAATTTATTTATGGTTATTTTTTATTTATAGGTTATGTCATTAAGAATTAGTCTTCTAACCACATTCATCATATTTTCTAATTTTTCAGCTTTCACAGAGGAATAAATATTGTTCTAATATATGGAGTTACTATTACAATATGAATACATTTACTTTATATATTTCACTATAGTCACAATAAATAATTTCACTCTACTGAGTTGGAAAATAAATGAGTTCAATAATCTTTCTCATGAGATCAATATATGTATATTCATGTTAATAAATCTATTTTTACTTACGCATGTATGTACACATGCAGTGGAAGTGGCACCACTCACCATCACCCCTAATGATCCACTAGCCAAATTTTTGCTTCCTGTTCCGAAGACATTACATTCTGCTGGCCTAGAGGTCTTAGTTCCAGTGGGAGGAATCCTGCCACCAGAAGATACAACAATGATTCCTTTAAGCTGGAAATTAAGATTGCCACCTGGACACTTTGGGATCCTCCTACCTTGAGAAGGGAGTTACAGTGTTGTCTGGGGTGATAGGCCCGGACTATCAAGGTGAAATCAGTCTGCTACTCCACAATGGAGGTAAGGAAAGGTATGCATGGAATATGAGGGATACATTAGGACATCACTTACAATTACCATGCCTGTGGTGAAGGTCAATGGGAAACTACAACAGCCCAATCCAGGCAGAACTATAAATAACCCAGACCCTTCAGGAATGGAGGTGTGGGTCACTCCACCAGGAGAAAAGCCACAACTTGCTGAGGTGCTTGCTGAAGGCAAAGGGGAAGCAGAATGGGTAGTAGAAGGCATTCATCAATAGCAGCTACAACCACGGGACCAACTGCAGAAAGGAGGACCATAGTTGTCATGAGTATTTCCTCCTTCTGTTGTAAAAAGATGTTTGTGCATGTGTACACTTGTACGAAGAAAAATCTTCATTTTGTTTCCTTTCTCCTTTATCATATGACATAAGATTTATTGACTTCACATCAGCATTTAAGCATTGTTAACTCTATGTAACAGTATTTGGGTTGGGGATTGGTGCATTTCTGGTTGTTGGAAAGATAGCTTTATCATGTTAGTATAATTATGACCTTATTATTGTCTTTATTTGAAGATTATATATGATCTCAGGAGATGTGTATGGATTCAAGTTGACAAGGAGTGGACTTCTGATGTTTAATACTAAGTGTCAACTTGATTGGATTGAAGGACACAAAGTATTAATCCTGGGTATGTCTGTGAAGGTGTTACCAAAGGAGGTTAACATTTGATTAAGTGGGCTGGGAAAGGCAGCCCCACCCTTAATCTGGGTGGGCACCATCTAATCACAATTGAGGCTAGAAAATAAGCAGGCAGAAAAATGTGAAATGAGAGCCTGGCTTAGCCTTCCAGCCTACATCCTTCTCCCATGCTAGACGTTTCCTGCATTGGAACATTGGACTCTAATTTCTTCAGCTTCAGGACTTGAACTGGCCCTCCTTGCTCCTCAGCCTGCAGATGACTATTGTGGAACCTTGTAATCATGCGAGTTAATATTTAATAAACCCTCACATATATGTAGTATATATATTCCATTCATCTGTTCTTCTAGAGAACCCTAATATATATACATACATGCATGCATATATAAAATTCAATATAGGTATAAGGCTATATAATTAGATTCCCTTATAAAGTCAATTTTGTAATATTCCCACATGTTTACAAAATTATTATAATCAATTTCATGCACTGTATTATGTTGGAGATACACACACACAAACACACACACACACACACACATATATATGTATATATATATATATATAAAGTTGTTAATATATGACAAGGTAGAATTCTAAGATACCCCAAATAATCCACACTCTGATGCCAGCCTCTCTTTTTAAAGTGTAGGTAGCAGGGTAACACCTATGATTCATTCCTATTTAACAGAGTGTGATACAGGTAATGGGGAAGTTATTCTCTTGATTATTTTATGTGGCCAAGGTAATGGGATAGTTACTCACAGATTTCATTATATTAGATGAGGTTCCATATAAGCCTATTTGAGAAGGAGAGATTTTCCCGCTGGCCTTAAGTAAGTAAGACACCTCACACTGAAGGGGCATATGAAGTAAGCCACTGCCCAAAGCCTGGGGCCACTTCTAAGAGCGGAGAGCCTCAGCCAGCAACTAGCAAGGAAAAGGATCTCAGTCACAAAACTTCATGAAATAAATTCTGCCAATGTCCTAAATGAGCTTGGAAGCTGATTCTTTACCAGTCCATCTTCCAAATGCAAATGCAGTCTGACCTACACCTTGACCACAGCCTTGTGAAGCACTGAGCATATGACCCAATTAAGCCAAGCCCGACACACGAACCGTGAAAACTGTGAGACACTAAATGTGTGATGTCTAAAGCTAAGCTTAAGGTAGGCTTGCAGAAATTTCTTATGCAGCAATAAAACATGAATACAGGATTGATGGAAATGTGTTAAACAAGTGGTCAAAAAAACATAAAATTCTTGTAAGTAGCTCCAAAATCTTGGATTAGGTGTCATTTTCAACATTTTTCAAATAACAATCATGGTTTATATTACATGTCTAGATGTTTCTATATATCATATTTGGATTATGCCTAGATACATCTCAGAAAATAAATTGCATCTAGAATGATCAATTTGTTAGGCATTATTAGTATTATATATAACATATATATATATATATATTTATTTATTTATTTATTTTATATAGAGAGTGCATATAATATCATGCATTATGTGGTCACTTAGTGGGTGAGCATGACCAGATCATTCATGTGCAACAAAGAGCAAGTATCGGCCGGGCATGGTGGCTCAAGGCTGCAATCCCAGCACTTTGGGAGGCCGGGGTGGGAGGATCACCTGAGGTCAGGAGTTCAAGAACATCCTGGCCAACATGGTGAAACTCCATCTCTACTAAAAATACAAAAATTAGCTGGACATGATGGCACATGCCTGTAATCCCAGTTACTCAGGAGGCTGAGTAGGGAAAATCGTTTCAACCCAGGAGGTGGACGTTGCAGTGAGCCGAGTTCACGCCACTGCACACCAGCCTGGGTGACAGAGCAAGACTCAGTCGTAAAAAAAAAAAAAAAAAAAAAAAGAGTAAGTATGGAATCACAACTGCTTGTGGGTTAGAGAGTGGGAGAGGTAGTGTTTCCAGTCTGTGCTCACTGGGTAAGTTTCTTCAGCATAAGTTCTGAAATGTAAGTTTGTCCCAGAGATACATGCTGTTTGAATGGCTCATATGTCTGGATCTGTCACTGTGTCTGAACAAGTCAGTTTGTGTTTCTAGGTTGGTTAATACCTCTTTAATTGTCCTCTCTGGGATACAATCAAATTGCAGCAGAGACAATAACCGTGTCTTTTTTCGTTTCAATGAACATCAGTGATTAAGTTTGCAGAGATGGGTTGTGAGAAGAAGTAATGTGGGGGCACTTGTTTGTGTTTTTAAAAATGAAGTTCCCAGCCCTTCCCTTTCCCTCATCCCTATTAGCTGGGACATAGCAAAAACTGGGGTTACTAATATGAACACAAAGATTGAAATAATTATGTTGAGAAATGGCAGAGAAATTCCACTATCCAGAGCAGCCAGAGATGGCCCTAGGAGAGTAACACACTTTTACCTTACTTAACTCATTGGAATTTCAGGTTGCTTTGTTTGAGAAGCTAAAAATTCTTAGCTTGACCTTGACCTAATAGATTCACTCCAGGGTGGTCACTAGTCCTGCTTATTCCTCTCTCCAGTCCGTAAGACACTTTGGTAGCACCCTATACTTCCTTGAAGCTCACCCAAGTCTTTGTACAAAAATACACCAACATGTACAAAGCTCAGCAACCGAGGATGCTGATACCTTAGCAACTTCCTGCTCATGTCTCCATGTTGTATGTAGGGAAGATCAGTAGGTAGTTCTGTTGTCAAGACATGAATGTATATATCTTTGGAGTTCTGTTCAAGTCCTTGTTCTGGCATTTTTTGACTGCTTTGCATAAATCAATTACACTTTCTGAGCCTCAATTTCTGCATATATAAAGTTGAAATAACTACTTTAAATTCCATGAAGATATTAAATTATATAAAATTAATAATAACTATCTTTAAATTCTATGGAGATACTAAAAGAGATAATTACAAATGGTACATAGGAAGTAGTTGGTAAGTTATGCTTAACAACGTTTATCACTGAATGCTAAGTTGACATTGATAATCACAGTAGAAAACGCCTATAATCCTCTCATTGTTATTGATAATGATGATAAATTGGTAAAGATCAGATCATGGAGTGGAAGGAAGACCATCTTTTCCATCTAGAATATGTTGCCCTTGTGATGCCATTACTATACCTAAATCAAGTTGTTTAGCTGTTACTTGTATATGCAGATCAGGAACTCTCTATGCACATTAGAAAAATACATTTTGACTCGTAGTATAGGGTAATAGTTAGCAGCATAAGAAAAGGTAAATAACACCTTAAAAATGTAGTATAAAGAGAGAAAAATAACCGAAGGGACCCTGGAAGAGAATACTAAGAAATAACATTTAAGAAATGGTAAAGAAAAATTCTGACAAAAGATATTGGAGATATAATCAAATGATAGAGGGAAGAAATAGAAAAGTCTCATGCTGTAGAAACAAAGAAAGAGAGAAAGGAAAATAAATGGATTGGAAGAACAAGTAAAGCATTTGCCCTAAGACCTATTCATTCCTTTCATCAGGAAGTCAGTTTCCAAGGAAGAAGAGGGGGCAGATTGGCAGGTGTCCTGGTATAATCTCTTTGCCAGAAAAAGAACTTATCTCTGAAATATTCTAAGCAGGACATTCTTGGCTAAGAAATACTTACAAGAAATTGGATCCAAAATTTATAGGAAACAGCTCCCCAGCAAATGTTATCCAAATGATACAACCCCTAACTGGATATAAAATAGAGATGTTCATAATTTTAAATAATAGAAAAAATACCTGCTGTGTTAGGTAATCATGGACCTCATCAGCAACTTCATCTATTTTCCTGAACCAGAGGTGCATATCTAGTACAGAAGACAGGACCTGAGGAGTTACCATTGATATCCCAGATCTCTCTGCTTCAGATGAGCATTGGGATTATTAATAAAGCTTAACAATCAGTAAAATCGCTGATTCCATTGGCCATTATTTGACACAAAAAAATCATGTGTTAGTCCACAATCAACTTTGTTAAATGTTTTATAGAATATGGATACATAAGACTTGGAAATATTTTTTTATGGGCAAGCGTTAATGATGTCCTTCGGTGTAAGCAGTATTTTAGTTGACTGTAGATAAAGTGAGCCTTGAGAATATAGAGACATCCATTAGAGACACCATCTATTAGAAGGTGAACTGGGAATAAGAAGGGAAGTAAATCTCTAGAAAAATACCCAAAAGAGGGTGATGTCTTCGTCCTCTACCTCTCTCTCCCCCCTCCATCCCTCTATTCCCTCCCTCCTCCATCCCTCTGTCCTCCTTCATTCTTTCCTTCCTTCATTCTTCTTTTCTTCATAAGAGAAGTGAAAACATTAGACTTAAAACAGAGATTAGGGCATTGTCTATAGACAGAAAGGGGAGGATCTCTTATTCTGAGACCAAGGGGAAGTAGAAAAAGATAAACAAAGATTGTGGGACCTTCTGAAGCTGTAGGAAGTTGGGAAACATCATACTCGAAAATATCTATTGTTTTGGTCATGTAGGTGGCAAAAAGCTTTTATAAATATGAGCATAATGGGGTTAAATCTGCGTTGTGAAGAGCAGCTAAGACTAAAATTATAGCTAAGTAGGTGAACAAACCTAAGGGATCAAAAAGAATTAAGGAGCATCGTCTGAAATGCATTACTTAATGGGTTTCATGGCAATAATATCTTATGTTTAACAGAAAATTCTATTCTGTGTTTCTTCTTTTCTATACCCTGAGGCCACTGTAAAAAATATCCATTTAAGTACAAGCTAAAAAGTCCTCCCCTTGAACATCCTCGGTCAATTAATCTCAGACGTGAACACCTACTTGGCCATTTGAAAACTTGACAAGCTAATTTTCTATTTGTAAACTTCTGGCATATCAATTCTCTTGGGGCCTTTTCCAGAGACTTATTTTTAATAATGCTGTCCTTCATTGTTCCCTGGCTGGGTCACAGAATCTTAAAATATGTTACTAACCCCACTCTGTCTGTGAAATCACAAGAGCTAGGCCATGGAGTTGTTTTCTTATTCTAGTTTCAAAAAAGTGACATAGTATATAATGCTTTTTATAGGAAATAGAAGAAACAAAAATCCTGTCAATTTGTAGCATTTTACAATATCCATTCCTATATTCAATGAAAATTTTTACTCCTTCTATCTCCAAAACCAGGGTTATGGAGCATCATAGGAGGTAGGAAAGCAGATTGCCAATACTTAAGTAGTCCTGAAACATCACACGAATACACTGATAAAATATAAATCACACTGAAATACACGCTCTCATGTGTACATATTTATATCTATGTAATCTTTTGTTATATATAATGTGGTCTCAATAGGCTAAAATTATGTTTCAGAATAATACAGAGTCTAATGATATTTACTCAGAATAAATTGTATTTAAATAGAAATTGTAAGTGCTTTCTGTTTCATAATAACTTCTCTATTTCAGGGGAAGAAATAAAAAGTGAAAACAAGAAAACAACTAAGAAGTAAAATTAGAGAAATTCTTGCCATTATTTTAATCATCGCCTATTTTTGTTAGTATAAATAAATTAGTAAAGGAATGTGTTCCGATTTGGAACTAAAATGTATCTATCTATCTATCTATCTATCTATCTGTATAGATACACACACATATAATGATAGAGAATAATAAATGATTAAAAAATTAAAAGCAATATGTATCAATACACAATTATTTCCTTCAAATTCCTTCCAAATAAATTTTAAGCTTTAAAAAAATTATTGTTTATAGAAAAGACATGGATTGCACCTAGGTATCTATCAGTAGTGAATTAGATAAAGAGAACAGACACCATAGAATATTATGTGGCCATAAAAAAGAATGAAATCATGTCCTACACATCAACATGGATGGAGTTGGAGGCCATTATCCTAAGCAAATTAGCACAAGAACAGAAAACTGAATACCACATGTTCTCACTTATGTGTGGGAGCTAAAAAATAGTCCCTAGTGTCTATTGCAGTCATTTTTATGTACACATGGACATAAAAATGGCAACAATAGACACTACGGACTATTAGAGTCAAGAGGGAAAGAGGAGGCCCTGGGCTGAAAAACTGCTTAGTGGGTTTTATGCTCACTACCTGAGTGACAGGATCATCTTTACTCCAAACCGCAGCATCGCTCCATACAGCCATGTAGCAAACCTGCACATGTACGCTCTGGATCCCAAGGAAAAGTTGAAAAAACAAAAAATACATAAAAATTGTCCTTTTTAAAAGGGGAACATTTATTAGACTACCTGGAGCTAATAATATCTGGTGACTGCTTAATGCAGTGTCAGACGTTTATTTTTTGAGACATCTTCAGTCTGTCCAAATGATCGCAAACCTTTGTAAAATCTGCTACTCAGCCAAACATTTAGGACTTGGATAACACCCAACATTTCTTATCTGCTTATTCTTTCCCCAAAGCCATCTTCATTGCAAATATTAATACGAATATTTAGACAATCCACAGAGAATGGGGCAAAAACCTAAACAAAAACAACCAACTCTCCTTTCCATCCTGTTGCTCATTTCAGTATTTTTGAACTCTCAATTGGAATCTTTGTGTTATAAGGAACTTCATGCATATCTGATACTTGAATTTTGATGATACTTTAACTGATTACACATTAGCCATCTAATTATATATCTCTATTCTAATGTATCTTAGCTCTGTGTATGTGGTGTCATCAATTTTGTTGCCATTAGAATTGGAAAACGTTCGATTATTTAGGTTCTCTTTCTGATGGCACAAATGAATTTCTTCCCATGAACAAGTGTAAAAGTATATCTTTTATGTAAGCATTTTTTTTCCAAATCGTGTGTATATAATGCCAATAGCATTGGTAGTTTGAAATATATATCATAGAAATATCAGTTTATTCACATCATATTCATCAATTGTATGGCTGAAAAGATACTCAAGATTTTGGATGATGACAATATTTACTCTGTAAAATTAGAAATTTGTAAAAAAGATTTTCTCTGAAACAACTAGGACATTATTTCTTGCATAACTATGAAATATACCATTTGGGTCTTTTAGACATCTTTGAAGCTACTATTCTGTATATTGAAAAGGACCTCTTAATTAAATGCAGCTAGCTGTCAGTTTCACTAGATTAGGTAACAAAATTATTGCTCTCATTTTGTGGTTGGTAAACATTTTGTGCATGAAAGACCAGATAAAACATATTTTACACAAATTGTAGGTTTTTTAGGACATATATGTTCTCATATTTTTATTTTTTCTTTCTCACAATCTCTAAAAGTGTGTTTAAAAAATTAGCTCACCAGATGTACAAAAGCAGGTCACAGACCTGATTCATCTCTTAGTTTGCTGAAGGTCACTGTAGCTTGTTTTTATAGGAAACACAATATTTATTACATGTATGATATCATAAGATACACACTTGGAATGAGATCTTTGTTAAAGGAATGTGTCAGACCAAATAACTGTAATTTCCTAAATATTAACATTTTGATCTAAATAATTACTTTATCATAAGGTATGATGACTCTGTCCTAGGTAAGCTAAATTATTTAATTTGTGTTAATAAATGTAAGCTAATTACCATAATAATAATGCCTTAATGTAAACCTTTTTTTTTTAACATGATAAAAACTTTGTTGCTTATTAATGACAGAAACCATGCACACAGCCTTCCACTTGATAACTTAGAGAATCATGCTCTTTGGGTTTTGTAATTTCTTTCATCTTTAGGTTTTTCGAATCCTGTTCATTCAGTCAGAATGTGAGAAAAAAGACTTCAGGTTTCGCAGGTTGGATTTTGTGGGCATTCACATAGAATAGAATAAGTTCTGGCATGTTATATTGGCCAGATCTTAAGCAACGTGGCCACGTCTAATGTTAAGTATGTGTGAGAAGTGTAGTCTACCTGTGTTCCCAGCAGGAAAAGCAAGCAGATTCTGTCGAGCAAATACAGTTTCAGGACATACTTAAATTCTGTTTCTTTCCCTTCAGTTATATTATCCATGTTAGGGTGCCTACCAGACTGGCAGAGTTCACTCCGTACAGTACCCTGCCCCTTTGTATACCAATGATTCATCATTCTTGCCACAATAGATTGCATCAATGTTGGACATCTGACTACAGGTAGCTGTCTATCCTACCTGGTTAATGGATATGCCAACTAGACTTCTCTTGGAAGTTTTAACTCAAGGCATTAGAAAAGTCAGCTAAGAAATAATATTGAGTGGCAGTAGAGTCAAAGATAGAGTGTAGTTGAGGCCCCATGATTATGAACAATCATGCATGCCTGAGGCTGAGAGTGCAGCAGGATAACTGGGCTCCACAACTGCAGAGTCCCAACAGATGAATGCAAGGCTAGCCTCAGTCACTTGACCTTTTTCCATCTTTCTTGATTCTATTGTATAATAAGGAAAGGACGGGCGCGATGGCACATGCCTGTAATCCCAGCAATTTGGTAGGCCGAGGTGGGTGATCATCTGAGGTCAGGAGTTAGAGACCAGCCTGGCCAACATGGTGAAACCCCATCTCTACTAAAAATATAAAAATTAGCCTGGCGTGGTGGCATGAACCTGTAATCTCAGCTGCTTGAAAGGCTGAGGCAGTAGAATTTCTTCAACCCAGGAGGCAGAAATTGCAGTGAGCTGAGATCGTGCCATTGCACTCCAGCCTAGGCAACAACAGTGAGACTCCATCTAAAATAATAATAATAATAATAAAATAGAATAACCTAACTTCAATTTAGTTTCCCTAGTCCTTATCTTAAATTCAAAATTTATTGTATGAAAACATTTATTCAATTTGATCAAATTTAACAAGTTTGATTTTAACCAAGATGGAACTTATCCCTCATTACTAATAAATACATGTTCATAGATTCCCCTGTACTGATGATGGGTCATATCGGACTCTCTGTGCTCTGTCCTTCCACGTGTATATATTTCCCATATGACATTTTCCATATTTATGATGCTACTTATTTTTTTTAACCAATTAGATTGTGACATCTTTGGAGCACTCTAAGCATGGATATATTTAATTAAGCATGTATTATATTCAAATGCCTCAAGTGAAATGAACTGATTGCTTCAGCCAATCACCATCCACTCATTTTCGGGATGATTAACATCAAGAATTTAGTCTTGATGACCATGAGCCATAGCACAGAAATTTAAACTTACTAATAGACATGAATTAACACATGCTTTGATCAGTTACAGAATGCACATTTTTATGTATGTATACTAACATATACATATTTTCTTTATGTATTTACTGTATCACAACCTATTAAAAATAGTTAATGGAGCTAGAATCAAAGCTTCTGATACCTTGAGTAAGAGAAAGGAAGAGCACCTCTGAGTGTCAAGCTCAAGGAAAGTCACTTAAAAGGGCTATAAGTTAAAGGTAAAGGAATGGTGTTCTATTTGTTCTGAAAAAAAGAAACCTGGCAACAGCCCACAAATGCTTATTTAAAATGATAGGATCAGGATCATTGTTAATGGTTACTCAAAGAATTCTTAAACATTTGCATTTCACAGAATGGTACAACTCAAAATAAATGGGAGAGGGATAGCTGGGTTGGCAACATTTACTTTTTTTCAAACAAGGTTATGAAAAGCCAAAACAAAACTAAAAACAAAACAAAACAAAAAAACTAGATTCTACCATCCCAAAGTAGAATCTTCCATTATTCCTTTTTTATGAAAGGAAAGGTATTTCAATACAAAAAATTAAAATCGAAATAATCTCAGCCATTAATTTAAAGTCCTTAACAATAAATACGTTTAACTTTAGAAAAAATTGTACTAAATTAACTTTTTTTCTTTCCATCTGACACGGACAAATGCAATCTCATTATGTAAAGGCACTGGTTTGTTGATCAGCACTTAGAAATAGCTAAATTCAATTTGGTTCCAAAAATAGACCATATGTACAAAGGACAGAGAGCAGTCCAGTGCCAAGTACTTAGATGTGGTTGAGAGAATCAAATTGAAATGACTGAGACATAATAATAATGTATTTTCTCCCTATTAAAAATTCTTACGTGTGCTAGGGAAAAGCTGCCTCTCAGTTCTCACTTGAGCTTCACTAGATACAGGTGAGTGCAGATTCAAATGGAATTAGCAGGAAAAGGCTCAAAATCAAGACAAATGAAATTGTCATTAGATCTTAAGGATATAATCTGATTTTTCCTTGTGCAGAAATCAAGAGCTACTACTTTCATTGCTAGTTAAAATAATATGCTGAAAGAGAAGTATTGCACTATTTAAAGAGAAGTGCATCAATTTTTGTTGACATCGGTTGAAGAAGCTCAACTTATGTATTGCTTATCCATGAAAAAGGAGAAGATGAGCTGGTGATAAGGTAATATAGGTAAAATTTAGATATGACTTACCATACTGCAAGATTCATTTCCTGTCAAAACTGCCTGTGGTCATAAAATTTTAGAGAATTATTGTGCTACCTATGTTAGTACATTTTCACAGGCTGATAAGGAAACACCTGAGACTGGGTAATTGACAAAAAAAAAAAAAAAAAAAGAAAAGAGGCTTAATTGGACTTACAGTTCCACATTGGTGGGGAGGCCTCATAATCATGGTGGAAAACAATGAGGGGCAAGTCAACTCTTACATGGATGAAAGCAGGCAAAAAGAGAGCTTATGCAGAGAAACTCCCGTTTCTCAAACCATCACATCTCCTGAGACCCATACACTATCACAAGAACAGCGTGGGAAAGACCTGCCCTAATGATTCAATCATCTCCCACTGGGCCCCTCACACAACTGGTAGAAATTATGGAACCTACAAAATGAGATTTGGGTGGGGACACAGAGCCAAACCATATCGTTATTCATCACTCTATATGTTATATTCTGGAGTTTGTAATTTTTGTATGTGCACCCTGTATCTTTATACATGTTTCAGAAAACTCAGTTGTGTAGATGTGTCCTGAATCTATTTTCCAGTTCATTAATTGTAGCTTTATGTTTGATCTAGTTAATTTTCTCTCTTGGTTTCATCAACATCTGTAGCTTTTGGTAATTATTATAGCAAATACCGAATACTTCCATGGTAACCAGGCACACGTTAAGTGTTGAATTTTATTTTCACCTGCTAGTACTCCAGGACATTTTTTAGCAAGGCCTGAACTGTGGTTTAAGAGCCAGAATGCTGAGGTCAGAGAGAGAAAGAAATCTTGAATCCATGCTGGTAAGTTTGGATTTTGTCCCATAATAAGCCAACAGGAGAGTGCTGTGATAAAATTAATTTAAAACAGCAATCTTGGTGACAGGAAAGGTGATAAATTAGAAGGGATTAAGACACTAGCAAAATTAGAAAAAAATAGTACTCTCTTTAAGGGATTCTTAGAAGCTAAGACAGGACATTTTCACTGGGGATAGAGAGGAAGGAGTGGATTAAAGAGACATTCGAGGGTAAAATTGACTTTCTATGACAAATAATAGATAGTTGGGGGAGAAATCTAGGCTAGTCTTAAAAACAACTGGGTTTCCATTGTGACGGGCCAGGCAAAAAATATGCTGAAAGAAATTAGGAGAAACAAATTCAGAAAGAAAATATCATGTTTTAGACAGACACAGTTCCTATAGAATATACAGGGATATTCTGAGGAGTTGCCTTTATAAAATGAACATGTGGACATCATGCTTTCCAGGGAAAAACATTGGTAATCTTATGATTCTTCTCTGAGTAAGACTGAGCTGTTTATTATTTCCCAACAGAGGCTCTAATATATGACTCTTCTTCCTCTTCATTCCCTGCTTTCTCTAAGCATTGGCTGGCTATGTTCATGATTTTCCTTTAGCTATGCCTAAATGCTTTCATTCTCTCAAACTACCGTCTTGCTTACTTCTTATCTCCTTGAGCACATTTGCTTCTTTAGCAAGAAAAGTACTCACCTCAGGAAGGGTGAGCATCTATTTATTAAAACTCAGCCCATATCCAGGCATGGTGCGCATGCCTATAATCCCAGCTACTTGGGAGGCTGAGGTAGGAGAATTGCTTGAACCTGGGAGACAGAGGTTGTGGTGAGCCAAGATGGTGCCATTGCACTCCAACCTGGGCAACAAGAGTGAGACTCCATCTCAAAAAAAAACAAATAATAATCAGCCCAACACAATCATCCTCCCTTTGAAGTCACTTTTGTCTTTTTCGTGAGCCTCTATTTCCCAAGGTCAAATTTACAAGTTACTTTTACATTCTTAGATTGTATTTGTCAAATTCATTAGATTCAATGTTTACATACCTGTTTCCCTCAGTACAGGACAGATAATGTCTTGTATTTGATTTTCTAGGCAAATGGCCAATGTATATAAGGGAGGATGTTGTTTGTTGGATGAACTTATGACTAAATGAATGAACTAGTGACTGATTGAGCTGACACTGTCTGTTAGGCAGTTGTAACTGTGAATCAGACGTCTCAAAGGTAGATTGTACAATAAAGGAGATATTTGGGTAACACCAAATAGACAGAAGATCATTTCAATGGATAAGGGGGTGGTTAAGGTGTTCGAGTGCTGAAGAGAGTTACTGAGGTGAAGAATAGAAAGAGGCTACTAAGTTTGTACCTAAAGAATCAAGTAAGGACAGAAATTATTGCTGGGTGATAGTGACTAACATGAGGATTGCACTAGCTAGTTCTGTAGGAAGTATGCGAAATTGTGTATCTATGTGATGTGGCTTGGATATTTGTCCCCTCTAAATCTCATGTTGAAATTTGACTCCCAAAATTGGAGGTGGGGCCTGGTGGGAGGTGTCTGGGTCATGGGTGGTAGATCTGCCCTGATAACTTTGTTGCCAACCTCACAGTAATGACTGACTTCTCATTCTATTCGTTCCCATGAGATCTGAAGGTTAAGAAGACTCTGGCACCTCCTTCTCCTCTCTCTTCCTCTTTCTTTCACCACGTGATGTCTGCTCCCTCTTTGCCTTCACCATGACTGAAAGCTTCCTAAGATTCTCACCAAAAGCAGATGCTGGCACTGTGCTTATTCCACTGCCTGCAAACTGTGAGCCAAATAAACCTCTTTGGCTTTATAAATAACCCACCCTCAGGTATTCTTACAGCAATGCAAATGGACTAGGACTCATGTCTCCTCCCTCTCTCTCTCTCTCTCTCTCTCTAGCTATCATCTATTTATATCAATCATCTATCTATCTTAGTTCAGTGATCACTGATGTTTTTATGAGGTAATTAGAGAACATTTAATTGGCCAGAGGCAATTACATAACCCCAGCTCTACACAGCACATGAGTGGGTCTTTCACAGCTGAGTTTCAGACAAGGAATCCTAAACTAGCATTATGCAACCCCAATTTTTGTGACATCATACTAGACAGACTTGCTCAAAACATTTTAAAATATAGACATATAGGTATAAATATATATGCCCAATTTGATTACTTTATTCATGAAAAACCTTAATATATCCTTTCCATAGTTTGCATTATAGTTTCACATAGAACATATAAAAACTACTTGAATAGGAATCTATTTTGCTATAGAAAGAGTAAGACATGTTGAAACATCTTAGTGAAGCCTCCAAGATAATAATTTCAAAGCACTAAATCAGTAAATTTATTTGTATGTCTATATTTTGAACTTAAAATGCCCCTATGAAGACTAATATTTATATAAAATTTACTTAAAATGAAAACTAACATATGTCCTTATGAGGCCTAAGAAAAATAAACCTGTATTTGGATTAGTTACGTTTTAAAAGGCTGCATAAGCTAATTATTAAACTAATGACGTGTTACATTTATTAGACTAATTGACCTACTTAATTACATTTTTAAAATATTATATTGATCACGCCAGAATACCTTTATTCCTACCAGAGATTCACCAAATTATATATCCTCCGCTTCATAATTAACTTCGTTTATCATATAAAATATCAATTGTATCATCATGACGATGATCTATCACTCAGCAGCTGAATGTTTTACGAAATAAATGACCTGCTCATCATTGCAGCAAAGAAACTTCAAGAGTTTCTGAAGTAGGGCAGATCACAATGGGGACATTAACTTTTCAACTGAGAATAATTAGGTTTTATTTTCAGTATTTAGTGACCTAGCCTAAAATTTAACATAATATAGGAATAGTTTAGCTACATTTGGCCTTATTTAGCTGCAATTGTTCAGTCTGCATTCTGTTGAAGTAGCTATTATCTCTGAAAACTTTTCCCAACATCTGTACTGGCTACTCTTTGCCACAATTTAAGAATTCGGCTTGATCAGTGGCAAAAGCACAAACAAACAAACAAACAAACAAAACCTAGTGTCCCTTTCACCAAAGTGACAGGAACTGGCTGTTAAATCATTTTAGTTTCAGTGTTGCTGAACAGAAAGACAAAAGCACCCGTGTTACTTTACCTGTGAAAAACAATTTTTAAATAATCATGGTAGCAATGGGGGGTGGTTATATATTTTTTATTTTGATATCTAGTGCGATATAAAAAAGAAACAACTTTAATTAGCCTGATTTCTATTTTGTCACATGGTTCAAGAGAAAGCATGTGTTAGAACAAATAACATTTATCTTTTATATCAGGTAGTATTAGACAGAGTTCAGTGTTAGAAATATAACATCCTTTTCCACAGTTAGATTTAAATGTTTGATTTGCCACAATACTTACTGCAGCAAAGAGTGAGCCATCTGCTTTCCTTCGGAATTTGCTTTCATAGGTGTGAGGCAGCCTGCTACCTCATGTCAGCATCTATTATAAGGCACCATGCAAAGTGACATGACACAGAATGACAGATGCAGCCACCTCAACATGGCATCCATGAAGCGGATATCGACGAAGCTGCAGCTACATGTGCTCCACATCCTAGCTGAGAAAAAACGGAGAAATGCTCAGGTATTCTTATTTTTGTGTTTGTTATCTCTACTAATCTAATTTTTGGAAAGCAACATAAAAAACAGTTGATTTTTATCAAAATGTCCATAGCAGAACCAATAAGATTAGTGAAATAAGGAATCACCATTTAGCCTGTTGTTTCTTAAACTAATAATCAAATGAATCACATGAAAATGCTAATAAAATCACATGGTTTTATATTCTCAATATATTTGAAATTGAACATATTTTCCTGACCCCAAACCAATAAAATGGCAATGAACATCATAACCTCGACATCTAGACATTCTATGAGTTTATGGTTTTGTCATTTTTAATGTTCAAAACTCTATAATGCTTCTTAGTTTGTGTTACATGCTTATTTTTTTCTCTCCAAATAGATTGTAATCTTACTCAAGAAACCTGCCATATTTAGTGGCCTTTAATGAGAGAGGTATACATAAATACTAAGCCATACAAATTAATATCGTTACAAAGGGACTTTAAACCTTGTGCTGCTAAATGTCAGTTCTTGTACATCTTGACAATTGAAATAAAACACTTATTTTCTTTAAAATAATGTTCAAATTCATTGTGGGATGTGGTAGTTTTGAAGAATCATGAGATTAAAATTTATTCTTGTAAACATATATGCATTTAAAACAATTTTTGGTAAGCATAATATAAAACACATTAAAAGGCCTTTGATTTCAAAAGTGACAAAACATAGTCTTAATTATTTTTATGTTTTTATGATACCATAAGCAAAGGAATATACTAATTTCATTTTTTAGAAAGAAGCATGCAAATGGATTAATATTTTTGCCTGTTCGTATCTGTTCATATAGGCAATAGACTAATATTTAGTTTGAAAACCAGAATATTGGATCTGGCCCCCAATGGGACACTGATTATATAATTTCTGGCAAGGTTATTAGACCCTCAATCATGTAATTTCCTCTGAATGATGTGTTCATTCTAACATGATATGATCTGATATCTATTACATCTCTGTAGCACAAGGAAAAGTTATACATTTATTTGATTTCTAACCTAGTAAATCCTATGAGCATTTGAGTTGCTGTCAGCTGAAAAGTTTAAATCACTTTTATGTAAACAAAAAAAAAATATCTGTCTCTATCTTTGTCTCTCTAAGTGCATATATATATATACATATCCATATAAACATAAATAACTGGCTTTGCCTATAAGAACTAAATTGTAGATGTCTGGTAGAAAGAGAAGGCTAAAATGCAATCAATATAACATTCTAGAATTTGTTATAGGGCATTTTCCTAGATTTTCACTCCTTATGTGGGTTGCATCAGGGCCTAAATAATTAAATATTTATGTTATATTTTTCACAGACACTGCATACATTTGATTATATATTATAGGAAGGGTCAGCAGTGTGTTTTTGTGTCAAATATATAAAAGTTAATATTTGTGTGACTGACCAAGAAATATCTATCTTCTCTTTGATAATCTGTTGAAATCTGCATTCAGAATAAAAGTAGAATCTTTACAACTCTCTACTCTTCACAAATTAAAATTAGAATCTATGGTATTAATATCCTTCTAATATACCAAGCACACTTAGTGTTACTTGTATTACTTTTGATTTCCCTTTTTTCTTGGTGCTGACATTTACTCTTTTATGGAATCCACTATGAATATTTTCTCCCTAATTTCCAGTCTCGAGACAAACCTTGTCGTGGTGAAACAAATGTGTTAAAACAATGCCTCTCCCTTCTACCCATCTCAAATATCTAATCTGCTATCCTGAAAAGAAAGGATAGGACACAAGCTTAAATACTATTTTCATTCGGAATCTCTCTTATTGAAAAAACGTAAAAGTGTTCATGTTTTCACATTTTATTCAATCAAAATGCTCAGAATAAAGTTTTACATTCTTTTTGATTAATGATCAAATAATCCTGGCATTTTGGGGAGCAATTTGTACTTCATCCTAAAAGATAATTCTGACCACTGGCCCTCCAAAGTCATAGCAGATTCATGCTAGGTATTGGCTCTTTTTCAAAATATGTCATGTTGAGTATGCTTTCAGGATCCAGGTCATTCATCATTATTTGGATAAATATTTTGATAAATTTCAACACCTTGTTCATGAGTCACCTATTAACTATTTGTGACAAATAATTCTGTAATCTCTTTTAAGAAATTATATTTGTGTATATTTTATTAAACAAGTAGTATTTATTTAAAAAATTATTCGTTAGCAATATCCCACTTACAGAACATTACATTTACCGTTTTCTCATTATGCAGAGTTTTTCACAGTTGGAACCTAGAGTATGGTTCTATAACAATTTTTTTTTGGATTAACAATGTTATTCTAAACATTTTGAATTGTTACCTAATTATAACAGTTATAAATAATAGTTATCATTTTAGACGTCATAACCAAAACAATTATAACTGCAATTTGACTACACACTATACACATTATCTTACTTTCTTCCCTAACAAACTTACGATTTGATATTAATTCTAATTTATATATAAGAAAATTTTAAGTTGAAGATATGAAGGGATTGGCTGAGGTTTCTTGCAGCTAGCATATGGACATCCAGGGAATTCAGATTCCCCTTTGCCAAAGTTGCTCATCCTTCATGCCTATCAGTACATTTACTTACTCCAAAATGTTCATTAAACATGCCTATTAACATTTATGATGCTTTTGCTTTTTGTTTTCATATTATGTTTTGGCATAAAATTACCTTCTATATGTTACCTAGTTTTGAAAGGAAATATGGTTCACTAGGTGGATCTCTATCCATATTAATAAACAAGTGTGAGTTCTCTAGTTAGGTCAGTCAATTTCAGCCTCAGACATCTCATCTGCAAAATAAAAATAATTAAGCCTAACTCATTGAGTTTGCTTCATGATAGAAAGAGACATTATCCATGAATAGCTCAGTACATGAGACATAATAGACATTCTATACTTTTAATGTCATAAAACAACAATAGCACTTCATAGATGAATGAATTTAGTATTGACAATTATATTTGAAAGGGCAAATCAATAAGCAAAAATGAAATAATACCCCAAAACAGTGATTAATACTTCATCAATAACTACAAGTTATGGAAAAAGGCTGGTTCCTTTCTTACACCCTTCCTCCTTCCTTCCCTTCCCCCTTTCTTTATAGTCAGTCTTTTCTTCCTACTCCTTTTTCTCAACTTTTTTTCCTCTTATTCTCCTTTTAAGTTTATAAATGTCTTTTGGCTTCAGGCATTTCTATTCAGGTTTTAATTTGCATAAATGTTACAGCAAGTTACATGTCTGTACACAGTTTTAAGATGTTTTTCTCTTTATGGTATATAACTGTAGTTGAGAGGGCATAACATACTTGATCATGTCTTAAAGCCATGCACCATGATATCTGTGTAGCATATCAGCTCAGAGAAACAGCACAATACTCCAGTTTTATTGTCTTTATTTTACAGAATAGAAAACATATGTGAGCTAGGGTCATTGCTGGGATGAGGACCCAGTGCTGCCAAGCCCCAAAGCCCATAGACTTTTTATTTTTCAGCACTTCAGATGAAATCTGCACACAGGCTGTTTATGTCGGGTAGCCACACTTTTGAAGAAATTGGCATTGAATTTTAAACAAAGAATTCAAAATTTTAGAGACACCATTTGAGATAAAATTTTTAACAGAAAAGCATAGTGAGAGAAACCATATTTTCTTTTTTAAAAAAATTATTAGGTGAGTAGGTATAAATATCTAGGGGCGTTGCATATTATCAGCAAAAGTATAAAAGGCTATCTATTTGTTCATGTAGTGTCTTGGTGTATATGGCTGCTTCCATAAATGCCTATGTTTAGTAATTTATAAAATATAGTCATATTTTAATAGTTATGAATGAATAATGTAAGGTAAAAAGAAAAGCTACCCTTAGATAGCCATGCCCGTACATTCCATTTTTCAGTGCAGTTGTTGGGCCATTTGTCCCTTGCTAACAGCATGTTCAAAATTGTAGGCCAGGTGTGTTTGGTGGCTCACGCCTATAATCCCAGCACTTTAGGAGGCCAAGGCGGGCAGATTACCCGACGTCAGGAGTTTGAGGCCAGCCTGGCCAACATGATGAAACCCCATCTCTACTAAATACACAAAAATTAGCTGAGCATGGTAGCCTGCGACTGTAATCCTAGCTACTCAGGAGGCTGAGACAGGAGAATCACTTGAACTCAGGAGGCGGAGGTTGCAGTGAGATCATATCATTGCACTCTAGCCTAGGTAACAAGAGCAAAACTCTATCTGTAAAAAAAAAGTAAAAGATCAAGGAGAAACTGCAAACTGTTCTAAAAAAATTACATTTTGAACTTAAGCCTATGAAGTGGCAATAATCATCTGAAATTAAGCAATTTTAATGTACTATTTTGGATGATTCAGATTTTATATTACACATATGCTTATTTTCTTTATCAACTGGTTTGTAACTGAGAACATATATTTGCTTATTTATAAATGTATAATTTATTACTAAAAATGAAACTAAATGAAATATATTAATAACTAATTACTGTATTTTAATGTTTTTTTGTTTTTTTTTGAGACAGGGTCTTGCTCTGTTGTCTGGGCTACAGTGAATTCCTGGTCTCAAGTGATCCTTCCTCCTTTTAGTCCCAAGCAGCTGGGACTACAGGCTCACACCACTACACCTAGCTAATTTTTTATTGTACTTTTTTTATGGAGAAGGGGTCTCACTATGTTGCCCAAGCCTGTTTTAAACTCCTGGCCTCACATGACCCTCCTGCTTTGGCCTGCTGAAATATTGGGATTACAGGCATGAGCCACCACGTCTGGCCTAATTATTGAACATTTTAATAGAGAAAATCAGTAACAAAGACATGGATTCTATTTCATACCCAGGTCTCCACATTCCCCATCTCTTGGTAAATGACTCACAAACACCATTATAGTTTCAGGATTGATAGCCATTTGTGGATGGGAATGCTGGGCAGTTCATTCTTTTGAGTAGACAAATTAGACAGTGTTAGGAATGGAATCTGCCACCATATACTATATTTTATCTATTCTAGGAAACAATTTTCTCCAAACTTACCAACCCTGAAATCAGGATATATCTTGAAATCAATGGTATCTTTCAGTATCTGCTAGCAGTACTGGAGGAATGATTGCAATTACATTTATCGTCTTGCAAGGCAAAAAAAGGGGGACTTCATTGTTTCTAAGAATAGAAGGAGATCAAGTTGTGCTATATTTGGCAACTGGGATAGGCACAAATTGGTGGCCTATCAGCTGAAAGCCATGTAGGGAAGAAAAAAAAGAACAAGGCAACTCACTTGGAATACATTCAATACATTGCAAAGTTTCCAAAAGCTACTATGACCAATATATACGCTGTGTAGAATTATTCCTGAGCATGCATCATAGTTTATAAACTTTTTTTCTAGGTAGCACTTTTAATGGTACATTTCATAAATTTCATAATCATTTGGCTATTACGTTTAAACAAAAACAACATATCTTTTATATCAATAGGAAAGCCTGCAATTTCATTATTTCAGTTTTTAAGCCCTTTGTTCAAATGCACTTCTGAGAGATTGACCTATGTGTATCTCTGTGAGCAGTATATACAAGTTGTGCTTACAATATTTAGAAAAAGAGGCAAAATACTTAAAGGAAATTACAGCCACTAATAAAAAGAAAACATACAATTTTGACTGGTTTATCAGCAAATTGAAATTAAACATTAATGACACAAATAAGCACATTGATGTTAAAATATTTACTTACTTAAAATTAATTTGTTAATTAATAAATCTTTGCCATTGATCAACAGTATTGATGATGCAAAAGATTTAGTGAAACAATAATTTATAGAGGTAATTTTTGAAAAACAAGTTGATGCACAGAAAACAGTATTTCATGATTGAGGAGATGAAAATATTATCTTCATCCAGGTGCTTCTGAAATAGTCTTAGTTAATGAATTCATTCATGTGTGTTTTTTTTTTATCTGCTCTGCCGGTATGTAAATTATTCTACAAGAGTTAAGTAATTGAAGAGGCTTAGTAAATCTTCCAGGAAACTATGATACGGTTTAATAAATTATTCCAGCCAGAGTAGTAACATGATTAATATACTCCCCATATTGTTCTGCTTTTTTCAGAAAATATGAATGAATGCAGAAAAACACTCTAACAGAAACACGTAATTGAGTTGGCTTTACCATTAAGGATTTCATTAAGATCAAAGGATCCTATTTCATCCATCTTAAACCTTCACCTGGCAGAGGTGATTTTATAAATCATAGTCTGCTTTTAAAGTTATGCTTACTAGAAAACAGGTCACAATATCACCAAGGCTGTGGGGGATACATCAGGAGGGAGTGGAGGAGCATACTTGCAAAAACATCCGCATTCCGCTTTAGTGGACACATCAATTGCTCCGGCTTTTAAAAATCACTGTTTGGAGTCTGGTTTACCCGTTTCTGTATGCCAAAGACAACAAACAATCCACTCCTCAGAGTCAAAGAACTCAAGATGCCACTTGCAACTATTCATGTAAAAGGCATCTAGACATAAGGGCCTGTGTTTCTTCTCTTGATAACCTGGCCTTTTTATTCCTTTCACTGAGGACAACAGACCAGATTAAAGCACCTTAAAAGATAAGGCATTCAGTACCATTAACTCTCGCTGTGGGCAGTGTTTATCTTAGGGTTGTGAGAAACCTGGTCAAAAATATATGCAATGCTGGCATGTTTTTACTTACAAACCTTTGATTTTTTTTTTTTTTTTTTTTACCTAGAATGTTGGGATTAGCTGATGGTTCCTTTCCTCATTTACATTATTTTTGCAGCTTTTTATTTAATCGGTAAATGGTTAGTATTCCCAGGGCCTTCCTTACCACCCACACATGCTGGCTGACATAGTAACATTGACAAGGAAATAAATGCTTAAAGAACTGTGGGCTGGAAATGAACTTTACATGCGCTTAACCACTTAGCCAGACTCAAGTAATGAAGCATCAAACTCACCAGCTAGGTTTTGTATGTGAAAAGAAACAGTATTTAGTTTAAAATGAGTTTTGTTTTTTTTTTTTTTTCCCTGAAGGTCAACATCATAATCCTGAAGCGCTGCTGGAATTCTGGCTTCTGAGGTTTGGCTGAGGAATGCTGTTGGTGGGGCTCATGACTTCCCTGTACACACCCACAATGGAGAGATTCACTCCAGCTCCATAAAAATACACTATGTTCCAGTAGCTGGCTTATTAACTCATTACCCTAAACTTGACCTTTACTAGAGAAAGAGTGTTGGAAATGTGGTTAGCTTCTGAGGCAAATTCATAAAAGCCGACCTGCATATTGAACATAGAGTAGCTTTCCAAACTCTTGGAGTATGGACCCCCTTTCCCTGTGTCAATATTGTTTCCATGGAAAAATCCCTGTACATTCCAAGTGGGATGCTCTCTCTCTCCATATGAGGAGGCCAAAGCATGTCCCATTCTAGCAAGAGAAACAGAGGTAGCTCCCTGCCTTCTCTCCTGTGCTTCCTGATTCTGAGAGGGGAGGAACACCTTTAGCAGAGAGTGGCCCTACAGCTCTTATGGATTGAGTCAGTGACTCACGATTTCAGGGCTATGCTCAGGTTGAAGATCAGAAATGGTCTTCCTAGAAGGTCGCTGAAGGGTAACAGACTCTCATCAGAACCTCCTAACCAGATTTAGCTGGTGTCCCAATCACCACTGTCACTTATCCCATGTGGCTCCACTTGTCACGGACTCTTTTCCTGTCACCACCTCCTGTGGCTTCTGACCAGCACCTCCAGCCTTCCCTTCTGCCTCTTCCTTACAGGAGTCCTCCTGTCTCTGGAACAAGGGTGCTGCCATGTTTCTCGTGATAACCATGGTGGAATCAGATGGAGAATAAGCCATTTTCCTGGAAACAACTTTACTTTGACTAAATGAGAAATAAAACATAATTTTTCATATTATTTCAATAGAATATTGCATGCAGAAACTTCTATCCATGTTTAATAGGCTTAGTGGGGTTAGCGATTCTCTAAGTAAAACTTACAATAGGGCATCACTTTGAGGCAGAGATTGGAGACTCTGAAGAAAGAGCACGGGTGGGTAAGGGTTGAAGTTAGAATGATTAGCGGCTCGTTTCTCTACTGTACCTGGTGATCTGGATCAAGGTCACAGGCACAGACCTGGGGTGAAAAGCATAGAAGGTCACACTCTCAAGGACGGCTAACGGAGGGGCAAGGAACACACAAAGGAGAAAAATCCAAGGCCATAGCTCTGGAGTGGAAACAAATTTATTTGAGGTGCTACTACAAATATTCATTTTTAAGGTGAGTAGGGAGACTAGAAACTACCTAAACATATCCCAGCAAAGGCATTTGGGGGGATGTCTGTATACATTTTACTAAAATGTGAACAGTGTGAAGAATTTCCATCCTAAGCCACTACTGTTAACAAGAATTTCAAGTTTTGTGTTTACTGAATTAAAAAACAAAACAAAACAAAAAATATTAAAGCAGAGATGCAAATTAATAAAAGGATGATTTTCTCATTCTGAGAAATTGAAGAATGCCATTTTCTGCACCTAGCATCAGACAGAGGGTATGAGGTGAATCTGCCTTTATGAATTGCCTTGTCTGTCTTCATTACTGACTGTGTCCTTTGTTAATATTCTTCAGATAAAATTTACTTGGAAATATCATTTCATTTTCTAAAGGTAAAAATTTGGTCAGAAAATGAGCCAAATGAGACACAGTGATGATGAACCATTAATCTCTTCCAAATGATCTGTTTAAACTCTAATAAAAAAAACTATCACTTGACTTTGCATTTCTTCTTTGCATATGCATAAATTTTGACTGCTCTTCAGTTATCTTGCCTAACCTTGCTTAGGTGCGTTTTAGAATCTAGGGTAAATACATCTCTCTGCAGCTTGTTTATAGAATCCTCAAGAAAAGAGTGAAAGAAACTCTTTATTGAAATCTCTTGTCTCACACTTAGCACCAGACCATACCAGGTTTAAAAAAAATGTTTGCGTGAAGGTATCCTTTTCTGATCCAACATAGTTAAACTTACATTTTGCCTGCTAGGTATACGTCTCAACTGTTTTAACATTAATGTGCTGACAATATTAATAATAATAGAAGAATTAGCAATAATAACTGTCATTTATTACAGCAATACAATTTTTGAAATGAATTTTAAGTAGAACCTTGTAAACACCCAAGCCTATGCATATGGAAACTGACCGTTATCTGGCTTAGCACTATCAGGAATTTTGCAAGGTAACATAACCAATTAGTGGAATAACTTCTATGTGTGTCCAATACTCTAGACTCAGGACCCAGTGCCCTCTGCAGCACGCCTTCTACCTTTCTAAAAGTAGTAATATTTAAATTATTTTAGTTATTCAGGAATGCTTATTAAATAAATTTCAATCATATATTTAATGAATGTAAAAAATATCCAACGCTTGATTGTGGAAAATGTTCCATTCATTTGTTAATATCAAAAGATACTAACGTTACAAATGTGTGTAAACCTTCTAAAACATCATTAATAATAGTGATGCAAAAGATTAATTAGAGAGGAATGAGTGATCTGTGATTACAAATTTTATATTTTCAGAGAAATTGATTTTTATTTCATTTTTCAGAGACACATGTACTTAAAATAGAGCATAGATGTTTAGCGAGTACTTCGTAAAAAGCAATTTACGTCTAGAAGCTGCTGGTTTTGGATATAATCAATGAGCGTGGAAAATTGAGACATGAGCAAATTAATAAAGAAGATTTTCAGTGTCTAGATTTAAATAAAAACTATGAATATGGTTTTCAAAATTTGCTAAGTCAAATTAATGCACAAACATCTAAAATAGTTAAGAAGTATCATTATTAATATGCCCCCCCGACACACACTCACACCGAGAGATACATACACACACATACTTATAAATTATGCAATAATTGATGGTAATATCAAAATAAAAACACTTAAATGAATTCACGTTTTCTTTGATAGACTATTGGTTTATATTATGTTATATTATAGATGAGAATGTAAACATTCAAGAATACATTCTAACTTTGCATCTAAAGAAACGCTCCCCCCACCCCATCAAACTCATCTGGTAGTAAGATGAGTTTCTCTCTAAAGATCTCCAATTTTTGTAAAATAATTTGACAATTGCAATAAACTCTTAATTCGTCAGAGGTAAGCATTGACTTAAAGTATATCTGATAACTGCAAAAGGAAATACATAAAATTTAACATGTGATATGAACACATAATCATAGTAATGGCGAGACCAACACAACACCTCTCTCATCAGATTTCAGTTTTAGCTTCACTAGGTGGGGTTGCCTCCACAGATGAATAAAAACCTTACACCCCTATTAATGCAGGCCATCACTCAAGGCAGCAGGGTCTCCTCATTCAGAGGAGGGTGAAGGAGCTGGCAGGCAATGTGCACATAACAAAGGTACCAAAGGCCTACCACTTGTGTGAAAAAAGGTGCTTTAGGTCCTGGGGTCAGCAATTTCCTCCCCCTAATTCTGCAAGACCGGAGTGTGTCACGATACGCTCTCAACTCCAACCTTCAATTCACTGAAATGTGTTTAAATAAATCAACCCTGTCATCCAGAAATAGAGCATTTGTCTACAACTGGAAAGATCTGGATTTCTTTAGTTTTTATGTGTTTTTTCCCCATAACTTTTAGGCAAACATACTTGCCACCTTCAAACTTGGAATAATTCACTAGTGCAAATTCCTAGCACAGCTTGGAAGATTATTCTTTTGTCGTTGTTCAAGGTTATCCACCCAGCCTGATTTCACGCTTGGCTGCATCTGGAGGCTCACATGTCTGCTTCTTAAAGTAATGCTCTCCTCTACCAGGATTCTGAAACCAAAGAGTAGACGTAGGTTTTCAGTGCGACAGACGCCTGCCTGCTCCTGCTCGATGACAGTGCGGGGACCTCAGGGGGACAGGCATGTGGGCTCCGCACTCAACATCTCATAACCTGCCCCTTTTAACAACTTGACCTGGAACTAAGGGGCCCCAAATTTAATAAAAGGAGGCAGTGGAAGGAGAAAAATTCTTTGTAATGTTCAAAGAAAGACCTCAAAACAAAATAAGGCTACTTTCTTCCCTTGTTTATTCTTTCGTTGATGATGAAGTTTCTCATCTCTCAGAGTTCTCCTTTATCTATTCTATAACGTCATCTGTGTCCATATCTATCTATTTTTACAGATAGGGTCTGGCTATGAAAAAAAAAGATACCAAGCATAAAATATCACACCCTCTAGACGCCACCTCAATAAACCTTAGTCTAATTATGACCAAAGCAATTTAACAGAGTTAAAATAAACCCGGCACTCAAGCCAATTCGTTAGACTAAAAGTAGCCCCAATAACATGAAAATAAGAAAGAAAAAATGCATATGTTAATGATAACAATATTGGTAATAGAAAAAAACAGAAATTATAAATATTAAAGCTCATCCTTTGAAAAGTAATATATAACAATATATTAAATGATAAAAAATAAATTGGTACTATCAACATAGAAATAATGTGGTATAAAGTAAGACTATCAACTTTATAATTGCAGAGGTGGTATTTTGGAGCTGTTTTTGGCACTTAGAAGAGTTCTTGGGACACATGGGTCACTGTTTTCATTGTAGTTTTTTTTTTTTTTAGCTGATATAATAGACCATGGAAACATTTCAACATTTTATTACAAATTATCTTTCAAATATTATTTATTATATAAATAAGCCAAGGGAATAAAATTAATATATATTAACACTAATTGAAATAGATTCAAGATTTTTAAAAACTAGCAATAGTAACTACGAAACATACAAATACAAAGCTTTCACTCACACTTACCATAAATATACGTATTATTTAAAAATTAACGGTATGTATGGAGAGGTTTTATAAAATTGTGTTGTATTAAAAAACATAAAATATCTAAAAACCGAAATGTATTCCTAAGTGAAACATAAATGTATATAATACAATATTATTTGGGGGATTTCTTTTAATTTTTAACTTTGGGGGTGCATGTGCAGGACGTGCAGGCTTGTTGCATAGGTAAACGTGTGTCAGAGGGGTTTGCTGTACAAATTATTTCATCACTAAAGCATTAAGCCTAGCATCTATTAGTTATTTTTCCTGATTAGCAAGAGTATGACAAAATGGCCTTAAAGATATTAATGAAAGACAATTTCTCAAGAGTTTTAGAAATAATAATAATGAGAGGACTTGCTCTACTAAACATTAATGTACATTTTAAAGAGCTGAAATGATTTCAACGTTGTGCTCCCAAATAGAAAGAAAAACACTTTAATAAAACAAAAAGTCCAAATGTAGATATGAATGTATAGATTTTAATATATGCCAAAAATAGAACTATGAATAAAATTTAAAAAAGATACGTTATTTCCTAAGTAGTAGTGGACTAACATTTTACTAATAAAATAAAATTTCTTCTCTCTTACCATATGTCCAATTGTATTGCACCTAGTTTATATGAGCTAATATTAAAAACAAAGCAAAACAAATCAAAATAATTTAAATAAATGAGTTGGCTATTTCCATGATTTGAAGGGAAGCTTTTGTAAACACTTGTCCAAGAGCACAAATTATTTTTTTAAAGAAATACCTTTAATTCCATACATTTTAAATATGCATAGGCAGAAACAGGCAAGCAAACCTTCTAAGCTCCCAAAAAATTTAAAAAGCAAAACAATAGTAATATCTGAGTGATTATAAAAAAGGTCTTAATTTCACTAAGAAAACAATATAAGTAGATAATTATATAAAATAAAAATTCAATATGTGAATTTATTTATAATAGTCTTTCAAGTGTTGGCAAATGCAATTTAAAACTGTGAAAGTTTGTTTCTCTTATAATTTTGGTAACTTAAGAAAATTTGTGTAAGATACCATAAAATGAACAGTTTAAGAAAATTATCATGGGTCTGCTTTTTGTTTTTGTTGTTTGAAGAAAAATAAACAACATAAGGTCGCTTTCAATATGGGAATAAAGGAGACATCCTAAATATTCAACAAAGTCTGAATGACTAATTGTGCTACCTTTATAAAGTAAGGAATCATAAGGCTAACAAAATTCCTTTTTCCAAAAAATACTTGCTGACATGATAAATATTGGAGATATATATTTCTTGAAAACATAAAAATGATCCATGCAAATAAACAGAAAAACCTCACTTTCATATTTATCCATATCTACTTAACAAAGTCCATGTCTGTCATCACTGAATGAGAGCAATCAGGTCGGTAAAGATCTTATCAACCCAGAATCTTAGGATCTGTAAGCCTTGTGAAGTAGGATTATTTTTACCTTCGTTATGATGCACATAGTTTCGTAGTTTTATAAAACTTTTATGTTGCTTTAAAACTAAAAACATATAAAAATATAATTTAAAATCATTAAAAAATCATTTCATTACATCTATAAATTTGAAGGATTATAAAATTATGTTGTTTTGTAGTTGCCAAACAATATTCATTAAAATAATTAACTTTTATCAAGCAATGGGCCAGTTCGGTTCTCTTCATTTGCATTGTTAAATATGTGTTGCTTTGCTTAAGGCCAGTGGTTTAAGAGCAGCTTCCTCTCAGACATTAAGATAAAATATCCAAATTACAATGCTTTACGAGGCTGTGACTCGCTCACAATTGGATCATCTTAGTTTGCTTTATTTAATTTTCTTTCCCAATATTTGTTTATAGAAACCCGGAAAGTAATTCTTCCCGGAATGATTCACAACTGAAACAGCAAGTGTTCCAGAATGAAAACTCTGGACAATGCATTCAGACAGGAGATACTTTTAGAACAACCACTATTTTTACCTTAATAGTTCAAGCAATATAAATCACAGCTATAAATGACATACAGCTACATCTCCCCAAAAATGAGATTATTTCACACAATCAATAGAAATTCTGCACATCTATAAATGGACAATTTTGACATATTAATATAGGTTATTTATGCCTCTTCAAAATATTATGCATAGTTTATATCCTACATAGGACAATAGTTGCATTGTTCCTTGATTTGGTTATCTACCTTACATGATCTTAATAATTTCTTTTTTTTCTCTTTCTTCTAACTGATAAAGAAACCGGGCAAGTCTGAAATAGGGCATAATTTTCTCTCTTGCTCATTGTATTTTGAAGTAGCCGTGATTAATAAGATTTATGGATGGGGGCTTACTCGGCTGGGCTTTAGGGCTGTTTTATTGTACTGTAGTCATTCTAGCCATCGGTTGTCTCTGTTCTTCTTCATGACTTGAACTTTTTACCTCCAAGAATCCATACGCTCATCTGACCTACAGAAAATGCCAAATGCTACCTAATTGTCTCTCTGCCTCAGAACCTGTAACAATTACTTTTATTTCAAACTTTACTGATTTATTTCAAACTTTACAGACAGAGAAAAAGAACAGGAAAGGAAAGAAGCATTCCACGTTGAAGTGAACACATACCTCTCATTAATAACTTAAACTAAACATATAAACAAAAAGGTCGAGGTTGTCCAAGATCTTTAAATGCTCTGGGTTTTTTTTTTTTTCATTTTCTGTGTTTTTCTGCATTTGAATTCAAAGAATATTCTCTGGCATTTTGTAAATCTAGGACCTAAGAGACTGATCATTTTGCCAAAATACAACATTATTGCAGGTGGTGTGCAGATATCAGTGAAAATGAACTCAAGGTACTGAATTACTTGCAAAATGTTTATTGCACAGTGTTTCAAAGTAAATCCACCAAGGACAATACTAGGTTTCTGGCTTGTTCTGCTCTGCATTTGCTCAGGCTTTATCTTCTGCCAAGGACCCACCTTTAGGAAAATTAAGGACTGGATGTCTCCTGTTATATGTAGCATTTTTAGTGGAATTAAAATGAGTCTATGTCAGCATTGACTTGCTAGTGCGATAATAAAAATCTGACCTGTCATCTTTGAGCCAAATATTTGTAAATATTATGCTTCTGGGATTATTACCATGGTGCGCACAGAGCAAATCCAGAGCGAAGAGGACTTAAGCCTGGGAGCCTCTGGTGGCAAAGCAGCCATTTTCCCAGCATTCTGCTTTATTTGTCTGTTTCCAATGCCTTTTACGTAAAGGACGATTTTGAATTTGCTGATTTGCAGCATCTCCTGGCATATGGTCTCCTTTTTAAACCTATTTTTAAATCCTTTTATGGTAACAGAGGGGGGAAATTTCCCCATCTCTCTAAATGTATACTTATAAAAATAAAATTTCTTCAAAAAATGTACAGTATGCTTAATCCTAAATTAACGTGGTTGCTGAAATGCTATTCCTTAACCTCAAGGCATATGCAATTTCTAAAGAAACAAATTCAGCGTTTAATTAACTCTGAAATCCTCCTGTAAATGGAGCTTATATGTGTGTGTAAAGTTCAAGGCAGGATGAATTTAGAGAAGAAAACTCCTCCGGGGGGGTTGCTGTCCTACAGAAGCCAGCCGGCCCTATCTGAGGCAGACAGACCCAGCGCATGGCTGTGTGCACTAAATTAAGGAGTGCGGAGGTTCAACCAGAGTGCACAGATTAAAATTTTCAATAGACCCAAAAATGTCTCGAAGGCATGAATGAGCCTGTCACTTTTCCTCTGCCTCTCCAGCAAATGATGGATTCACTTTATACCCACAACACAACACGTGAGATATGCCCGGTCTCCTCCGTTATTCTTCCTTCTCCAATCATGCTGAAATAGAGGTTGTGGTTAAACAAATCTGCTTTTATGGAGCAAAGCACTGTGAAACAGAGCTGATTAGGGCCTGACACGTCAAATTAGACGAGGGCAGCTACGTGCCTGATGACTCTATTGTTTCAGGAGGTGGCGCTGCCTTCTCCAGCCTTCCTAACTACACAAGTAACTTTGTTTACTTTTAATTTAGAGGAGAAAGCTTTGGCTACAGTGAGATAATTATTAAAACAAAGGGAGTATTTTATTTCTAAACATATTACTACTCATTTTTTTCTCCCCTGTATCTTAAAACCTGCTTTAAAAAAGCTGATTTTCCCCAAGCAGGCATTACACTAGCAAATCATCTAACAAACATGAGAGTTTACTATGTATGGAACGGTATTTTAAAAGGATATTTTGAGAGAAACAGCAAAACAAATGACTGATAATAAAAAATGCATAAAATGTCCTGGTTTTTAAATAAAACTTCTATAAATATAACTAAGACTATTCTCTAATATCTAGCACAGCAGTCTTACCTAGTTTGTAAGCTATAAAAATTTATAAATCATCTTATAAGGGTGGTGATTATTGTATAAGAATTATTCTATTTCTCATGCTAATATATATTTTTGGATACTTTTCATATATATATATATATGTATAGATACAAAAAATGTGTATTTATTCACCAAGATATGTCCAGGACATCTCTCAGTAGTTTATTTATAGTTTCTGAGCAAATAATGCCTAAAAAGATGCTTACATTTAAATATATTCATATTGCTATTTATGTAAATACACTATACTTTCTGCTTCTAACTCTAGAGGGCTTTAAAAGTTCATCTTTATCTGGCAATCCTAAATTTAATACCATTGTAGTAGACTTATTTACCTGAAATTGTTATTTACCTTAAGGAAGTATAAAGTAAGAAATGCCAGTTGGATAATCAGAAATAATGGATTTTTAAGTAACCAGTTAGTTGCACATACCATCCTTTCCCATCTCAATTCAACAGGCTGTAGTTTAGATTACAGAAAAGAGTGGGTTTGATATAAGTAACCAAGTCTTAGAAATAAGTGATAAAGCACAGAGTTTGCTAGGCCACTGTCACTCAAAATGCTGTGTTCAGATCATGGCTGTATGCGTGGCCCTCCACACAGAAGCCTGTGGTTGTACCACTAGGGAGATTCTCTGACCTGAGTTCTAACTGCATCTCCCTGGAGCAGGTGATAGAAGCCTTTGATCTTAGGCATTTTTCAGATTTTTAAGTGATGTCATTATGTTAAACGGAACATGGCAAATGAAAGCAATTGTTCATAAAATCACTATTTTTCCTTGATACCTACTATAGCTTTTAAAGTTCAGACTATTTCTGGGAGGATTTGGGATTATTCCAGATTCATAAAATTTCATAAATGATTAAACAAAACCGCAGTTCTCAGTTAATATTAAGAGATTCTTACGATTGATACCCTTGGTATGAACTCATCTGGTGGTCGCTGTGAAATGTACACGGGATAGAAAAATCTCAAAGCCAGAATGACCTTTTGTCACATATATGTCACAGATGACATGTGAGTGTGGGTGCATTGGGGTTTGCTTCTTATGCATCACATCTGACACAATAAGAAAAAAACTGTGATGTTCTGCTTAACACATCTAGAGGTGACACGAGCACTCATAACTACCTATCATCTTTATGTAGTGCTACAGGTTGAGAAGAAACAAGTTGTTATGATTCCATTATTTGGGTTGTTACATTTATAATAGAAAAACTGGGGTTTTGGGAGATCTGTGGGGACTCCCTATAGGACAGGGCTCAGATAACATGTTTTCAGTCTTGAAGTTCAGAGGTTGCCAGGGATCAGTGCCCCTGCAGGGTTTGTGATAACTGCATCAGTAAGTCCCATCTGATTCCTCCATCCTGAGAGCAAAAGCGTTCTTCTGGAACCTTGCATTTGCATTCAGATCTTGTTTCTTGCTTGATCCATTTAAAGATTACACACGAGCATGCATACGCATGTCTCTCACACATAACACCTCAACTGCAAAGTCAGCCAGTGACAGCAGTGGAAGATTATGAAATACAGCTGCAGTCGTGAAGTCTGTATTGGTTTAACTCTGAGATTACATACAACTTTACTTGAAATGAAGGCCTGAAATAACTTACCTAATGACTTTCACTCAATTTGTTAATGATAATGGTTATCTTCTCCCAACATATTCCAACTAAAATATGAGAGATTAAAGTCCTACAAAGAGGAAATCCTGACAAATTAGTTAGTATATAAAATCTTGTCAATAAACACTTCTGTGTCAAAAATATGGAAAAGTACTGTCTTTGAATTAGCTTAAGTTGGGCAACAGTAATCATAGTCTTACCAAATACAAAATCACCAGATTTTTTGGCCCACTTTCCTTTAAATGTTAGAATATAAAGTACATATATTATGCACTAAATAATATTTGGGGATATTTTTACAGAATTCTTAACTTCCAGAATTTTACATGGTGATACAATTCCCTTAAAATAACTACCCTCCTGCCATTCCTACCAAATCTCACACTCTCACACAGTTACACCATACAAGATAGATCTAACAATAGTTTTAGAAATTTTTGCTTCCACGTATTCACATTCTGTTATTGTAGACTAAAAGTTTCACATTTAACAACTCCTCAATTAAAATTTATTCTACACTGTTAAGAGAAAAATACATCACCATAATGTAGTTAAAGGGAGTTAATCATAAATCAACTGGAACACTTAATATTACATTATTTTAATATGTACTTGCACACAATGATGGATGATGAAATCAAGATTATGAAACATAGAAAAATCATTACAGTTGATTAAAGTTGCAGTAAGACAGTATTTCTTTCCAGACTAGTATAGAGATGATTCGAAAGTGTTCTTTAATTTTCTCTCACAATTAAATTTTGTGTGTATACATTTCACTTAGGGTATCAATCTTTTTTATTGGCAAATGTTTGCACTATATTTTGTGATACGTTTTTGTAACAATGCTATGTGATTTTCATTGTCAGAATGACAGAAATTGAAGTTAATGTGGTTTGAAATAGACAACTCAAATGAGGTGGAATAGGTGTTGATAATATATCTAATTTTTGAAAATATTAGCTTATCAATATAAAAAACATAATTTTACCATCACTTTATGTCATTTTACTGATGCAAAAATATTAAGCTTTTTCCAAAGTCATTCTCACTCAAATAGAATTCTATTTGGTTCCAAACCAGGCTTTTATTTCATTTTTAGGAATGAGAATATTTTTTCTTAGAAGACCCTTGAAAAAGTTTATAACAGAATACTTATAAGAATTACAGGTGTGTGTATGAAAAGATTACTGAAGGTATTCCTAGATCTATGAAGCTACTGTAATAAGTCAGTGTAAAAATGACATTACGCATTAATCGAGAAACAGATTTAATTATTTCTAAGATTAAATATAAACTTGTTTTTTCAAATTACTTTTATGGCAGGTATGTTATTTGGTATATGCGTATTTGGTAAGATTATTACTATTATATACATGTAACTGTCAGTAAATTGATGCTGTTAGTCTCTCTGTTGACAAATACTTTCTGAGAGTATCCTATACTGAACCTTGCTTCTGAGAATTGAGTATACAGTGCTAGAAGAGATGGGCAGTCTATATTTATGTTGCTTCATTCTATTTAGAAAGCTACATAACATACAAATAAACCCACAAATAATTAAGATAATCCCGCTGCAAGTGCTAGGAATAAGGTTATAGTAGCAACATGGTTCGGAGTACTGAGAGTCGTATCTGTGGAGGACATTTAGGGATGACGGAGGGCAAGACAGCTCTGAGGACCTGGGCCCTGACTTGAAAGCCGAATGATGAGAGAGGAATGCATGATTTTACATGAAGAGGCCTCCAAGGGAAAAGAATAGCACGTGCAGAATTCTGTAGTAGGAAAGACGTGTTTCTGTAAGATCCATTAAATCCAGTTGGATGTGAACATGGTGAAAAGGGGGAAAACGGCTGGGGCATCTCAGATCAGTAACAGGCATCGAGACTTTCAGGATCTCTCAGGTCATGATAAGGAGCTGGGACTTTATTTTAAGAACCATTGGGGCGTGTTAGATCAGGGAGTGCTGATTTACATTTCAGAAAAATGACTCTCGGTTGTTCTGTAGAATATGGACAAGAAGAGGTTAACTGTGGAGGAGGTAACAGGAGAGTATGGCATGACAGTGGTCCAGATGGAGAGAATGGGGGCAGAGACCACACTGAGAATTTTTTTTAAGACTCCATTTCTAAATACATAAAACCCACCCACGGATTCCTACTGCCTCAAGATAAAGCCCATGTTTCAAGGTCCTGACCAGACTCTACCTGCCTCTGCAGCCTCACCTCCCTGCACTGCAGCTGGCAAGTCAGAAAACATCCTCTGAGAAAGCATCCTTTCATGCAGGGCATTTTGAAGGTAAAGGTGCGGGACTAGGAGAGACTGTGAATATGAGTGTGAGTGAGAGATAAATACAGTATCTCTCCTAAGGCTTTCTCTGAAATCATGGTGTGAATGGTCATGATGTTTACTGGAAGGCAAAGTTCTTAAGAGAATTGGAAGGAAGTTAACAAAAGGAAAAATTATTATCTCTGTTTCGTCTAAACCTAGTTCCTATCCTAGTGAAGATGACAAATAGAAGATTGGATGTAAGAATCTATTGGTAATGAAATAAGGCTTTGCTATTGCTGTACATTTGAGAGTTAGTGTGTGGATGCTATTTAAAGTTATGAGGCAAATAAGGGAACCTGAGGAGGGAGTGCACAGATAGAGAATGGGGTGAGGGAAGAGCCTTGGATACTGCTCTATTCAGTGAACTGATACAGTAGGAAAAAATACCAACACAGAAAATGTGATTACATTACCAATGACTCTGAGCCAGGTGTCAAGAGAGCTTAGAGATAAAGATTTTACGGAAAAGAAGAGCCAAGTGCTGCTGAAACCTAATGTAACACGAGGACAGAAAAATGACCTTCAGCTTTGGCAAGCGCTATAGGTCCAGTCTCTGTTCCTCGGGGCAGAGAAATCCTGACCAGCACAGGCTGAAGAGAAAGTGTGAGATGAGACAATAAGACTGGTGAGACAGGACATTTTTGGAGATGTTCAGCTTTGAAGGAAGAACATCAGGGTATAAAAGGGAGGTGGGAATTCTACCAAAGACGTAGCTACTGAGGTTGGCCTTTGAACAGTGTCTCTCCTTTCATCTGCACAGGTGGGGCAGCTGAGAATATGGGCACACGTTTTTTAAAGTGGTGACTGGAAGAGGAAGTAGTTCTTGACTGAGCTCAATTATTTTATGCTTGTGCTGAGAGTCCAGTTGGGAGGAGCTGTTGGAGAGTTGAGGAGAGAGTATGAGGGAGCCGTCCCAGAGAGCAGAAAATGTAGTGTACTAGAGAAAGGGAGATGCATTGTTGAATAGCGTTGAGACTATTTGAGATCAGTGGCCATAAATCCGAAGTGAGACCATCAAGCAAGATTATGAAATGTTTCTCCAGCAACATTCATCTGCAGCCCTTTCAGATGGATGGAGCATTGGAAGCACTGGTATTTTGACGGCTCTATTGACAGGTATTTTGACATTAGTTTATGCTTAAGATTATGACTATACTAATTTACATTCCTACCAATAGTGCCCAAGTGTTCTCTTTTGTCCACATTGTCTCCAATATTTATAGTTTGCCTTTCTGTAATTGCCAGGCTATCAGATATAAGGAGATATCTTATGGTGGTTTTCATTAGTGGTTCTCCGATGATTGGTGATGTTGAAAATTTTTTCATATACCTGTTGGCCATTTGCATGTCTTCTATTGAAAAGTCTCCACGCAGATCCTTTGCACATTTTTTCATTGGGATTATTGGTTTTCTTGCTATTTCTTGCTTTATATATTGCTAAAAATATATAAAGAGCTCAAACAACTATATAAAGAGTTGTCTGAGTTTTTATATATTTTTGTTACTAACACCTTGTCAGATGTATAGATTGAAACTATTTTCTCCTGTTCGGTAGATTGTCTCCTCACTCTGTTGATTGTTTCTTTTGCTCTATCAAAGCTTTTTAGTTTGATCTAATCCTATTTGTCTCTTTTTCTTTTTGTTGTCTGTGCTTTTAAATTCCTAACCAAAAAGTTGTTGCCCACTCCAATGTCATGATGTCATGGAGCTTGTCCCTTAGTTTTCTTTTAGCAGTTTTAGAGCTTCAAGTATTCCATTAAAGTCGTTAATCCATTCTACGTGGGTTATTGTATACATTATAATGAAACCATGTGGTGTTTAACCTGCATGCCTAGATTAAGGAATGTTAGTTGTAAATGTATTTTAATTAGAATGCTCTTATGTGATCACTGAGCATAAATGTTACTGGTAAAATATTTAAGCTGTTATATTGTTGTAAATTTGGGGTGATTTTCCTTTGGTTAAAGAGTAAATAGGCCAGTACATATATGAGATTGGAAATTATGATAATACCAAGAAGCATAAGGTTTTAGGTTGGATATATTTCTTCATACAATTATCATTAAATGTGAATGATGGACAGCAAATCTACTCATATATCATAATTAATCTCAGTACTTGAAGAGTGATATTTATCCACTCACCCATGTACCTAGCTCTGTTTCTATTTGTTTGCTAGAATCATGACAGAGAGAGAAAAAAGTACAACAAATATATTTTTTCATTGATTAATCTTTTGACAGGAGCTAGTTCAGTTGAATGTTAGAGTCAGAAGTAAACACTGTATTTCATTTAACAGTAAGAAATACAGAGAGAATATTGGAATGACTGAATTCTGAAAAGATACGGCAAGTCTTTCAGATATTGTTGTTTCAAATGTAATGAAAATAAGCTAGATGAATAACAATAACTTCTTATTGTACTAATCAATGTCTCTATGGAAGAAACTACGTTAAAAATTTACATGTATTAATTCATTTAATGCCTACATCAGCTGAAAATGATAAAGCCTATCAGTTCCCCTTTCCTTAGGAAAAGACTAGTGATTAATGATGTTAAGGGCTTTGCTTGCAACTAAAATTTAGAACCAAAATGCAAACCTGGGTTTGTTTCATTCAAGTGTTGGCACATTTTCATGGGTATTGAATGTTTCATTTAAAAATCTAAACAATTTTATAGAGCTTTATTATCATAAAAGTTTTGGAAACCATGTTTTAGATAATGCTTTGAAAATCCAACTCATATGACTGTGTTAATACATCCAAGAGATAAAAATTAAAAGGTCAACATTTAAAGAAAGCAAAACATTTCATATTTATTTGTAATTGGGTATTTCGCTTTTAATTGTTAGCAACTATCCCATCATTGTCGAATAGCTGGCTTTGTACTCTGGGGCTTGAAATGTAAAACTTGGCAGTGGGACCTCTCCATCGTGGATACATGTCTGCTGCACACAAAGGATTCACAGCTTATGGTGCATAGGTGTGCACATACGTGTGTGTTTTACACAAGGCAAACAGATTGTAAGGCTGTTGTTCATAGAAAAGTAATAGGTTATACATGCTTTTAAAATACACTATTTTAGTGAGGTCATTGGAAGAAAATTTTGAACAGGAGCAAAACAGCTCTTGAATCTAAACTTAATTATACCACATTTTATACCGGGTTAAAAGTGCAGTGCAAAAACGTTTCCTATATTATGCCAGACTAGCAATGTCTGAAATAACATAATGCAGTGCTTCTTTTTCCACTGAATCATAGAAATTCAGAAAGTATAAGAAGACGTCAAGTTCATAAGGCATTGTACTAAATAGTAACTCAAAGCTGTAGGTTTCTGAGTGGAAAGAAATAGCTTCAAAATTGAATGTCAAAATAAAAGGAAAAATGTATAATAGATTAAAAATACCAAAAATAACATCTCTTTATTGAATATAACATCAATGATAGACAATTTTAAAAATATGTCATATCGCAAATCCTTTATGCATAAATCATGTCTGTCATGTAATTTTCATTTGCAGTTTATTTGATATAATACTTTCCTACTTGTTTAATTTAGAGATCAAATTCATCTAATTGTTTATACACCAAATGACACAATGATGATTATTTCTATTCTGTGCTCTATGGTTCTTTAATTGACACACGAACAATTGTTTAAATATAAAAAGTAATTAGCTAAAATTGATTATTGTGAATAATAATAATAAAATACTTATTAAAATCAAAACCTTCTGCCAAACTGAATTCAGAAAAACCATTTATGTAATTAAACACATTAGCAAAATAGAAAAGGAGAGAGGAAAACCTACAAATAGAATATCTTTACTCAAATCAGCACACAATTCTGATGTCTTAAGAAACTTGAGTGGTAATATTTTATATTACATTAAAGGTAATATTGTATATACTCCCACCATTTTTAAAAATAGTAAATTTAAACTCAAGGACATTAAGTTATGTGTCAAAGGTTATTTTTCAGAGATATCATTTCTTTTCATTATTCTCTTCGTAACAAAATATAATGTTGACAGATTTTGAAAAAAGCAATACTTTTTACCTGGATATCAATTTACTTACAACTGATACTATACTTGTGACAGTAAATGCCTCATGAGATATCATTCAACTACAAAGCAAGGCCTTTATGTGATTCCTTATATAGGGCCTCAAACAAAATCCAAGGGGTGATTAAGAAAGTATTCAAATATCCCCAAAGCAACGTGAAAACCTAATCCTGAAAAAATATATTTATGGTGTTAACATCTCTTATTTTAAAATCAGTTAGCTTGCTTGGAAGAAAAATTTATAAGGGGAAAGCTACTGAACTTTACCAAGTACTTACCATGTTAAAACTAGACAGCCCAGTAGAAAAGGTCATAGAATTTTATTGAATTCCATGAATTAAAAAAAAAAAATTTTTTAAGGAAAGGGAAACTATAGATCAAGGGAGGTAAACTTGTGTTTCAGCAAATGAGTCTCATAATTATTAAAGTTCCCTCATGGTTGATCCTTATGTTCTTAAAAGAGCTTGCCTATGAAAAATGGTATGGGTGAGAAAGATCATTAATACATGATTGGTTAATTGATGGCTAGACCACAGTGCCAAAAATGAAGCGAAAATCCAGAAAGAAACAAGGGGCAAAAAGTGAGTGACAAACTTTTGCAATACATGAATGAATGAGGCTAAAAGTTTGAGGGGAAAAGGAAGGCAAAGAAGGACATTTATATGATTGAGCATCTTGGTTTGAAAGACATTATATGTTTAATTATATTATTCCCTTGTCCTTCCATGAACCCTATGAAGTATTAATAGCCTGTTTTATAGGAAAATTTCCTTGAAGCTGAGAACATTTATATAGGTTATCCAAGGTTCCCTTTCTGGTAAATAGTGAAACCAGAGTCCACAATCCAAACAAACTGACATAATATTTCATGGTTTGTCATCTAAATTTTTGTTGCACAAAGTGTGGTCTGGAGACCAGGAATGTCTTCATTTGGGAGCTTGTTAGAAATGAAAGATCTCATACTCAACCCCAGAACCGTGAAATCATAATCTGCATTGTAATGAGATCTCCAGGTGATTCTTATCCACATTGCAGTTTGAAAAGCACTCAACTAAAACACTCTAATGGACGCTAAGTGGGACCCACAACAGTACATCCAGGAGTCAGAAAGAGTTGAAGGAAGAGGAGAGGAGTCAATATTACAAATACGGAGCATGTGCTGAAGGTCTTTTTGGGAAAGCCAGGACTGGTTATCTCAGGCAGAGGCAAAGGATTAAATGGTTCAGGCTAAGCTGTGGTTAATCTAAGAATCAGAAAAATATGAAGATGTGAATGGAAAACACCCTTATCAATTATCTGCTCCCATTCCCTCCTTTTACACTTCAGGTGCTGACTTCTGTAAGCATAATATGTAGACACAAGAATTGAGCCTCTTATGCCCCAACATACCAATCAGTATTAGAAAATAATCTACTAGTCCTAAAAAAATATAATGGGTTGTCCTGGATTGTTCGGGGTAACCCCAATTCCAAATATTGTGTTATTATTAGACTTAGTATCATGTTACAAATGATAGTCTAAAATTTCAGAACAAATATGACTATTCCATGCATATCAATGAAATGAAACACCTGGGTGTATAAACCTTAAATTTTCAAAGTGGTGATTTACTAGAAATTGTGATTGCTTTAAGCAGAATGCTTTAATATAGAGCATTATAACATTATATAAACTCTATGTTAGGACAAAACAAAGATGGGTTGATATTCAGTTAACAATTCCTTAGGGCTGTTAAATTAATTTTCAACTGTGGTGTGCTCCATTTTCTTCCTACTATTTATCAACAGCTGAATTTTAAAACTTTCATTTACTCATTTAACATTTATTGAGTACCTAATAGATGCTGGATATTATCTTAAATATTAGAGTTAAATGCCTATGATTTGCTGAAGAAAGCAGAGACATGCAAATAATAAGTAAAAATGAACGCTACTGCTATATTTTAGAAGTACATAGGATTTAATGGACACAAAAGATAGAGGCTCAATTCAACCTGACATGAAGTTGAATTCAAAGAAGATATGAGGCTTCGGGTGAATGACATCAGTGATCACCATATGAAAAGTTGCTTGGGCTAAGTGCCAATGCCAGGGGATATGCCCCTGCCAGCAAAGGCACCGCCAACTTTGGTGAAGATACAGGTAGGGTGACTGTTGTGTAAGATGTGACACATTTTGTTGAGAAATAAGCCTGTATCTGCGTACCTGTGGACATGTCTGCTTTATGGGGGGTTGGACTTTGTTGTGTAAATGACAGGAAGCCCTTGGAGGAGTGAGTAAAGTGATCATTGTGTCAATTCAGAAAGATCATTGTACGTTGGTGTATTGGGAATGGATTAGAGCAAGGGAACCACTTCAGAGCGGAGAGAGAGGGGGGAGGTTGAAGTTAAGAAAGTCGTATGAATGTAATATATTTGGTATCTGTTGCCTGAGTTTAATTTACAATATATTTAGGTAATGGAGTGGAACATACAAACAAACTTAAAACTAAGCATCAACATTCCTCCTTAGGACAAATAAGGGGGGTATTTAGAAAAACTTCAATAAAGTTCTTGAATGAAAAATCACACCCTGGGGCATGAGTTAAAGACAGAATGGAAAAGAATGCCTCTGCTTTATAAATGGTGAAAGAAAGGGGCAGTGACAGAGTGTGAAGAGGAGAGAGAAAGCAAGGAAAACTGAGTAAATGGGGGAGAATCACAGAAGAAAACTGTAATATAAATATTACAACATATATTTCTTCACTTCATTACTCCTTCAATTGCTAAACCTAAGCCAAAAATGTAGGCTGCTTTCGCTCTCCACAAGTTTGAGTTAATTTTTAAAACTCAAAATCATTTCATTTGAATTAAAATTACTAAGCATTTTAATTATTAAATAAAATTTCTTTCAAATATAAACACATTCACAGTTGTTACTAATAGTACCTGGTTAGAGAAAAGTATTAAAAACTACCATACTTTCGGAAAAATAACTTTATTACTTAGCCTATTAAAACTATATATGAGCTACTATCACTTATATCTAAGTAATCTCTGCAATATTTAACATTCTCAGTACTGCCATTCATAACAATAAGCTTAACATGAGATAGAACATTAAAAGGCATATTTGTTAAAAATGCTTAATGATTAAAATATTTAATATTCCAAAATAGATAAAAATTACTAAATTAAGGTGCTCCTATGATGTCAAATATGTAGTGTCCCAGGAAAGCAGAGATTACAGGGTGTAGGGAAATATTCCCCAGCCAATGTGAATGCAGTATTTAATACACAGGAAATACCAGAGCTGCTGGTCCTTGGTAGCTAACCCAGAGACCTCTGGGTGCTGAGCTAGAAAAGATGAAGTCTGATTTTGACTTCATCGTATAAACAGAATGTCATCCGCACATCAGATTCCACCCACAGTGGACCCCTGGCATGGTTAATGATTATAATCTTCACATTTAATCACGGGAACTCAGTGACAGGCAAACAAAGGTTAGCTAAACTGACAGTTCAGACTCTTTCAACGGAAGAGAACTCCACAAGTTTTATTTTTAAATGTGCATGTCCAATTCCAACAACACTTTTCCAAAATGCAGCTGAAGCATGTACAAAGCATAGTTACTAGAAAGAACTGATCATTTTTCTCTCTCATGTGGTAGGAATTATCTGGAAATTTGCTAGTTTACTTTCAAAGGTCCATTTTTCCAATGCCATTTTCCTGGTTGAATTAGGTTGGGATTTTTAAAATGTGGAATAAAGATCTGGATAAAAAGGGGATTGTTTTAACTAAAATTGTTTCCATGTTCTTATCTTTAATTAAATCTTTTTATTTTTTCTGAATAATCTTATTTTAACATATTTTAGTTTTTCATAAAATATGCAACCAAACCACCTGTAGTCTAATAAAATGAGTGAAAGAACTTAGAAAACGTTCTATACTAGTATGTATTCAAAAACCCTTCACATGACAATAAAGTTTTTAGAATTTAAGCAAAGACACTGAAAATAAAAATTTTAACATTTATTATATTTTAATTGAGTAGTCAGGATAATTTAATGAATTTCCATTAGAGAAGTCAGGAATATTATTTATCTTATAATAAACAGCACAAAATGCATGAGAATTTAATTATATTAAATTTAATACAAGGTTTTACAAAAGATAGTGTATGCTATTATATACATGTGGATAAAAATTATGGCATCTTTTCTAAGTAAAAATTATGCAGTAAAAATTATGGTATCTTTTCTAAGATCATGTTTTTAGCCTTACATGATAAGAGGTGCTTTAAAATGTGTTAACAATGTTTTGATGAATTAAATATTACTTGAAATTTATTAGCTATTACTGACAAATTATCTAATATATTGCTTCTTTTCATAAAACCTTAATTTGAGATAATTTTTAACATCTCTTGTGATACTTAATCAATTATTGTTTGAAAATAATTTATTTCAGTTACTTTATCATTTTGCCAAAAAATGTGTTTTATTCTTTTCTGAGCATGCCAATACAACTTTGTACAATTATGTATTTTTTGTTTAATGAAATTTAATGATGCTAATGTTAGTTTGATTTTTTTATTTTTTAAAGAGATTCACTGTAATAAATTGCAATTTTTAGAGAATATATACAGCTGCAGATCAGAAGTGTTGTGTTTGCCGTTAATGCAATTTGGGATTCTTTTTAAGAAAGTTGATACAAACTCATTAATAAAAATTGGTAAGCATGATCAGAAAGAGAAAACTCACAATAAATAATTAATGATGGAAATTACTTTAAATTATAAAATCTATAAAATAGCATGTTTGTATTAATTGACTGCCTGATAAACTATAAATGATTCCATAGTTTTTAATTACATATAGTTTGATCACATTTGACTTCATACGACAAAATATTATTTGTAACATTTTTTATTCAGATAAGAAAAAGATAATCTAGTACTTTTTTTAGCCCTACTAACTAAAATTTGTGTTTCATTTTTGATGGTTTAGAAAAGTTCCTTTCAGCATCACAATTAGAGGAGGGTTTTTTTTAGCATATTTGGGGACACCTTGGCCCCTTCTTTTGTATCTCAGCTATTTCAAACATACTTTTTTTTTTTAATAGTTCTGCTACATGCTGTGCTCTGCAAACAAAAGAATTCTGATAAATTACATTTTGTATGATACTCATCAAAGGGAAATATAAGATAAATTTAACTTCTTTAATGTTGATTGAAAATTCTCCTGTGAGAGCGTGGTTGACAATACGTCCTAGAATCAGTAAACATATTTGAGGCTTTATTGATATTAGAGGTTCCTTTCAACAATTTACATTAAAAATGGGAACTCGCTGAAATATATACCCGCTAAACATATAGACTTGTTTTCACAAAATGTATCTCTTCCTCTCTGGCTCCTTCCCATAAACATGTATACTCACATGGGCTCAGGTGCATGCATACACACACCTCACATTGACAATCATAGAGGCAAGAATTGGCTGCAGTGGAGAGTCTGTGTCTCCAACAGATTTCTCTTTAGTCATATCATAGCAAGAAGTTATTGGTAAATAAAGATTTTAAAACTAATGTCAACTTAAATTCTCCAGATTTTAGTATCTCTGAACACAGCAAGCAAAGATTAATTAAATCTAATGATTTCCAACAACAACTAAGACACCTAAAACAACCCTATGTATTCTAAAATCAAGAATCAATACAAATCAAAAATAGAGATAAAAAATGGCAAAATGCACATTTTATTTACAAGAATTGCAAGAATTTCAGCAGAGATAAACCAGTAGAATTATTTTTTTAATGTCAAATAAAATTATATACTTATTCTTTACATTTGTGACAAAGGTCTTATATAGTATAGGTGTTATTAAGCATATTACATATTTTGAAATCATCAATAATATTAATTGTTATCCTGAAAATCAATCCCATATCTTTGTGTATTACACTTATGTAATAAGAAAAAAATAAAATAAAACTTAGATTGCATAAATATCTGTATTGCCAATAAATAAAGTTTGTAATCCATCACTCCATCACTTGTAATTTGATAAAAAACAGAATTCATGAAATGTACAAACTTTTTAAACCCATAAATCAATGCTTTGATCTACACTTCTTCACTGATAAAAGTTCATGCACACAGTATTCTTTGTTTAGCTTGAGAAATGTATGTATTATGAAAGTTGTTTATGATTACCGTTACCTTATCTGATGTATATTTGAAATATTCGCAATAACAAAGTTTTCTCGTTCTCAATATTTAGATTATCAAATACCCCATTTGTCACCAGGCATCTATATTTTTCAATTCGGCACATTATTTTGGCAAATTCCATTGTAACTAATCAGAATATTTTCAATATAAGTGTACATTCAAACAACTTCTAAAGTTGATTTTAATGTAAAAAATGAAGAAGAGTAAAACACTGTGGGAAGAGTTCGTGATAATAGTGCATGTAGATAAAAGTTAAAAGAGGCTGAAGATAGCCTTTTTTTAAAAAAAATTATATTGCCAAGGTTATATAACACGTTGCTTGAGCTGTCAAGATTTTATTAAAGAGGAAAAAAAATTAGAAAAAAATGATGCTGTATTTTAAGCCTAAAATGATAGAGTGATTTCACCAAAAGAGATTAGAGGTGTTGTTTATTCTCATATCGTTGAGTCTGGCTGTAGACATTTAAACTGACACAACAAACAAACTGAGAATAAATAGGTAAGCTGCATAACTTTTTCAATTTTATAGCTGCAGCAGCAGGACATGGTGACTTATAATCCTGAAGCATTTGCCATCTAACATAGGACGAGGCAACATTGAGGAATGGACTGATCAGCTTTCTAGAAGAGGTAAGAACTGAAGTCCATGAAGGATACTGACATCCAGAAGAAACACACAGATCTGAACATGGAACAGGAGCCACATCGTCACCATGTGCTCAGGTGGGCATGCTCAGCAGGAAAAACAAACAACATTGAAAACACATACTACTATGTCTCAGTGAAAAGTTAGACCAAAATTCAGCTAATATGGGATGTGAGTCCTAAGGGAGGGACTTCAGGAAAGTCAGTTAATCTACGTATCGTTTTTATCTGTTTGGGTTTTGTTTTGTTTTGTTTTGCTTTTAATTTTAAAGTAGAAATAATTCTGCATGAAGCTCACAATCAAGATAAATAAGATACTCTACATGGTAGTCCTTGTTAAGTTATCCAGTGTCATGTAAACAGGAGATACATTATCCCTGCAGAGAAGCAGGAGATGGTGAGAGGAACAATCTTATTTGCTCTCCTCTCAAGAGGCCTTCATTTCTGTGTGCCACTCACAGAGTAAGCGCCTCAGTCATTGGATTTGTTATCTTGATAATATACATTTCCACTTCCCATGCTGACTTTAGAACCTAACTTCATGTAAGAGAGTCAATGTCATGTGGATTTCACCTCATACTGAAAGTGACATGAAGTATAAGATAGAAAAGATGTCCCAGGGCATACTAGGAGAGAGCTTTCCCAGTAGACTGCAATTCTCTGTTTAGAAAGTCTTTTCTCAGGATATGATGCAAGTGAATTCAGTGCCTAAACTCTATGAGATCCTAGTGGATACCTATCAGCCCCACTCTACTGAGTTATAGATAAATAGGTGGCTTTGCTTCCAAAAAACATGTGGTGTATACAACTACCATTTTTTGGTATAGTCTGTGCAGTTCTCATCAGAATTCCCATACTGCTGCAGTCACAAGCTCAGAAAAGCCAAGTATGTGTTTCACTGATTTCCCTGAGTACACTGAGGACATCATCTGATAGGAAAAGGCCACGAATACCTGCATACAGCCAAAGTATTATTTTTGCCAAGCTATTTGCTATTATCCAAAGAGTGCCTTTTCCTGTCAAATCTTAATTTGAACTCAAAATTCACTTACATAATAGTCACAGATACAGCATTATTTGTCATAGTTCATTTTATGTGAATTCTACATCAAAATACCTTAGAGAGCTCCATTGTAAAATCATAGGGGAAGAGAGGCTAAACAAAAACTGGGAGAAAAATAAATTAGAAATAAAATATTCGACATGAGCTTCACTGGTGAAGCAAGTTAGCAAAGGGAAATTTCTCCAAAGGAAAATCAACATGCAGAAACAAATTTTCTTACTTTTTAAATTCATCACATCAGTATTTATATCTAGCAAACCAGAAAAGATGTCTCTGTATGTACTACACACAAACACACACACAAACATGCATGTGTATCTCTCTCTCTCTAGACATGCATATAAACTATATATATACAAGCACACATACATATATATATATAATATATGTAGTATAAAAATTTGGAATTTTATAGTTTCTTAGGAAGACAAAATTAATGATCCATCCTTTGTTCTAGCTGCCATTGAATTATGAATTGCTGGAAATTGTTAATTACTTCCTAGTGCTCCACTGGTCTATGCAGTCTATTTATGGAGAACAATGGAAGTCCAAATATGGTCTTTAGAAAGGACTAGAGTTGAAATGACAAAATGACAGTTAAGAAATTCCTTCTGGTGCCTTATTTATTTATTTTTATTATTATACTTTAAGTTCTGGGGTACATGTGCAGAACATGCAGGTTTGTTAGATGGGTATACACCTGCCATGGTGTTTTGCTGCACCCATCACCCTGTCATCTACATTAGGTATTTCTTCTAATGCTATTCCTCCCCTATTCCTCCATCCCCTGCTATCCCTCCCCTAGCCCCCACCCGCCAACAGGCCCCGGTGTGTAATGTTCCCCTCCCTGTGTCCATGTGTTTTCATTGTTCAACACTCACTTATAAGTGAGAACATGTGGTGTTTGGTTTTCTGTTCTTGTGTCTGGGACTTTAAAATATATCTTTTTAACAAGAAAATATCCACGAGGCAATGGATTATGGTATGGTAAACAATGAAAGAATGCTTTATTATCAAAATTACTGATATTTTGAAAATAACTAGAATAGAAAATTCCCTAGTATGGAGATTTGGGATCAATAGAAAATTATCTGAGAAGCAGAGTTATTATGCATCCCATCCCTGAATAAAGGCCTTTGAAGTAGTTACTATTACAAGTCCCCTTGTTTAGATGACAAAACTTAACGTAAAAGAGAAAATACTTGGCAAATATCTCCGCACTGTGATATGTAGTTACTGGAAAGCCTAATATGAGGGCCTGCGTGTCTTCTCATATGTAAAGCAGTGATGGAAACGAAATGGCTCTTTTGTCAACCCAGACACTTCCTACCAAATCTCCATTTTCTTTGCACATACTCACTTTAAACTTAAAACCTTAAAAACAAAGGATGCTGACTAACATATTCTTCAGTTCTTAAGATATAAATATCAAAGGGCTGTAATGCATATATTCATTTAAAAAAAACCCAAAACATTCGTGTGACATTTCTAAGGTCTCTTATATAAATTGTTATTTTACATAAAGTTCTTTTTGTAATTGCATATTCATATGCCACAAATTACCCTTTGACTAGAATTGATCCAACATTATGCTATCATACTGTGCATATTGCTGCAGCAATTTCATGAAACTTTGATTTTCTGAAAATAATATAAATTTTATTGTTTTGGAGTAAATTTTACTTTTTTAAAAACTAAAAAATGTTACAGCTAGGCAAAAACCAAACCAAGCCCCCTTCTGTCAATTCTTTTTTTTTCTTTTTTAATTAAGATATTATAGATATAGTATTGTAGGTATTGCAATTTTGTAGGAATGGGTTTTGTTTTTTTTTTTTTTCTTAAGATGGAGTCTTGCTCTGTCACCTAGGCTGGAGTGCAGTGGTGAGATCTCAGCTCACTGCAATCTCCACCTACCAGGTTCAAGCAAATTTCCTGCCTCAGCCTCCCGAGTAGCTGGGACTACAAGCACGTGCCACTACACCCAGCTAATTTGTTGTATTTTTAGTAGAGATGGGATTTCACTGTGTTACCTAGGATGTTCCCGATCTCCTGAACTCGTGATTCGCCTGTCTCGGCCTCCCAAAGTGCTGGGATTACAGATATCAGCCACTGTGCCCAGGCAGAATGGGCTTTCATTAACATAAACTGTCATTCTTTTCATTCTGTTTTGCTAATTCAAATTTCTGGCATTCTATTATTCCAATGGTTAAAATTGTCTTGGTTGGTTTGAGGTACATTATCCATTTTTTGTATTTCATTTGTTTTCACACAAATTTCTTATTCTATGTAAAAATTCATGATACCAAAGTAAATATTTTCAAACTACTTTTAAAAGACCAAGGCAAGAAAAATTTAAACATCAAAATTATTAAAATAATGCATATTTTACATAGCGTTTTTTATTTTAAAAAATATTTTGTTCTATTTTGAAATAACATACTAAAAGTTTGCAAATATGGAATAAAGAACTTTCATTTTTGTGACATCATCTGGGTACAATTTACTTGTCCTTTTTCCAATTTCCCATAACACTGAAAATATTTAACCTCTACAAACAAAAATATTTTTCTACATGATCACAGTGCCACTAACGAATCCAGTAAATTAACATTGATGAATTATTGCCATCTAAAACTCAGACCTCATTCACATTTCAACAAACGTCCCAATAATGTCTTTTTCACAAAAGAGTTCAGTTAAGAATAATGGCATTTAGTTTTCATCTCTCTCAAGTTTTTCATTCTTGGAAAATCCCAGATTTCTTACACATTATTCATAATCTTGACATTTTAAAGATTTCAGGCCAGTTATTGTGTAGAGTGTCCCTCAGGTTGGGTTTGGGTTTGGTTGGTGTTGCTTCATATTTAGATCCAAGCTAAGCATCTCTGTCAGGAAGTAATGTGTTTTTCCTGTTGCATCCTATTAGGTAGAACATGATTTCAAGTTTCCCTTTATTGATAACGTTTAGTTGATCACATAATAGAATGTTTATCAGGTTTCTGTATTGCAAATTTACAATTTTCCTCTTTGTAAATAGTAAGAATTTTATGAGGTGCTACTTTAACGTTCTGTAAATATCCCGTCCCTCATGAAATTTTTAATTGTTTAATTTATTTATTTGCCTCTAAATGGGCTCAGGTTTTATATTTTATTTAACGGATTTTAATATGATACTAGAATATCTAATTTTGATGCTGAAATTCTACAAAATTTGTCCAATAAAGATCATCTTCAAGAGAGATTGTTCACCTTACCTGTCATTAACATTCATTGAGCATGTCTTGTTTTGTGACAACATAATATATTCCTGAAACATCTAATTCTTTTCCTGTCCCAGCTGTGAAAAAGGAGCCCTCATTCCTTTTACTGGAGGATGGTATTTAGAAGTCAAGTTCTGAAAGCTAGATGTGCTCATTTGTGCTGAAATCCCTTTCAGTGTACAAAGCTAGAGAATGCATATACACGTATATATCTATTTGAATAGATGTGCACATTCACACACACATACAGAGAGAGAGCAACGTGAGGCATGAGTCCACACTAATACCACTCCCATCCAACACCACAGAGCTCATTCGAGTTTTTACCTTTCCAGGTTTGTAAGTCCCTTCTCCAAGAATGAGCAATCTGGTTTTTGTTTTTCTTAGCACATAAACTTATTTGGTAAAACCTTCTGTATATAACTATGTGAATGCTCTTCTGAGTAAAATAACCAACAGGATATTATATATACGTATATATATATAACATATATATAATATATGCATGTATATGTGTATGCGTGGTGTGTGTGTGTGTGAGAGAGAGAGAGTGAGAGAGAGAGATAGTGTGAGAAAGAGAGAGAGTGATTTATTCAGAGAATTAGCTAATGTCATTTTGGAGGCAGAGAAGTCCTATGATCTGTTGTCTGCAAGATAGGGACCCAGGTAAGCCAGGGTGTAATTCAATGATACTTAGTTCAAGTCAGAAGGACTGACAACCAGAATAGCTGAAGATGTAAATTCATTAATGCATATTGGAAAAAAGACCAAATGGTGGGCAAAGACTTTAATAATTCACCTCTCTAGATTCATGACAATAACAACATAATACTATAGTATGTAACAGAAGAAAAAATAAAACCAATTTGGCCATGTGCAGTGGCTCAAGCCTGTAATCTCAGCACTTTGGGAGGCTGAGGTAGGCAGATCAAGAGGTTAGGAAATCTCTACCAAAAAAAAAAAAAAAAAAAATTAGCGAGGTGTGGTGGCACACACCTGTAATCCCAGCTACTCGGGAGGCTTAGGCAGGAGAATCACTTGAACCCGGGAAGCTGAGACTATGACACTGCACTCCAGTCTGGTAACAGAGCGAGACTCCATCTTGAAAAAGAAGAAAAAATAGTACCAATTCTTAAATATATCAAAAACTTGACAGAAAGGAAAACATTAGTTATTTTTCAATTGCCTATGCTATATTCATAAATATTGACCCTATTTTAGGTCATGAAGAAACCTAAGTCAAAAAGTAGAATAAACAAAACAATGCTGATTATAATATAAAAATAAATAAAAATTTAATAAGACAATTAGAAAAAAACCTCTTTATTCTGGCAAGTAAAATAATAAATCTCTTAAGCAACACTTGAGAGAAAAAATACACATCAAAATAATACAATGTATCAAACATTTGTATATAGGTATGTATATACTGAAAATAGAACTATGATACTGCTAAAGGAATGATCATAGATAAAATTTTCTGATATTCTGTATCAATGTGTCAACAATTGGAAGATGAATAAAACTCATTGAAGAAATATTTTCCAAATGATCAATGCAAGATGTTAACAAATTATTTATGAGTAAGAAATTCATTCAAATTACACAATGGATTTTTGTATAACAAGGTGAGAAAAAGTCATGGTTATGGTTTCAGACTCTATATTGCAACTAACTTTTAAGAAAATACTACCTGTCAAGTTTTGATGTAGTGTGAAAGAAGACTATCCACAATTATCTGAAGTTGGTTAAAATAGTCCTCCCATATCATGAGGTCAGGAGTTTCAGGCCAGCCTGGCCAACACAGTGAAACTCTGTCTCCACTAAAAAAACAAAAATTAGCTGGGTGTGGTTGCAGGCACCTGTAATCCTAGCTACTTGGGAGGCTGAGGGAGGAGAATTGCTTAAACCCAGGAGGTGGAGGTTGCAATGAGCCAAGATCATGCCACTGCACTCCAGCCTGGGTGACAGAGCTAGACACTGTCTCAAAAAAAGAAAAAAATAGTCCTCCCATTTCCAACCATATATAT
>NW_022437000.1:4402721-4408631 GCF_009761245.1 Sapajus apella | reverse complement strand
TATATATACATATATATATGTGTATATATATATATATATATATATATGAGTATGAGGTTGGAATTTTTTCATCTATTATAGCCAAAATATATACAGCAGTAGTTGAATACAAAAGTAGATAGAAGAATCTGCTATTTTCTATTAAGCCAGATTTTTAAGAGATTTACAAAATGTAAAACATGCCTGTCTTTTCAACATTTTTTTTAAGATTTTTCATAAAATACATACTTTTTTATAAAAATATGTCATTTATGTTAATATACATGACTTCATTATGTTAAAATATACATATATTTCAAAATTTCTCAGTTTTGATTTTTAATATAGTGAATGTCATTATATATGACTTGTTTAAACAAAAGACCTTTGGAATCCTTGTTAACTGTTCAGGGTTTAATTAAGTCCTGACACTAAAAGGATTGGTTTCAACAATCTCTATCTTAATTGTTAAGTTTAGATCATTCAATGTAAATTATTGATATACTTGTAATTATTTGTGTGGTACTGTTTTTTCACATTTTTCTGCCTTTATTTTTCTGCCTCTGTTGATTTTATTTTCATGTGAATTATTTTAATTTTATTTTAATATTTTATTGAATTTTTATTTTAATTATATCTTTTGGGGGGACTTTCTTGTGGCTATTATAAAGATTTAAACATATATTTTTACTTTTAACTATATACTTAAAATTTTCTATTTTTCCATTTTCGTGCTCTTCCTTTTTTTTCCTGAAGTTTTAAGTTTCTTTCAGGAATCATTTCCCTTCAGTCTCAAAAAATTCTTTCAGCATTTCTTTTAGAGAAGATTTGCTAGTGAAAATTACCTGAGTTTTCCTTCATTTGACAATGACTTTCAAATTTATTCCTGAAGGATATTTTCACTAGATGTAAAGTTGTTGGTTGACCGTTATTTCCTGCCAGTATTTTAAATGGTGATTGACTGCTCTCTGCCCTCCCAGAGTACAGGAAAAGACAGAAACTAAACAAAGACAAGGAATTTTCCACATTTTTTTCTAATTCATATGGTCCAGCCTCCCCTATTCTCTTAGAGCTCTGTCCACACTCGGGACGCTATTTCAATTTCTGTCAGAAGAGACTGGAGGAAAATAAGTGGAAATGTCACTGCCACTTTATACTTTGAGTTCTGTGTGTGTGTGTGTGTGTGTGTATGTTTTATTTTTTCATCTGTCTGCTGCCATTTACTTATCAGAGTCAAGTAGCTCAGATAACTGCTCCATGCATTCTATTCATAATTTTTGGCTACGCTTAGTAGGAGAGACAGGTGGTGCCTGTGTATGCTGTCTTGACTGAAATAGCATTAGTCTTAACTTATACCAACTGCCTCTGCGCCTATCTAGATAATCATAGACTGCACTGTTGATATTAATTATACTGATATTAATTGTTAAATGTGCTTTCTTGGATGAAATCTCAGTACACTCTGACACTTCCTGTAGGACTGAATTTAATTTGCCAGTATTTAATTTGGATCTTTGCATCCGTAATACTGACAAGGATGATCTATAATGTCCCTTCTTAGTATCTTTCTCAGGTGTGAAAATCATTGCTTTGGCTCAAAAATTCAGTTGAAAAGTGTACCTTCTTTATTCTTGTAGCTCTCTGGGTCTGGATTTTTTATTATTATTATTTGTAAAGTGTGAATATTATTTCTTTGAAATTTAATTGTGTTAAAAAAATCACATACGATTTACTATCTTCACTGTTTTTAAGTCTACAGTTCACTAGTATTAGCTACACTTGCATTGTGCAAAGATCCCTAAAACTTTTCATCTGTTGAAACTGAAACCCAGTGCCTACTAAACAGCTCTTCTACCTTCCCCCGCCACCCCCATGCTCTTCACAGCCTCTGCCAACTCTCATTCTACATTCTGTTTCCATGAGTTTCACTGCTTCAGATAGTTCATATAAATGGAGTCATACATGGTTTATTTTTGTGCATCTCGCTTTAATTTTTAAGGCACATTTAGAAGTCATCATACGCTAATTTGTTTTGTGACATTTTAAATAACTGTTATATTTTGAGAAATTGATCAAGTTCAAGCTCAGTTTTTAGCATAAAATTGTTCATAATATTTTCCTATTAACGACTAAAGTGTCTATAGTAAAATTTTTCGCTCCTGACAGATTTTATTTCTATTCATTTCTTTTTTTAAAATATATTTTATTTTGTTTTATTTTTTTTTTGAGACAGAGCCTGGCTCTGTCACCCAGGCTGGAGTACAGTGGTGCCATCATGGCTTACTGCAGCCTCAACCTGCCAGCCTCAAGGGATCCTCCTGCATTAGCCTTCCAAGAAGCTGGGATTAGATGCTCCTGCCACCACACCTGGCTAGTTTTTTGTATGTTTTGTAGAGACGGGGTTTTGACATGTTGCCTAGGATGGTCTCAAACTCCTGGTCTCAAGTGATCTACCCACCTCGGTTTCCCAAAATGCTGGGATTACAAGTGTAAGCCACCACACCTAGCCTTTTTCTCTTTCCTTAACATCCCTTTTTACCTTGTATCAGTCTTGCTAAGAACTTGTCAGTTTTACTCATCTTTTCAACTAGTGTTTGATTTGCCATCCATTGTCTTGCGTCTTACAATGAAGCATTAGAACCCACATTTTAGGCTTTTTTCTAATATATAACTTTTACGTTTATAAGTTCTCTTTTCAGCACTGTTGTATATGCATTTTTGTAAACTTGATATTTTATTATATATTTCCTAATTTCCATTGTGATTGCCATTAGTTAGAAGCATATTTGTTTGGCAACATGTTGGGGATTTTTCTAGCTACACTTTTTATTACTAATTTCTGCCTTAATTCCACTGTGGCCAGCAAATCTACTGTAAATGATTTGAATCTTTAGGAGTTTGATAGACTTTGCTGTATGACCCAGGATACAGTCAATTTCGGCATATACTATCTGTTCATTTAAATAAAATAGGGTTTTATAATGATGCTGGGGCATTGTTCTTTATGTCATTTAAGTCAACTGTGTTAAGTAAACTTCAAGTTTTTTTTTTTTTTTTGATGGAGTCTCACTGTCACCCAGGCTGGAGTGCAGTGGTATAATCTCAGCTCACCACAACCTCTGCTTCCTGGATTCAAGCGATTCTTCTGCCTCAGCCTCCTGAGTAGCTGGGATTACACCCAGCTGCACCATGACGATGCCCAGCTAATTTTTCTCTCTTTTCCTTTTTTTTTTTTTCTTTGTATTTTTCAGTAGAGATGGAATTTTGCCATGTTGGCCAGTCTGGTCTTGAACTCCTGACCTTGAGTGATCCACTCACCTCAGCCTCCCGAAGTGCTGAGATTACAGGCAACTGTCATCTCCTGGGTTCAGGCAATTCTCCTGCCTCCATCTCCAGAGTAGCTGGGATTACAGGCATGTGCCACCACATCCAGCTAATTTCATATTTTTAGTAGAGACAGGGTTTCATCATGTTGGTCCAGCTGGTCTCAAACTCCTGACTGTGACTCAACCACCTCAGCCTCCCATAGCGCTGAGATTACAGGTGTGAGCCACCTCTCCCAGCTGATTATGCAACTTTTAACTTTCTTCTTTCAATTTGCTTTTGGAGGGCTATATGAATGAGGTTGATCTCATACTATCCACCTGTGGTTTGTCTCTAACCCTCCAGGACTTTAATCTGAGGGAATCTTGTATATTCTGCAGGCCTCTGCCTCAGGCACTTCCAACCATGGTCTCACCAGACTGCCGAAAGTCTCCAGTCTGCATTTCAAAAGCTTTCTGCTTTTGTGGTTAGTTCCCTGCCCATAGGGCAGGGTATACAACAACAAACTGTCCTCCTGGGATTTGATCAGTGTCCCAGGGTTAAACTGGCCAGGTGTTAGAAACCCATGGGTCTCGGGCAAAGCTCTGTTTTTTTGTTGTTTCTTCGTTGCTTTTTTTTTTCCCCATTTATTTATTTTATTGCATTTTAGGTTTTGGGGTACATGTGAAGAACATGCAAAATTGTTGCATAGGTACACACGTGGCAGTGTGATTTGCTGCCTTCCTCCCCATCACCTACATCTGGCATTTCTCCCCTTGCTATCTCTCCCCAGCTCCCCACCCCTCACCGTCCCTCCTGTATTTCCCCCCAACTGACCCCAGTGTGTAGTGCTCCCCTCCCTGTGTCCATGAGTTCTCATTGTTCAACACCCGCCTATGAGTGAGAACATGCGGTGTTTGATCTTCTGCTCTTCTGTCAGTTTGCTGAGAATGATGGTTTCCAGGTTCATCCATGTCCCTACAAAGGACCCAAACTCATCGTTTTTGATGGCTGCATAATATTCCATAGTGTATATGTGCCACATTTTCCCTATCCAGTCTATCATCGATGGGCATTTGGGTTGGTTCCAGGTCTTTGCTATTGTAAACAGTGCTGCAATGAACATTAGTGTGCACGTGTCCTTATAGTAGAACGATTTGTAATCCTTTGGATATATACCCAGTAATGGGATTGCTGGGTCAAATGGAATTTCTATTTCTAGGTCCTTGAGGAATCGCCCCTGATGCTCCACCACATCCTCTTTCCAGATAAACCAGCCCCTGGGAAGTTCTGCAGGTCACTAACCTGAACAACGGTCTTCATTCTTCACCTCTCCAGATTCTTAGCTCCTCTACTTCCCTTGTCTATGAAGTTGTTGGTTTTTTTTTCTCTCTCTCTTTCTGAATTTCAAACACTGTATGTCATTGCCTAGTCTATCTTTTCTAATTTTTTAGGCAGATGTCCCGATCTCTTATTGGATTAGAACATTAGGTTGCAATAAGCTACTCTATTCTGCTTGGAATCCAGAAGCCATTATCTATTACTCATTAAGTTCAGGTTAATGAGTAATAGATAATTTGTTGTTTCTTTTGTTTTCATGACTTTATGCAGGTGAGTTTTTCCTGGATCAGATGTATCTACTTGTTTCTTCTCCTCACGTTTCTGTCTATCACTCTCTCTGTCTCTCTTTCTCTCTCTGGAAGTAGAGGCAAGGAAGTGTTTTTGATTGCCTGGAATGTTTTCATGGCTCAAAGTTTACATTTGCATTTCCTCGCTTTTCCCTAACCAAGTGAGAATGATATCTGTATGAATTGTTTTTATTTTACTATTTCTGTTGTTATTTTAAATGCAAAACATTTCTCCCCCTCCACAGAGATAGACTGTATCTGTGAATACAAATTTTTCTCTGTATTTCCTCATTGTATCTGCAAAGTATCTTTCAGAAATGAAACAGGATTTCAACGGCTGGTGCCATCAATCTATCCAGTCCTTTCTCTCTGTTGTAAATATGTGATTTGGATTTTACACTTAAGATTTGCATCTGACTGGACCTTTTCTGATGACTACTATTTGAGTCCTTTCTCTAAAGATATCTCTCATACCTTCCACAAGGTTCTCTGGACTCTTTACTCATTCTGGAATATCATCTCATTTTTCTTATAACAAGGCTCTACTTTTCTCCTAGTTCCACTTAAAAAAATAAAATCTGGTATTTTGGTTTTAGTTTTCCTTGTTGCTTTTCAATAATTTCTAGGACCAGAAGGGGAAAATGCCAGCTTTACACATCTTCAAAGAGAAAATCAGCAAGTACTACACTCTATATTATATAAAAATATAGAAAATTTTCTATATTTTTCAGGGTAAATTATACAATATGCAGGGGTTGGTTCTGTAAAATATTTTTCTAAACCCTCAAACTCTATTAAAAATTTTACCCCTGTTTGCCCATATGCCACATGTTAATTTGAATACTTACTGTAGTATCTTATTTACATAATAGCCAAAGATTAAAATATGTGGGACTAAACCAGAGCTATAGCAAAAGAGAGTGATAGTTCCCGTGAATGGAAGTCACACACACACACACACACACACACACACACACACACACAGAAAAGATGCTACAAA
>NW_022437000.1:4360633-4402711 GCF_009761245.1 Sapajus apella | reverse complement strand
CACACACACACACACACACACAGAAAAGATGCTACAAAAATGTGACAATCACCAGTATATTTCTAAAAATCAGTGATCGAAAGTAAAACTTGGAGGATCCTTAGTTGACATCTCCTGTGGAACTGTAATGATTTAGAGAGAAAAGGTGATTAAGAAAATTCATTTGCCTCTGTGAAATAAAGGCAAGTTACACTGAAGTGTTTCTGTTGTTGTTGTTCGTCTTTCTGAGATGGAGTCAGGCTTTGTCAGGCTGGAGGGCAGTGGTGTGATATAGGCTCACTGCAAGCTCTACTTTCTGGATTCAGGCAGTTTTCCTGCCTCTGCTTCCCGAGTAGCTAGGATTACAGGCACATGCGACCACACCTGGCTACTTTTTGTGTTTTTAGTAGAGACAGGGTTTCACCATGTTTTCCAGGCTGGTCTCAAATTCCTGACCTCAGGTGATCCACCCACCTCAGCCACCCAAAGTGCTGGGATTACTGGTATAAGCCACTGTGCACAGCCTGAAATTTTAAATTATGTTAAATTTTTGTATTTGAATGCAGTAAAGTGTCAGGGTAGAGAGGGGCTGACATGAGTTGATATAAGGCACTTTATCAGCTGATTGGAGAATCCTGAGAAAGCAGTTAAGTTCCCGTCTCCAAATCTCAAATCCACAAACACGAACAACTAAAAAGATGGGGGAAATTCCAATATACTTTCTTTTTATTTCTTTTAAAATCACCATTCAGGCAGCTCAAGCATTTAAATCTTCTAGTACATTACTGTAGGTTAGATATAAAAATAATACTGCGTTACATTCAAGAACTTTAAAAATCTCATGTAGCAACTAAGTTGAAGTTTTAAACATGATATTCTGCATGTGTGTGTTACCTTAGAGCACTCTGACTAGCCACTTAATGACCTTGTTTGTGGTATCATTACAAGTCCTGGCAAGCTCTTACTAAAAAAACCTTCAAAAATTAACAATGGTTACAAAGCAAGAGGCGATAATTACCCTCATTAATGAGTTTGCTTACCAGATTCCACAACAGTCGCATTCCCAACAGGAGGGCCAGGCTATTTTTATGTCAGATGTGTTTACCCTTGACATTCCTTAATTACTTTCCTAGTTTTTTTTTGACTCACCTTAACTGCCATGACTGCTGCGATCCCCAAATTAACCATCGGTTGTCAATAATACAGATGACAACAACCCACTGTCAGACTTGACAGTACCCCGACCCTGAAAAGGTTAAGCTTCTTTTGAATAAATCATAATCATAAATGCTACATTAAATTCCTAATTTTAGGTTTGCTTTTAAACCTTGTGGTTAAAAATTTTAAAACTTGAAATGGAAAGACTGTCATTCGTGTACTCAATTTGTTTAAAAAGTAATATTATGAAGTCTAATATAAGAATGATATTCACAAGGGAGCGAGAGAGAGATTGGAATAATATCAATAGTTACAAAATTACTATATGCTGAAGATTTCTATGGTGAAGTTGTTCAACTTATTTCTCATTACATTTATACAAAATACTGATGTAGTTAAATTGTTAGTGGATTATCATAATTCTTGATGGCTTAAGACAGGGTAAGTAACTTGTCTGAACGCTCAGTCCTAAGTTAAATCCTATAAAATTGACTTTTAAAAAAACGCAGTGACATTTGGGGCAGGGTGGCAAAGTAAATCCCCCAACAGTCTCATCTTTTCTTTTGTAAATTTAAGACAGTAGTAATAACAACAATCAGCTCACTTAGTATATATTGGTAATGTAGAGGAGACTTTGTTTGTGGAAAATCCCCAAATGTTTGCCAATATAAAGTTATGATACAATGGAGTGGATTCCTGAGAAACAAAGTAAAAATACCCTTAAATGATTCTGCAGAAATCATCATTGGCGTGCAAAGTTGTAAAGCAAGTAAATAAAAACCTTCAAGTGGTCTAAAGTGGTATCAAAACGTGCTAGAACTCATAAGCAAGAGGGAAACGCAGATATCCTGGATCCCATACAATTAGTATCATTTCATGGTTCTTGCTTCATGGTATTGAACTCGGATTATTAGAGTAGATATGAGCAGGGCAGGGCAGGAGAGGGCACCCCTACCCCTGCCACCCAGGAATATGAGGTGACCATCAGTTGATGGTCAGACAAGTGTCTCGGTAAAATAATAATTGGTCACAGCTGGCGCCACAGAAAGGCTCTCGCCCAGTAGATAGAAAACACCTGACGCTGGTATCAGCCGCTTCCTTATAAGATCTCAGAAGCTGGGTGAGTGGGCTCAAGCATGCACACTAAGAGGCAAAATGGCAGAGTTTAACTGCCATATGACCTTCTTCTAGGAACACTCATCTGGTAAGGGAACAATGCCTCAAATGAGCATGTGCACGACTTCAGCAAACACACTGCATGTGGTCCCTCCCACGGGCTGGTATCCCACTGTACATTAGGAGAGTCTGTCCCAAGGGAACATCAAGGGAGGAGAGACACAAAACCCAAGAAGCATGCCAGCATATAAAGCCACAAGTCGGGCCGGGCGTGGTGGCTCAGGCCTGTATTCCCAGCACTTTGGGAGGCTGAGGTGGGCGGATTATCTGAGGACGGGAGTTCGAGACCAGCCTGACCAACATAAAAAAAAAACCATCTCTACTAAAAATACAAAATTAGCCAGGCATGGTGGCAGATGCCTGTAATTCCAGCTACTTGGGAGGCTGAGGCAGGAGAATTCCATGAACCCGGGAGGCAGAAGTTGCAGTGAGCTGAGATCGTGCCAGTGGACTCCAGGCTGAGCTACAAGAGTGAAACTTCATCTCAAAACAAAAAACAAACAAACAGAAACACAAGTCAAAGATGAAACTGGGCACCTTTGACTTGTGGTTTTATATGTTGCCATGCCCACCTGGCCCTCTTCCAAATGTCCTTTCTTTCCTTTCATTCCTGCTGTAGAAATTTTCAGTAAAAGAACTTTTTAATAAAAACATCTTCACTCCTGCTCTAAAACTTGCCTCAGTCTTTCATTCTGCCTTGTGCCCCTCAGATGAATTCTTTCTTCTGAAGAAGCAAGAACTGAGTTGCTGCAGACCCATACAGATTCACCATGGCTAACAGGATGACTGACATATTACATACATTATCTGCACTCTCTAGGAAATTATTTACAATTTCTTAGATGTATACTTTACATTCCTCTTAGTACTAGGAAAAGTCTGACATGCTAGTTATAATTGGCATAGTGCCTCATAAAATGAAAATTATTAAATGATCTTAATATTAATGAGAATATATGTCTCTGAAGACAAATTAAAGAAAATTGTGACTAGAGAAACAGAGTCCTTCACTCTGACTTAGATCTCAGAAGATCTCATTGCTGTATATCTGAGGATCAGCCATGAAGATTATGTCCTTACCTATTGCTGTAAGATAATAATTTTGTCCACGTAATACATTGACAAACATGGGATGCTGACATTGTCTGAGTTTACCATAATGTATGAGTCTTAAAATTTGTTCACATGAAACCAGACCCTTCAGGTAAAAGCTAAAACAGAGGATATCTTCAAGTTAGCATCAAGTTTCTTCTCACTCTAGTTTTGCTTTTAATTTACGTAGTTGACTATAGAGTTTCTCTGGTGTTTCAAGTTCACTTTGATGAACTTTACCTAAAAGTTCCTCGGTACATAGTACAATCTATCATAATGGAAAGAACATGAAATGGTTTCCATGAATTCCACATTCTAACTAAGATTTCATGACAAACTACATTTATATTCTCATTTTGTCATTATCTATGTTACATCATAATCATGGATATTATGAGTTGCACTACCCGCATGTTGAATTTCATATCTGTGTTTCAGAATTCTATTTGGAATATTTGTACCTTACACAGTCCTGGTAACATTATTATCCCTCAGCAAATAGAATGCCTATTTCATTTTCCAGTGCATGGGATTAGTTTATACTCTCATGCTCATTTAACTCATTTGCAAGTTTGTAGTTTTAATTCTTTCTGATCCCCTAAATACCCCAAATCATTTTCCCATTACTCTATTATATATCCACTCTCTCCTACAAAATGAAATTCTCATCATTTTGGAATTACATATGTGATTTGACCAGACTCTAATTTCTTCTCCTGTACTAGCATTTGTCAAATTGCAGGTGGCATCCCCGCTTTTGTAAACCCGATTCACACTATGCCCATCCCTGCCATCATTTTCATGACATTAATGTCTGCATATGAACAAGACTCTGCATTTGTCCGCTTTGCCCATTGCTTTCCTTATGTTCATGGGTCCTTCATACTAATAGTTCCATGGGGTCAAGTGTCCCTAGATGCCCTGGACTGGGCACCTTCACATCAATCCTCAATATTTGAGAGGAAACCCAGTGAGTTCTATCCTTAAAACAGCCAGAATCAGAGGCATTCTCACCATTGCTACTGCTTCTGCCCCAGCTGAGCACCATCCCTGCTGGCCGATATTATTCAAATTGTCTTCTAACAGTTCTCCTTGCCTCTATCCTTGCCCTCCTTATGGTTTTGTCTAGGCCAGAATGATCTGTTAAAAATATCAGTCAGAGAACATCACACTTCTCTTCAGAATTTTCCCATGATATTCCTCTCCCCACCCCCTTTTCTTAGAGTGCTTTTCCTAAATACCTGCTTTGCTGCTTCTCTTATGCCCAAACGATCTTTGCTCAAATCTCAAATTTTTACTCACTATTTAGTACTGGCCTCCTAACCTCTGCTTCACCCAAACCATCCCAGTTTCTATTACTGCTCTACGTACTCTCTTGTCCAAATTCCACAGCATTGATCACTTGTAATAGTCCACACAATTTTCTCATTAATGAATTTATTCTTTACTTTTATTATTGATTGCCTATCTTTTCCAGCTGGAATATACACTCCAATAAAACAAGGCTCTTTAAACATTTTGTTCAATGAAACGTAGTTACTGGTTACTACTTTAATAAAATGAATGAATAGAATCTGTAGAGCAGTGTTATTATGAGTGCTATGCAATAGGTTTGGTGTAAGGAAAAATGAAATATTAAATGTAACTTAGGAGCATGGCTGGCACCAGCTAAGCCTTCAATAAATGTGATTATATTATCATTATTTGACTATAAATGTGCACTGTCTTACTGATTAGGCAGTGCTAAAAAGCGGTCTTCAAGTAACCTTTTAAACTTTACGGCAATTAACAGTATTTTGAAGGAAGTATGTATGCAAAATACTATTTGTTTTCCAGTTTTCAACGCTACTGATATAGAAATGATAGTTATGTGGTAGTTAGCACTTCAGTAAGATAATTTTAAATTCTACCAGAAACATAATTTCAAAACTTAACATATATGTTTTTATGTACATATACACAAATATATTTTATATGTATATATAAACACATGTAGGATATTAAAATGTGTGCTTAATATTATGAAACTAAAGGTTTTATTCTAATTTTTAGTTTTATTAGTAAATAAAAACAAAATGCTGGCTTAGAAATTAATACTGTGTGCGGTATTGAATTTCTCAACATTTAAAAAAATTAAAGACAAGAAGAACACACTAAGTTACTAAAGTGTTAAAGAATTGTTTTTTCCTATGTGCCTCTGTTTATCTTCCCATAGCCAATTCCTTTTGCAAAATTGTGTTTGCACTGATAATATTCTTAAAAAAATAATTTTGAGGCTACATACTGCTTATATCTGTTTCCTATATTCTTATAAAGGAAGCAAATACCACAGTGTACAAACAACCCTTTCCAAATAGATAAGAACCCTGACACTGTCTCTCAAATCTGTCTCCTGCTTGCTATCCCTGTCTATCTCAGAGCAGGCATCCTGGCTCAAAGCAAATGCCTTCTAAATGCTCTCAGCACGCATGCACAATGAATCCTTCTCAATATTCAGAATACACTGCAAATCCAAGCCGCATTATGTCACTTCCTTGTTTAAAACCTCTTTTGTGTGGAACAAAGTTCAAATTCCATGTCCTGGTAAGGAAGGCTGTGCATAAGCTCCCTGGTTTTCTAATCTTTCCATTATGTTTTGCCATCATCTGTCTTTCACAAGGACTCTAGTCACCCTGAGCCACATAAAGTCTCCAGGATGCCACAATCTCATCTCTGAGGCATCCTGCAACTATCTCCCGATGTGTGAAATTATACTCTCTCCAGCCCAGAGATTCTGCCACTGACCTTGCTGGCTCTACTTATCCTTCAGAGCTCACACAGGCTTTAATTCCGAGAGGAGCTGTGCCGATCGCCCATGATGGGGTTTGCCCCCGCCCCTGTGTTCCCAAGGCATGTTTCATTTTGCCAACTATAGCATTTCCCATGCTGACTGTTCCTAGCTTGTTTACTTGTTTATTTCCCACAAGAGGCTGTAAAATCCTTGAAGCGGGAGCTATGTCATGCTACATTCTCAAACTAGATAACACTTGATACAGGAGAAGTAGTCAATAAAGATTTGCTGATTGCAGAATAACATAAAAACAGTAGCACATTCTAGCCTCAGGATATAGAGACATATGAGAAGACAGGATGGGCAGTGACCTCAGGTCACATCCAGTTTTTGCAAAAAGCAACTTAGCATCAAAATCCTACTTAGAATCTCAAGGCCAGATAATTCTAGCCTGGCTTCTATCCTTAATTTCTCTGGTTAAAATTTAAAATATTTCTTTTCTTTTTCCTTTGCTGTTTTCTATTTCACTCTTTCCTTCTTTGACATTGACTCAAACATGATAGTTATTATTTTTACCGAACATTTTTTACTGGTTTGGTTTTTACTTTTCTGGTGAAGACAACCTTAGTTTCTTCAGAGAATTTTCTTCTTTCTCATTGACTTACCTGGTACTTGAATCTTTTCTCAGAATGCAGCTTCTGTCATAGTCTGTGGAGTTAAAGCCACTCATTGTTTTGTATTATTTATATTTCCAAGAAAAATGGATGGCAAGGTTGCTATCTAAGCTTCTCCACAGAGAATTTTAAGTGTTCCTTTTATCCATCAAAACCTCTTTTTTCACACCCATTTTAACTAGCAGTTTATTCTTAAAACATATTTGCCACTGACAGCAATTCGACAGAATGCAAAGCTCCTCCCAGCCTTTTTAAAAGTGTCCCATAGCTTTCCTCCACCTGAATTACCACCAATAATGATATTTTGTAGACAACAAATGTTATATCTGGCCTGTGGTTTGCTGGTCTACTCCACTTTCATGACTGTCTTTGACTTTCTCTTCCTAATGTTACTGCCTGCCTGAGATTTCATTGCTTCAACTATTCTACCACAATATATTGTTTCTTAAATTTAAATTTTAAATTTGTGTGTATACGTGGGGTACAGGGGATGTTTTTGACACAGGCACACAAGGCATAGTCATCACATCAGGATAAAGAGAGTATCCACCCTTTCAACATTTATCCTTCGTGCTACAAACAATCCAATTGCACTCTTCAAGTGATTTTAAAATGTACAATTAAGTTATTGTTGACTATGGTCTCCTGTTGTGCTATCGAATAATAGGTTTTATTCCTTCTTGCTATTTTTTTGTACCCGTTAACCATGCTTACCTCCTCAAGCCCCTCACTTTCCTTCCCAGCCTCAGGTAACAATTCTTCTGTTCTCTATCTCCATGAGTTCAATTGCTTTGAACTTTAGATCCCCAAAGTAATAACATGTGACATTCATCTTTATGTACCTGGCTTATTTCACTTAACATAATAATCTCCAGTTCCAACCATGTTGCCAATGACTGAATTTCATTCTTTTTTATGGCTGAATAGTACTCCATTGTGTATATGAACCATATTTTCTTTATCCATTATCTGATGATGGACACTTAGGTTGCTTCCAAATCTTAGCTATTGTAAACAGCACTGCGACAAACATAGGAGTGCAGATACCTCATTAATACTCCCTAGAACCCTCTTAAAGTCATCCTAAACTTGTGGTCTTTCACTGTACCTGCCAAAGTAGATCAAATGCATGAATATGTGGAAGCATCCACATTCTCTGCTTATCAACATAGGATTTGAGCAATACCAAGCAAATAACCAACCACACTAGCAAATGCATCACATCCAACTTGAGTGTGGCGAGCTTTTCAAATTACATGCACTCCCAGCTAGCTGGATCCTCAGATTCAGGAACCAGCTTCTTTGCTGACTTGTTCCCTCTCCTCTGCTTCATAGCGGCCATTTGGAGTTTACCTTTCTGCTTACATTGCTCGTTACCCTGCTCCAACCAGCCTCCCAATTTCCAAAGAGAAAATAAAACGTAACTAGATAGAACTCCTTAGCTTCTTGCAGTGTTTCACCTACAAAGAAATGTCACATAGTAGGCTCAGAAAAAGAGTGGAAGCATTTGTCCTAAAATTATTCTCTTTACCTTACTACACAAAGAGTGAAAAGGTAAATATTGTACATAGTCCAACATTCCAATGTATTTTAGTAAAACTAAACTAATTAGAATCACAGCTTGAATTTACTTAAGATTGATTCCCTAAGAAGCACATTTATAATGTGCTTGTAACCCTATAAGGCTAGGTCAGTATTTCCCAAGTTTACTGGTTCCTGAGGAATGACATGGTTTGTAGACAGTGAGAGAAAATAACAGATCAAAAGTCTATATGTCTCAATGTATCCATATTATTTTGTATGTTGTTCAGGGCTAGCTTCATAGGAGGGTGATCAGTACCTTGGCACCAGAAGAGCTCTCTGGTTTAATGCTGTGCTGTTGCTGTCTTTAATTATTAATAGTTTTTTGAGCCAGGGAACCTGCATTGTTATTTTGCACTTGGCCCAATGTACTATGTAACTGGATCAGTCAGTATTTTAATTTGCATCCTCTCAAAGAGCAGAGCTAGAGATGAGCATTTGCATGTTTTCACAGGGAACAGAAGTCGAGGTACTTGAGAGTGTAGACTATTTTTTGGGCAACTGAATATCAAACTGTGAACCCTTTGAGGACCCATGTGGAATATGCCTCCCAGTTGTCCATCAGAGACACAGAGCAGGAAAGAATGCCTTTAACACCTCCCATCCATCTCTGGCCACAGCCCTTGTTGACTCTCTTGCATTTCTGGGTGTGCACTTACTGAAGTGACTGGGTGGGCTCTTGCATGCATTCCAATATGGAGTAGAAAATCTCTGTTCTAAGGTGAGCTGTTTGGGAAACAGCCATGGGGAGGGTGATGTGCATGTGAAGGATTTGTTGAGGAATGACACAAATGGAGTAAAAGAAGGGAAACAAAATTAGCCAAGAAGGGCTGCCAGACTGTGATGCACACCTGAGGAGTTCCTGGACTTCTGAGCCACAGTGCTCGTTTGGAGCCCAGGGTGGGGCAGAAATGATTAGGTTGTTCTATTAGCACCTTGCTATTAACGACTCAAGAAAAGTGTGACCTGGACACACTACTTTGCCTAATCATTGACCAGGGGACACATGGATAAAAATGTGACTGGCCAAAAGGCTGAAGTGGACCTGGAAAGAATTAGCAGATGGAGTCTGCCAGCAACCACACATCTTGCACATGGGCAGTGACTCTTTTCCTGAGGAGAAATGCAATAACACATAGCTTATCTAGCACAGTCCCTGAGCTGAGGCAAGAGCTGTCAGACAGTGCCTTTGCATCCCGGTTGCCCCAGCCACCAATGGCCAGAGGAGAAAAAAAGGTGGGGGAGGGGAAGCCAAGAGAGTATGATAGAATAATATGAGGGTCCTGTTTTAATAGATATTTTTCATTTTCTGATACTGTACATTTGCCACTTTATTGTCAAGCATTTGTTCCTCATGGTAAAGCTCTGTTTTGTTTTGTTTTTTAAAGTAGACAGTTCCCTAGTTCACTCTTTACATAAGAAAGAATAATCTAACCATATTGTTGAAGGTAGCTATCGTTTAAGTCAATCTGTAAATGGCAGTCTACCAGCCAAGGGGATTGGTTCAGGGATGTGTAACTAATCCCATTTAGGCCAATGGGATCCACCCGAAAACTTGTATTCACACACCTAGAGAACAACATCTCTTCCTTTTCTATTACTTGGGGGTGAGGTTGTCATACTGAAGCTCCAGAGGTCTGCTCCATACATATCACTACATTAAGGTGGGGCTTACATAGACGTGAACAGAGCTAACATGGAAAAATGCCAGTCCCTGCTGACAAGCAAAGTTCTTGGGTCAAGTTTCTTCAGGTATTCTCTTGAATATTATTTCACAAGTCACAGTGAATTCCTTTGTTCTTGTGCAAGTTTGAATTGGGCTTGTTGTCCATTGAAACCAGATCCCTTGTGAGAAATACAGTTGTCCTCAGTTTACTGATAAGACAATTTAGATGCTGGAGGGTAAAATGGTCTGTCTAAGAGCTGTATTTTGGGGACAGTCTGAAACCTAGAAGCGACTCATATTTGAATTCAAATATTCCACCTCCTTCCAATGAATTATGTGCTTTTAGCACGTATCTAATCAATGTCTGCATTGAATAGCTTCTTGAGTAGCTTTTTCTCCTTTCAATTTTGCCAGTTCTCTCTCAATTTAATCATTTTGGCATTTTCATGGAAGAGTTTTCTTTCTAAAACATATATTTGATCACGTGTCTTTTTTCTATTAAACAAAGTACTGTTGTTCTCTAGAGTTTCTGAGATGAATGTCCCATTTAGTAGATCCCATGTTAACTTTATGATTGAGTCACATAAAATATGATTACTGTACTATTTTTTTATTTCTACGTAAGACCTTTTATCTGGACAAGATCTATGCGCTCAATTCTTTTCCAAAGGGTCACATCATCTTGTGTAGATTCATACCTTACACAAATACCATGTAATGCTGGAATTTTTGTTTACCTGTATCTTCATACCACTGAACTGTGCGCTCTTTAATTGAAAGGACTATGCTATATTCCTCCACTCTTTTTTAAGGAGAATGGTACTTAATACATGATATGCCTCTAACTATAGATTGAATTAATTATCTAGTTATTTTATAGCTTTCACTCCTGTGGCAAGACTTCAAAAACACAAAGTCCTCACCAGATTTAGTAGTGTTAGTAAAATGAAAGGGACAGAAATACAAAAAAAAAAAAAAAAAAAAAAAAAAAAAAAAAAAAACTGGAGGTTACCCTGTCATCAATTAGGTATTATCTGTCTCCTGATAGAATTAGTTACTGATGAAACAGTCTTCTCCACTCAAAAAAATCAAATCAAATCAAATACTACTCTGATCAAGCATCTATTAATTTACAGAAAAACAAGAGGTGGAAAACATAAAAATGACATCAACAAATAAGGTCAGAAAAATTTAGACTGTGTCAAACTCTATGGGAAAAATGACCCAGTGTCATTCACAAATGAAGGACAAAGGAAAGCAATGTCAACAAGGAGGAAACTGCAGAATAAAAGCGACTTGATTCACACCAGCCAATGATAGTACACGGCTTTTTTGAATTCTGATTCAAACAAAGAAGCTATTAAATGAAAGCCTCCATAGGGAAAACAAGGGAATTTAAACACTGACTAGATATTTTATGATTATAATTATTTGTTTTACAGAATAATTGTATAGTGAATATATTTTGTTAAAATCTTTATCACCCAGAAATAGGTATTAAAATAGATATAAATAGGATGAAACGATATTGGGATTTCTTTTAAGTTATATGGGCTCAGAAGAAGGGAAAGAAGGGTGTAACTGACGAGCTTGAACAGGAAATTTAAAACTTTTGATACAGAGGGATGAGTACATCTGGGTTCATTATCTTGTGTTATTTTATATAAGTTTGAGCTTTTTCATATTTAAAAAGTTTTAGAACTCACTCATCCTGCAGTATTCAAATATGTTGCACTGCTTTGTGAGTGTGTAGGATGCAGGAGCCTATTAAAAATGAATTCAGCTTCTCTGACCACCATGCACAACTGAAGAACACTTGCACACGGCACTGCCGTATTGATACCTGTGTTGAATTCTAACAGTTTATTTCAGTATGATCATAAAAAGAAAGACAAGTTTAGTATGTTTCATGAATTCCCTTTCCCTATCTCTTACTCCGGGAAAACAAAACAAACATATTTGCTGTTATCTCTGTAGAAGCCAGTTTTCTGGCATCTGTTTCTTAGGACTGTTAAGGGCTACATTTTGGCATCCAATTATGAATAGGTATGCTTCCTACTCAAACAGAGTGGAATTTTGCTGCTTTATGGGCATTTAGCTATGGATATCAAATCAACAGTGAAAAGTGATGCAAAAACAATGATTTTGTAATTAACTTCTGTGTTGAGATTTACTTTATGATATAAATGACAAACATTTCTTAGCTCTAAAATAAATTCTATTCCATCTATCATCAAATGACAGAGCTAGCTGGTCTTTGTTTATCAGATTGATATCAGATTACGAAGTCATAGCTATTTTTGGTATTCGTTTAGAAGTAATTTAACTCCACTTCCTTTAGAGAAGTACTTACAAAAGTAAGACTGGAAAGAAAAGCCTTGTGCTTTTTAACATTTATGAATCAATATCCTAGCTGCTTCTTGCCATGGCTTCAGAAACGGTAGCTAAATTAAACAAAAACAGCATGGCATTAGATCACAGAATCAAAACTCCTTTGGGATTCTACTTTATGCAAATTTCACTTTTGGAGTTGAAAGGAAATTAGAGAAGTTTAGAGTGGATAAAATGTTTCAATTCAGTCATTTAAAAGAAACTGGATAAACTATTGAACATCTGTTCAATGTAATCACATTGGGGAATACAACATCTTGAAATGAAACTCCAAGAAAATAAAACAGCAACTTTCCCAAAGCCTAGTATTCAGTTTAAGTTATACTATTTTTGAATGACTTCCATTGGTATAGTTTTTCAAGAACTTTTGCAAACAAAACAAAACAAAATCTTTACCATATTAAAACTACAGATAACACATGGGTGAATAAACTATCAGATACTTAATCATAGCTGAACCAGTCTATGTTTCTGGTACCTCCTCCTTGGATGAAAGTGACTCCATCAGCAAGCATTATATCTTTATCTGTCTCGCTTATCCTTGATGGCTGATAGAATAATGGTGTGGTTACTTGGTGGTCTGAAACATACAGTGCCCCATTTATTCTACGAAGTCTTAATCTGGTTCACGGTGGAAAAAGAACAGTTTACAGGTGTGTTGTTTTCAATAGCTATTCATGGTCACCTGATCCAAAGACCACTTGGCAATGGGAAGACTAATGATGGGGAGATAGCATCAGCCAGCTATTGATATCTGCCAGCCTTTGAAGCTCCATTCAGCTTAGATGTAAATCATACACAATGAAGGCACAGAACATTAAAGGCAGAAATTCTGTAAAACCAGTTGAGTTGATTAGTACCAAGTTACTGATGTTCCATCTGCTTGGATGGAAATAATTTTTTTTTAACTGCCTGAGTGAAAAGCTTCATTTCACAAAGAATCCATGTTCAGTGGTCTCAGGGGATGTAGTTTACGTATGCACAAAGGAAGGAGATGCTGAAAAATACCCAATCATTTTATGAGGATTTAATGTCACCATTAAGAAAACTAGCAATTCATGTATGAAGACATTAGGAAAATATGTTTCCAATGGTGCACAAATTTATACCTGTCATCACATGTATATACAAATCTGAATAAATAGATGTGGATTTATAACACAATCATAATATTCTGTTTAAGTGTAAATGTTGTGGCCAATATCCAATCACAAGCTGCCAAGGAGAGAGACAACCATGGAACTCTGAGTATTTCACTCTACTGAACTCTTTCAATAGCAAAGATAATTATACTTTAGCCTAATACAAATAAACATTTGATTTATCTAACTTATTCTATAATAATCCTATGGTTTGTTTGTTTGTTTGTTTTGTTTTTTTTGAGATGGAGTTTCGCTCTTGTTGCCCAGGCTGGAGTGCAATGGCGCGATCTCGGCTCACCACAACCTCCGCCTCCTGGGTTCAGGCAATTCTCCTGCCTCAGCCTCCTGAGTAGCTAGGATTACAGGCACGCGCCACCATGCCCAGCTGATTTTTTGTATTTTTAGTAGAGACGGGGTTTCACTATGTTGACCGGGATGGTCTCAATCTCTTGACCTCGTGATCCACCCACCTCGGCCTCCCAAAGTGCTGGGATTACAGGCGTGAGCCACCGCGCCTGGCCTAATAATCCTATGTTTTACAATTTTTTAAAATCCTGGTTTATCTTCCTGTATGAATTTGCCTGTAAGATCAGTAAGCACAGATATTAAGAATGTGGGTACTTCTCAGCCTCTCAGCAACGATATGTCTTTAAAAAAGAACATGTTGTTGAGAGAATAATCTTGTCATATTTATTATTGTCAATTAATGTTATAAATCTAGTTTTATATATCATTTACAGATTCTATGCCTAAGAGATGAATCTATAATAAGTATACTGACAAATCAGGTTGCTAGCTAGTAACTATTTTAAAGGTAACAGGAAATGTAAATTAGATAAGTTTCATAGGGTGATTACAATTAGATAAGAACTTGTTCTGACGAATATATATGTAATACAGCTTAGGCTCAATCATATAACAGACTCAAACAGCCCTTGTATCTCAGCAGCTTCTGAGTGCAAAAGTTGGCTGAATACAGACATTTTAAGTCCTTTTCATGTGAATCATGATTTTGCTCCTTGTTACCATCTTTCTAGGACCCAGTTTGGAGAAACAACCTCTATCTGCAGCATCACAGGTTGCACAGTGAAGGAAAAAGAGAGATGTGGTGGGCAACCTGGTGGTCTGAAAGCTTCTTTTCATAACTTACATGTCACTTCTACTTACAATCCATTGATGTGAGCAAGACTCATGGCTAACCTGGTATTGGTGGGGAGGGTATGCACGATCACTTCTAAGAGAATTAAAAACAGCCCTGCCAGCAACCAGAACATGGTATTCCCAAACTGAATGCAAATGACATGCAAATAAGGCCATGCTGTAAGCATGTTTGCAACAGGACAAAGACAAGCACAATTTTAAAATGATTGGACATACTCAACTTTTATCTAATGTGGATGATGGTTGCTTTTTTAATCAATGATAACATCAGCCCTGTTTTAATGCTTCTTCCTTTTAGATAAAATGTTTAAGATAAACAGTTTCTGAATTCCCTCTGCCTACAAGAAGACTCCAATTCAAAAGCAGGCATGTCTTTCTGAATTTCTCCCAAGAATTATTCAGCATAAGCCTGAATTCTACAAAATGTTCCTCCCAAATCTCTTTTTTGAGATGTTGGCACAGTTGCCCTGGGATGTATTTTCCCTTTCTGCAGCAAGCTAAGTTAGCCTAACTTGTTAGACTATGGGTATATCCTCAGTGGTCTTGATCAGTGATCTTAATACCACATAAGAAGAGGGCACATTTTCAACAATAATGCCAGCTACCATATTTATGATGATCTGCATGTAAAATATCTACAAATATAGCAGCACATAAGAAGCAATACCATATGTTCTTAGTACTCTACGTAATCGATACATCATAATGCATGACTAATTGAACACTTCTTTGGAAAGGAATCTACTCAGATTAACTTTAAATATGCTATCGTGTTTGTGAGCATTTTTCCAAGTTATTACTTCATAATGTTTATTGAAAATTAAAAATTTAGTAAATTTATTACCTGTTTCTCAAAACTGGGAAAAGTATAGACGATGGAGAAGTACCCATCTCCTAGATTCTCTGATGATAAACATGTTATTTAAATTATATATATAATAACATAAACTTACATTTATTATGTTATTTATGTTTATAAATATAAGCATATACACATGCTTATATATATAATAAGCATATACATATTAACTTACTAATAAATAATAGTAAGAAATTAGTTTATGGGAGTTACTATGGTCTAAATATTCATGTTCCCCCAAAACACATTTTGCAACCTAAGCCCCAAGATGATAGTATTATTAGGTGGGACCTTTGGGAGGTGATAGCAGAACCTTAGGTTGTAAGCATTCTGCCCTCAAAACTGGGATTTGTTCCTTTATAAACAAGGCTTATGGGAGCTTGTTCACCCCTTCCATCATGAAAAGGCAGAGGTAGAAGGCACCATCTTTGAAGCAGAGAGTGAGCTCTTCTCATACACCAGATCTACTGGCACCTTGATCTTGGACTTCCCACCCTCAAGAACCATAAGCAATAAATTACTAGTTTAACATATTTTGTTATAGCAGAATGGAAGGACTTAGACAGGGTCTGAGGGCATTCTCAATCAATTCTTTACAGGTTATAATATCTGCAATAGACTGAAGAGTTACACATCAAATTTTTCCATAAAGAAATATATGTGTGTGAAAATTTCAATTGTTAGGGTATCAAAGGTTAATAAATGATAACAATATATTTTTACATCTATGAATGGTATTTTTTCCATTTTCAACCAAAAAAAGACAAGTATTTGTATTTCTTTGCTAGAGGGCTTCAATATTGCAGTGCCATATGAATTATTATCAAGGCAAAAGGGTGGGTAGAAGGAAAGGGGAATTGATACTTTGGAATGAAAGGTAAATGTTCCTGAAAGACTCGAGACAAGATATATTAGTACTACCTATAAATTGATGCATATTCAGTATAGCTTAAGCATAGATGCAGAGCTGGTAAATAGCGATGAGAGAAGCACTATGAAAATCAGCAGAAACCAACTCATCAACAATGACCTCAGCAAGCATCATAAGAAGCTTAAGCTTCATCCTAACAGCAAAGGGAGGCACTGGATAATTCTTTTGATAGAGAAGCATCATGATATTATTGGTATAACAGATAATTCTGAGTACAATATAGAGTATAGTTTGTCACATATTAAACTGAAGTCAGTAAAGCAATGAAGATACCGTTACAGTAATCTATGTAAAAAATAGATGTAACCTGAAACAGAAAAATAACTAAAATATATGCATTTTTGTGAATGATGGCGACTTTCATTACATGAAGGAGGCAGGGAAGGAAGCGGAAGTAGTTTGAGTGATGAAATGAGTTTAATTTTGGCATACATGGATAAAAAAGTATGTTAAGTATATACCTACAGACATCCAGAGATAAGTTATATATATGGATCTGACATTTAGAAAATAATTTGGATAGAAACTATTGACTCTAGATTCATCTTCATTTACATGGTACTGGAAATAGGGAAAGTGTCTAAAATGAGGTATTAGGTTTGACTAAAGCAGAAACCCAAAGTACATCAATGTTAATTTTGCAGCCTTAGAGAAGCCCACAAATGAAATCGAGGAAGAGCAACGTGAGATGCAAGAATGAGAGGAATTTTGGAAACTAAAGGTAGAGTTTTATAAGAAGATGGTATCATTCATGTTGCCATTTTTTTTTTCATGAGACAAAAAAAAAATAAACAAAAAAACTAAAGGCTGAACTGGAAGACACTGCTAAGACAGATAGTACAGTTTCAATATAATATGATGCCATCAAAACCTAGGATGTTGTAAATGAGAAGTGGTTCGTGGTTGAACCAAGAGATGTATTAGCAACATGACATAAACTGTCATTGTGTCTGGGCTTCAGGTATAACTGGAATCAGCATCTCGATTCCGGGGGCACTGTGTTTAATCCCTGACTTTTGTGTATATGTATTATTCTCTCAAATGGGATTTCTCTAATGTCAGGAGGAATGGCTGTCAGTGGCCCTGACACTGGCAAAACGTTGGCATGTGCTTGTTCTGCTCTCTTGCATCCCAACCCCCTGCCTGGAGGAGTTCCTTCCAAGTAGTTGTTGCCCCATCAGCCTGAGCCACAGAATGAACATATGAGAAGCCAACCTGAGCACCACACTCAGCAAAGTCTCAGCACAGTCAGACTTGCAGCTTGAAGTAGATATTTCCAGTTCAGCTCAACCTAAAACAGCAACAAGCAACTAACCCGTGGTCCACAGTGAGTAAGCCTTGTTGCAAAAACCTCCTGTGTTTTAGGGTCATGTGTTACCCCACCTTACATGAGACACGAGCTAAATGACACAGGTGGGGTACTATGTTTGTCACTCTCCTCCAAAGCTACATTTTTAGTTAAGGAAATGTAATTTCCCTAAAATGGGGAGGGAGGCTTATCCAGGATAAAGCATCAGTGCTGGAGAAATGAAAAGGCAGATGCTCAGTTCTGTGACAGAGTGAGCAGAGTTGTCAAGATGAGAGAACAGTGTCAACAAGAAGTCTGGGTGTGAAAGTAGGAGATATTTTAAGGTAGTGGCTACAGGGTGTTGTGAAGTTGAGGTTTGGTTTAGTTTTCCTTTTTTTAATTTTTAAGCTGTTCTGTTTTTCTATTTTATATAAAAGCTGATAGGGTAGAATGAATAAAGCAGGAGTCTTTGAAAAGAACAGACTTGGAGAGTGCGATTCAAAAGTGTAAGGTCTCTGAGAATGTTAAAGGTGATACGGTACAGAGTGAAGTGGAGAGCTGCCTCATGCCCTAGGGGAAGATGCTTACTAAACCAGTAAGGAAGAAGGAAAAGGTGGGCAGGGAGAAGATCATTGGGTAGGCTTCACGATGGAAATCGGAGGCAGTTAGGCATTTATTTGATGATTTCAAGTCATTTCTATAGTTTAACTAGTAAGTGCATCCACTAGAAGTTAGGGTGTGTACTCAGGCTTAGAGGCATGAAGAGAGGGAACGAGAGTTGAAATACTGCTGTGTAGACTAAAGGGTGATAGGAAAACAGAAATGAGAAACGTTCACAGCCACACCTCTTAGAATTTATAATAAAGCCATTTACAGACTATTGGAGAAATTTTCCCCTGTAGTGTAATTTAACAATTGAGAAACAAAGTGGACGCCCCATGTCATTCTTATTTGCTAGAGCTATTACAATTCCGCTGTCAAGACAAAAGGCAGGAAAACACTTCCCCACTTTTTTCCCCAAACTGCAAATCATAATGTCTTCCCTCAGTGCAAACAAATAAAACAAAGCAAAAGAATGCAAACCAACAAATAATACCAGCCTGTTCTCCTTTACTGTTTTTTGAGGTAGCCCCAGTGCTGCTGACCTGGTTCTACCAGCAGCTCTTCCTACAGTCGGAGTAGATGGGAAAATCTCACACCAAAATCCAGAGGAAACAAACATGCAAGATGTGTGAAGTAACTCAATGTGGCCGGACAAAGCAAAAAACCAAATGCATTACTTCTGAGAATGATCATAAGCTAACTAAATTCCCTTTTGATGCTCAGATTAATTTACGATAATAAACATAAATAAATATTGCCTTGAAAAGACACATGTAAAACAAAATTTAACATGAAACTTTAAAACAAAAGTTGACAATGATGTGGCTGAGGAACATATAAACAGTGCACAGCTGGCAAATGAGTTGCAGACAAAACAGGATGGAAAAAGTCTTTGACTAAGACAAATAGGGTTAGTTGAAATTGACAAAATGTCCAATCCATAGTGACTAATCACTCAGGAATGTTTATGCAATACATAGGATGGCAACAAAATGTATAAACCAGAATCCTGTTAGAATAACAATGATAAACTGAGAGAAACACAACTGTTCTGTGATTTTGAGAAGTTTCTTCCTGTTCTCATTGGTCAAATGGACCTCGAGCTAACTAAACTAGTGATTTGAATAATAAAATTAATAAAGTAGAAATAAAACATATGTAGAAAATTTTACCTACACAAACAAGGAAAGAATTAAATATTAAAATATAAGAGGAAATCACAAAGGAAAATATCTAAAATATTGACAAAAAAACATGTTAAAAGATAAAATACTCAATTTTCTTTTTATCTTTTGCAATAATTTTGGCAAATTGATAGCTGATAATAATAGTACAAACACCTATCTTTGAAATGCATAAGCAAAATATATACTTCCCAATTAAAATTTTTAAAAAACGCAACACAAATCCTCAATTTTCACCATAAAATAATGGCAAAATAAAATGTTCAGTGAAACTAGTAATCAAATAGATGCACATTAGATCAAACACCATTTTAAAAATATGATTATTTAATTGGATAACACTCATTGCTGAAGAGCATGTGGTAAGAAAATATCTGAAAATGGCACATATTACTAGTTAAACTGTGGCAAAGTTTAGGCTCATTGTGGTGTAATGCATAAGGAAGTGGCGGTCACAAGCACCCTAAAGTATTTGAGAACTTTAAATCTCATTTTTAAATAAAATTATGTTGTGTTATGAAATGCTTAAACTACAGGTGCATTAAAGGACTGCAAATTTTACATGCAGAATGAATAGGCTCATGACATGCATAGGCCAAGGCAGAGTTTCACATGGAAGAAAAACAATAACCTACTAACAGCACTTGGTGTGATTATTCTTCCATGTATACTTTTAAGTATTATTCACAAATATTATAAAATATTATTTCTTTTATATAAGAAGTATATATTTTCAAAAAAACAAGATGATATGCAAAAGAGAACATTTAACTGAACCAGTTTACATCTCTATTACCAGGTCTTTGGTCCTATAGTAGCCTGGGAATTATTCTAAGCCCCTCATATACTATGCATGTGCCCTTTTCAGATTCCTTTACTACATATAGTTCATATGTCTGCTCTACTTTTCTTATTTTGGCTCTTCAAAATAGTGTACAATTTGGCATTGTCCCTAGGAATTCTGGAATGCAATTTGTTATTTTGTTTCTTTGTTTCCATTGCGGCTGCTGCTACCAGTAGAATGTTGAAACTTTTTATTTGAGTTGAATGTATATCAACACAACAATACGACTAAGTTAGAAATGGTAATACTCCTAGTCATAATTATGTTTCATGAGTATGCAGTTTGGGTCAAACAAATAGTAGAGTTGATAAATGGTGCAATAATTTAAAATGACACTAATTAATGTGAATTGTTTTGTGGTGCCCATTAAAAGACAAATAATAAAGAAAATTATTAGAGCAATGCCTAAAGCTAAATGCTGTCAATGCAGCAAACAACACATTGTACTGAAATTTTGAAAATATAGATGCCTTAAATATTGAATAATTTGGATAAGCAAACAATATATAGCATTTCCAGATATTCTGGATGATATGTGACTCTGTAAATTACCTGTTTTAATTTTCTGTACCCCTAAATTAGAACAAGTCAGGTAGGAATAATTTGGCATATAAATATGTCCATAAAATTATTTGACATATGTTTCTAAAAATAGCATGGGAAATATGTGATCAGGGCAATATACATTTTATAATATATAATATATATTATTCTAAATAAATATTTACAATGAATTTCTAATATTAAATTCAATTGTCTTATTTATGAAGTTATTGGACTATGTAATTACTCATAGATCACTAAAAATGTTTCTTCAAGTTTAGTCCAATTTGCTGATTTTGTTCTTTCCAAATCTTATTCTATTTGACTTACTCTTTTCTTCCTTTGATAAATGTTGTACCTTTTGGGAGCGATTCACTCATATTCATTCTTGAATAGTTAGATTCTTTCACTGGTACACTTAGTCTTCATTTTGAATCTTGCTCAGAATTCATTTTAAATGCAGTATTTTGAAGAATTATATTACCAATTATACTTTACTGGTAACCAATATGTTTTGCAAACTGCAGGACTAATTGCTAGTTTGGGAACTGCTGTTCTTTAATTTGAATTATCTTGCAAATTAATTGTATGCATTTATTGTTTATATTAAAATATGATCACTTGAATGTTGCTGTTTGAGGAACTTTCCTTTAGACTTCTGTCCAGATGAGATATTTATTTATTCATTCCTTTTATTAGGGAAATCAACAAATATTTTGAAACAACCATTTCATGCTATGTCACCTTTGAGGTGCTAAAAATGATTTGCAGATAAGCGAGACTTTTTAGGAAGCCCATAGAATGGTGCAAAGCCTTTGTTTTGAGTTTAATGTGTGATATAATCTCTCCTGTAGTTTCCCTGCCTTCAGACCTTCTTCTCTTCCATTTTATGTTGCTGTGTTCTCTGTCAGATAAATGACTGGTGCTTCCAAGTACCTCCACGTTTCAATGGCCACATTGCACTGACTGTCAGGTCTTTTCCCCTTGGGCATTGGCATCCTATCCCAATTGCCACCTTTCAGCGTTTTCAATTATCGCTTTACTGATTGACACCTTTGAACATTTGTCAACACGTCTCTTTCTTTTTTGAAATGGCATAAGCACATTCTGAAGAAAATACTCAGGCAACTCAGTAACTGTGGATGTTAGGAAGCATCACTGTTGACAGAAAACAAGAAGCCAAGCTGGCCAGTGAATGAGAGCCACGTGCAGGACCTGATATTAGCAAATGCATGGCTTAGAGCAGGAGGTGAGAAATTCATGATAGTTTCATCAAGGAAGCTGACAAGTGAGAAACCAAAAAACAGCATAAAATACATGACTGGCCATATGCACAAATCAACACTGAGTGTGTGTGCGTATGTGTGCAGAGAAATGTAGAGATCCTTGTTGTTGTAAGAGAACAGCATCAACAGCCTCTCAGCACTGGTGATAATACTGAGGGCCAAAAGAGAGTGAAACCCTTTCTTAAGGCCACAAAGATGGTAAAAAATAAAAATTAGAACCCACGTCATTTTCACTACCTTACTGGTACTTGTGTACAAATAAGAATTTTTCATCGGCCATGCACACTGGCTCACGCTTGTAATTTCAGCACTTTGTGAGGCTGAAACAGGTGGATCATGAGATCAGCAGTTCCAGACCAGCCTGGCCAACATGGTAAAACTCTGTCTCTACTAAAAATACAAAAGTTAGCCTAGCATGGTGGCGGATGCCTGTAATCCCAGCTACTAGGTGGTGGCGGGGTGGGGCTGAGGCAGGAAAACCGCTTGAACCTGGAAGGCAGAGGTTGCAGTGAGTTGAGATTGCACCATTGCACTCCAGTCTGGGCGACAAGAGCAAAACACTTTCTGAAAAGAAAAAAAAAAGAATTGTTCATTGACATTCCATTCCATTCAGCATAAAAAGTAGCTGGGTTATTCATCTCATATTACACATACATATGTACTGTTATCCACAACACAGGCTTGGTATATTGCCTCTTCACACATTAATTTCCCAAGTGTTAAGGATGTACTTGATGGCCTGTGACATTCACAAAGAAACTGCCTGTCATAAAAGTGTGTAAAATCTATATAGCCAAACTACGAACTAAAATGATAAACATAAACATTAAAGCTACTTTGTTAATGAATCACTAAAGAAAGTTTTAATGAATCTGAGATGAAGTACTGATAGGTGACACATGGTTGGGTAGACAGATGATAAATAGGTAGCTAGCTAGCTAGATAGATAGGAGAGAGAGAAAGATAATATTTGTTGTTGTTGTTTGTTTTTGAGATGGGGTCTCGCTGTTTGTCCAGGCTGGAGTGCAGTGGCATGATCTTGGCTCACTGCAATCTCCGCCTCCCAGATTCAAACAATTCTCCTGCCTCAGCCCCCTGAGTAGCTGGGAATACAGGCATGTGCCACCACACCTGGCTAATTGTTTGCATTTTTAGTAGAGACTTGGTTTCACCATGTTGCCCAGGCTGTTCCCAAACTCCTGAGCTCAAGTCATCCACTCGCCTTGGCCTCCCAAATTGCTGGGATGATGGGGGTGAGCCACTGCTCCCATGCACAGAGAGATAATTTTTACTTGTCTTTGTAAACAAAAAGATAGAAGGTTATACACCCCCATAAATATATAATATATATACCTACTAGGTCCACAAAACTAAAAAGTTTTAAAAAACAAAAATAAATGGATAGCCAGATGAGAGATAGATAAAGAGAGACATAATTTTTGCTTGCGTTTGTTAATAGTACACTGTTTTCTGGAGAAAAGTAATATAAATGAATTATTTAAAATTAAAAGGTATATCTCTGATGACAATGGACTTTTTTGCATTTCATTTAAAATTAAATATTTGCAATCTCTAATGATGAATATTTGAGGCGGTATTTATATACCATAATCATCTTTGGACCTGATTTAAACCTTCCTAAAAGAGTCAAGTTTCTATGCATCAAAACAAGAGACAACTAAGATATTCTTTGGATGTAATATTCAAATATATTAAAATACTAGTTGGTATAAATGTAGACATCTGGACCTTAGGATAAAACAATTTCCAGTACAAAAGGAAGTATGCTTAGATATGCTAAAATGTTTCAGCCATTGAATTTTTGGATTGCCCAAATACAACACTAAAACCCACATGGAAGAAAAAAATTAATTACCTTAGTAAAATCACCAAGGGGGAACTCCCTTTTGTTATAAGAAGTTGCTTTTAAATTGAATTAGTTTTGAATTAACCCAATTACACATCACTATTCGACTGTGATTTTAAATTGAGGAAGTTTAATGATGTGAAAATACTTTTAAAACAATATTGTGGTGATAACAGGACATCTAAAATGTTCATATTTAGAAAGTATTAATTACATATATTAAATGATTTAAAGACTGTTTCTCACAAATTGCCATTTAAGATAAAAAATTATTTTTACCTGCAGAACATATGACTAATAGGGTTCAGCATAGCAGAATTCAGACTATTACAGCACAAAAAGGGTCATAACATACTTAAAATTCCTTGACAAAAATTCCTAGTGATTTGGAAAAGGAAGATATGTTTTCAGAATAGACTTTAAATGATTTAAATTTTACTATTTTTCAATTTATTTTGGATGGAAATAAAAATTTTTTGGAATGCATAACTACATTTTCACCAAAATTTTAACGATAATCAAACAAAATGAATTTATAGGACTTTTCTATTGCCTTTCTATGATGTAAAGACAAAAGACAGGAAAAGCTATGTTGAAAACAAAACTTTGCTTAACACAGTAACCATGAAAAGACACTAAAAGAGGAAAGTTTCTTACAGGTAAATAGATATAGTACTCATTACACATCTACACTTTGTGTCAAAAAAATCAAATGTGATTTTCATTTTGAAACAAGAGAAAACATGAAGAAGAAAGTTCTATATCTGAGGTGATTATAAAATATCCTCGTGATATTTTTATACTGTCACATCTTCATTCTAATTGAACCGAGTATCATGCATATCAATGTAATGAAGCTATTGAAGTATTAATTTTTTTATGACATAACTCCACTAATTAGGTACACAAATATATGTCATATATAAAAACACCCCTTTAGCTTTAAATCTATTTTCTCATTGAAAGGTGTAATGGAAAAACATTTAACTATGCTTAATCAACTTACAATAAAATTTTTTATGATTAAAACTTAGCAATCCTTATGATTACACACCAATACAGCTTTATCAGGATATAACCTTTTATGGTCAGGTTGAAATTAATATTTTGAGAAAATGACAAAGACTATTACTTTGCATGTACATTGAACTAAATCTTAGCACACTGGCTATTTAATAAATACAATGTGATGAAAACTATTTTAGAATGAATTAATTGACAGGGAATTGACCAGAATTAATCCAATTTCATTGTTCATTTATTATCACCTTCTGCATTATTGCCTTAACTTCTCTATAGAAATAATACTTTAAAAAAATATAGTACACTGATACATGTAAAAGGAACTATACCCAAATGGTTCTTTTTCTAGGTCATAGCTATACTAATCTCTAAGCACTATTTGTCACTGTAATAAGATACCATTATAGAAGAGTGTTTTCTTTCCGATTAAAATATAAAATCTTAGTTTTGGGGAATAGTATATTAAGTCTCTGATGTGAAAACATAAATTGTGTTATAAGATATAAATCTAACATGAATCTGATAACAACATAGCCTTAATTTGTTTAGGTATTTTATAAACTCATTGTTAAATCACATTTAAATCCACTTTAAATAATGAAATCTATACAAAGTTCAAGCAAAACCAAAAAGAGATTAAGTATAAGAAATCTTTGCCCTACACTTGGCCAAGATTCTATATTGAAACCAAAGTTATAAAAGTGTGAATGAAGTTGTATTGGTCCATTTTCATGCTGCTGATAAAGATATACCCAAGACTGGGCAATTTACAAAAGAAAGTGGTTAAATGGACTATGGTAACATGTGGTGGGGGAGGCCTCACAATCATGGAGCCAGGCAGGAGGAGCAAATAACGTCTTAAGTGGATGGCAGCAGGCAAAGAGAGAGAGAGCTTGTCCAGGGAAACTCCCATTTTTAAAACCATCAGATTGCAGGAGACATACTCACTATCATGAGGACAGTATGGAGGAAACTGTCCCCATGATTCAATTATCTCCCATCAGGTCCCTCCCACAACTTGAAGGAATTATGGGAGCAAAATTAAAGATCAGATGTGTTCAAGAAAACAAGCAGTAATTAACAAAACCTTATGGTACTATGTTACTGTTATGTTCTTCAAGCTTTCAGAATTTGTACCTCTGTCCTCCATGACAAAGCTGCCTTTTCTTATTTTAAATGAATATTACTGTAATATTAAATGTGTTATGTTTAACATAAACATACTTCATAATTTAAATAGTTCCCCTCTCATTCTCCAGAAATTTCCATATAAGATTTTTCTCAGAAGATTTTCTAATCTAATATGAATAGGCAATAATAAGTATCATTCACTGAATGCTTATGATAATGTCATTTGTTAGGTTAAGTGCTTTACATGCAGCATTAGTCGGGGTTTTCTAGAGGGACAGAACTAATAAAATACATATATATATTCTATTATAATAGAATATATGTAGATATAGACTAATAGAATATATATATATTCTATCTATATCTATCTATCTATCTATCTATCTATCTATCTATCTATCTATATATATATGGGAGTTTATTAAGTATTAACTCACACCATCACAAGGTTCCACAATAGGCCATCTGCAAGCTGAGGTACAAAGAAAACCAATCCAAGTCCAGAAACTAAAGAACTTGGAGTCTGATGTTTGAGGGCAGAAAGCATCCAGCATGGGAGAAAGATGTAGGCTAACAGGCTAGGCCAGTATAGTTTTTTCATGTTTTTCTGCCTGCTTTATATTCTAGCCACACTGACAGCTGATTAAATGGTGCCCACCCAGATTAAGGGCGAGTCTGCCTTTCTAAGCCCACTGACTCAAATGTTAATCTCCTTTGGTAACACCCTCACAGACACACTGAGGATCAACACTTTGCATCATTAAATCTAAACAAATTGAACTCAGTGTTAACCATCACACATACTTTTTCATTTACTATCCTCAATGACTTTTTGATTGTTTTAATTTTTTCCCATTTTACAGGTGAGAAATCCCAGGTTCTGAAGTAAAGCAATCTCCCTAGGTTCATCCAGCTAATAAATGATGAGGTATTACAATCCAAATCTATTTGATTCTGATGGTGTACCCTACATCCATGAGGTATTCCCTAGGTTTGTTTAACTAACGGTGGTGAATAAATAGCACACGAGCTGCCATTATTTGACCTTCAGCAAATGGAAAACATCACGAATCAATACTGTCACCTATTTTCAGAAGACTTGTTTGCAGGAAGTTAATATTCCCTCATGTAAGAGTGTAACATTAATACAGTTTGCAATTTTTAAATATTGACTTACCAATAAAAACAGTTACTTAAAAATTCTTATATCTTCACCTAGGTTCATACAGTGGTTTCTTCCACTCCTTTTTGTTTTTCTTTTTGTTTCCTAGAAAAGACCTTCCTTATAAATTGCAATAGATATCAGTTGGTCAATGAAAAGAGTCAAGCTCTGTAAAATATTTGAAGAGCTTCATTCTGAGCCAAATATGAATGACCCATGGCCCATGACATAACTCTCAGGAGATCCTGAGAACATGTGCCCAAGGTGGTTATGGCACAGCCTAGTTTTGTACATTTTAGGGAGACATGAGACCTCAATCAAAAATGTGTAAGATACATTGGTTGGGTCCAGAAAGGAAGCAGTGGTGATGAGACTGCCAGGTTATGGGTCAAATTAAAAGTTTTCTGGTTGAAAGAGTTATTATCAATAGAAAGGAATACCTGGGTTATAATAAGGGGACCAACATTTGATCAGGCAGAGGAAGCCTCCAGATAGCAGGCTTCAGAGACAATGGATAATCCATGTTTCTCATCACACTTAAGGTTTGTGCTGATGTTAAATGCGGATTGATTTTTCCTGAATTCCCAAAGCAAGGGGAGGGTGTATAATGAGGTATGTCAGAACCTTTCTTGCCATCATGGCCTGAACAAGTTTTTCACATTAACTTTGGGGTTCCCTGACAGAGAGAAGAGGTCCTTTCAGACAGTTGGGGGACTTTTGATTTTTTGGTTTACTTTTGATGCAATCAAAGTATCCTTTAGTAGAATTTTCATATATCTACTGTGATGCTATTCAAAACACTAAGTGGAAAGAAAAACTCTAGAATTAGTCTTATCTTAGCCTTTAAAAGATTCATCTCACATTAAGATTACAGCATAATGAATGTATAATATAATCTGTCTACTGCCAGTGCTCTCAAACTCTTATCACTAGTTCAAAAAATAGTTACTTAGAGGTTACTAAAAACTCCTTTCAGGAATATTTTACTTGTTTTGTTTATCTTGAAGATGGAAGATAACAAGGTCTTATCTTCTATAAAATTGAGGAAAATTATTAAGTAATTACAGAACTGCTGTGTACGCTGGCTTAATTTTATTCTTTAAATATATGCATTTTGATTGAAATAAATACACATATAAAAGTGAAAGAGCATGCCTTTTATTTAAGTGATACAGAGATTATAAAATTTTTGATTAGGTAAAAATGGAATTCAAAAAACTATTACTATTTTCTTGATTACTGAGAGGCTCAAGCAAAGAAAGGAGGGCTATATATGAGCAAGAAAATGACTCCAAAAATATTTTGTGTTAAAATTGTCTAATTATTCCATTACAAGGAAGATGCTTTGGAAGTTGTGGTTTTCTCTTCTTTTTTTCTCAGAGTTTTGTGTCACATGTAATCAACACTTGTCCTTGTGTTTCTGCCTGAGTAATCAGTTATCCATAAACAATTGGAAGTAAAAACATGTTTCTATGTTATTCAGGCAGTATTTAGACCTTGAATCAAGCCAGATTTCTCCTCCTTTTACCACCTCATCTGGAATAAGTCTGTACATGTTAGTTTATTTTCCTGCTAGCTTACCCCAGTCATCATTTGACCATGAGCAGATCAGATTCATGGAAAGGAGCTAACGGGTAGCATTGATAGATTATGGATAAAGAGAGGAGTTTTCAGAAATTTATATGTAGATTTAAATTAAGGACGATGGAAAATGGACATATTCCTGCAGAGAATAGAGAAACACAGGGCAATGGAACAAAATAAATCACTGAAATAAAACCCTCAGCATTTCCTCAAGCTCTTTTGCTTGGACTCTGGTCAAGGCATATTCAACATAGAATTTTAAATTTGATTAACTATATATTGTACTTCTGTTTAGATTCTCCTATCCTCTAGCTAGACAATTCTAAACAGTTATACATGGAACGCTATTGCAGTAAATCATTTTCTGTTTGGGTGATTGATGAAACCACAAATTCATTCTCATATCCACGCACATCTTTGCAGAGATGGCAGCCATGTACCAAGGACACAGTCTTCCATTACTTTCAGCCTACATCTGGCAGAAGTGGAATAGGGCAGGAAACTCAGCACAAAAACATGGGAGGTTCATCTTCACCTACATATACCCTTTCTTTAAGAAACATAATTGAAGGAGGAGTTTATTTATAAGGAAAATGAAGACTGACTTTTGGAAAACACATCAACTTAATTTCTGAAATGATTTAACGCATGTTCATCAAAATGAAATTCATTATCAATAGACTAAAAAAGAAAAAAACATATGATCACATCAACTAATGTATAAAGAGCATTGGACAAAATCAAACATCCACATTGATGATGCAAAGTCTCAGCAAAGTAGTAATAAAGATAAATTGTTCAAAATTGATAAAATGTACCTACAAATGTTCAACCGTTAACATCATACTTAATGGTGAAAGACTGAACACCTTCATCTGAGATCAGGAACAAAGCAAGCACGTCCACCTGTGGCAAGGCAAACATTAAATTTTTAGAAAGGAAGTGAAACATATTTGAAAAGAAAAAAAATGTTTCTTTCTGGGAGTTTCTAGCTATCAACGTGACATCACTGATGTCAAAATTAGAAATAGATGCACAGAGTTGTCTCTTACACCAGCAAAAGCTGACTCTAGCACACCACTGCTCCAGAGTTATGGGGAGATTGATGGTATAATAGTTCTCCTTCCTTACCAACTAGAAAAAAAAGTATTTATAATATAGTAATATTATTGTATTGTAACAATATATACACTGTATTATAATTGTATTACAATTTTGTATACAATTAAATATATTGCACTATAATCGTATTATATATAATTGTATTATATACAATGGTAATTATATACAATATATATATAACATATATTGATATATATAATTGTATAATAATAATTGTAGACGGCCGGGCGCGGTGGCTCAAGCCTGTAATCCCAGCACTTTGGGAGGCCGAGGCGGGTGGATCACGAGGTCAAGAGATCGAGACCATCCTGGTCAACATGGTGAAACCCCGCCTCTACTAAAAATACAAAACATTAGCTGGGCATGGTGGCACGTGCCTGTAGTCCCAGCTACTCAGGAGGCTGAGGCAGGAGAATTGCCTGAACCCAGGAGGCGGAGGTTGCGGTGAGCCGAGATCGCGCCATTGCACTCCAGCCTGGGTAACATGAGTGAAACTCCGTCTCAAAAAAAATAAATAAATAAATAAATAAAAATAATAATAATAATAATTGTAGAATATAATACAATTATAATAAAATATAACATTCTATTCTATATTTAGAAGAATAAAGAATGTTACAGAAAAATGAATAATGGGTATCAATAGATAATTGATAGAAAAAGAATGCAAAAGACTGTAAATGAAGAGACGCTCTACCTAACTTATAATAAGAAAAAATACAAGTGAAAACTGTGCTGAAATGCCATTTCTTACCTCTTAGATTTGCAAAAATCCAAAAGGTTGGTAATATAATGTGCCTGTGAGGCCATGCAGACAGTTATTTCTGCACATTGTTGGTAAGTACGTGGATGGTATATACAATGACACAATTCTAGGAAGAGAATTCAGCTCTGATATCCTTTCTTCTGCTTGGTCAATTCAGCTATTGAAACTTGTATATGCTTCACAAAGTTCTCATGTTGTGTTTTTCAGCTCCATCAATTCATTTATATTCCCCTCTAAGCTGTTTATTCTCATTAGCATTTCGTCAAACCTTTTCTCAAGGTTTTTAGTTTCTTTGCATTAGGTTAGAACGTGTTCTTTTAGCTCAGAGAAGTTTCTTAATACCCACCTTCTGAAGCCTGTTTCTGTCAATTCATCAGACTCATTTTCCATCCAGTCTTGTTTCCTTGCTCGTGAGGAGTTGTGATCCCTTGGAGGAGGAGAGGCATTCTGGTTTGGGGTGTTTTCATCCTTTTTGTGCTGGTTTCTTCCCATCTTTGTAGATTTATCTACCTGTCATCTTTGTAGTTGTTGAGTTTCAGATGTGGTCTCTAAGTGGACATCCTGTTTGTTGCTGATGAAGTTATTTCTTTCTGTTTCGTAGTTTTCCTTCTAACAGTCAGGCCCCTCTGCTGTAGGACTGCTGGAGGTCCACTCCAGACCCTGCTTGCTTGGGGATCACCTGCAGCAGCTGCAGAACAGTAAGAGTTGCTGGCAATTTCTTCTTCTGCTATCTTTATCCCAGAAGGACACCTGCCAGATGTCAGCCTGAGCTCTTCTTTATGAGGTAACTCTTTGGAAATACAGGGGTCAGGGAGCTGCTTGAGGAGACAGCAATACTTAGCCTTCAAATGATTTCAGTCCGGTGATTTCCTGATAAATCCAGTTTCCAAAGGTGGGCTGTGGATATAGAGCCTTGATTGATGGTAGTTTCATTCTTCATTGAACTGCGACTACCCTGGCTGTTTCTAGCTATCAACATGGATCACAGAAGGCAAAACTAGAAGTAGCTGCACAGAGTTGTCTCTTGCACCAGCAAAAGCTGACCCTAGCACACCACTACTCCAGTCCAATCACCATCTGACTGTATCCTCATAAGTGATTCCAAGTAAAAACTACTTATCAGAGTCCAATCAATCCACTGAAGTCTGAGAGAAAACAGTACATTTTTGTTTTAAGCCACTAAAATTTAGAAATATTTTTTTACGCAGCAATAGGTAACTGTAACAGACCAAAGGATCTCATTCATCAATGATGATGCATAGAATACACGGGGATCCCTGTTATAAGACAATTTGGAAAATGAACATTAGTACTTGTGTATATTAAAGAATTATTGGTAAATTTTTAAGTATGATAATGATCACTTAGGGACTAACCAAGGGAGATTTATTTAACTTTTCTATGTCTTAATTTCTTCATGTATTAAACATGAATAACAACACAGGGAATTAAATAGAAAGAAAATGTATGTAAAAAACTAGCACAGTAACTGGGTCATATTAGTTTCCAGATAAATTTGAGTCTCTTCTTACTGCATTATATTAACCAAATATTTTTATGAAACAATTTTTGGTAAAAAGTAAACATTAGAAAAATGTACGAAATAAAATTAGAAAGGGCAACATTAGACCTTGCAATACCTTTGACAAAATACTAAGAAACAGCCTAGCTATTCCTGAGTCTCTGCCAAGAGCCGCTGCCTAAGACAGACAATTAAATATTCATATTCAACCTTATGTAGTGCTAAAACCAAACCGATTTAATGCTAAGAACCAACTAGCTCTAACCCTAACCCGAGCAGTGTTAGACCATAGCAGCTTTAATGGAAAGGTCATTTATAAATAAGTTCTATGACTAAGGATAATTACATGACTAAGGATAAGCAAATGACCACTGTGTTTATGGTGGAAAAGGAGAAGTATTCACAAATTTCAGCAAAAAACTGTAAGTTCCCTGAATGGTAAGGGAATAAATAGCTGTACTCTGGATCGAAGGACATTCCTAAAGGGCTCTGTTTATAAATAATCACTTACTTCCGTTTTATTGTCAGACTGCTTTTGAAAGAAGCTGTGAAAGAACGAATGTAAATGCAGTGCTCTTGAAAAGAATTTCCTTTTCCATTTAAATTGTTATTATAAACTCCACCTGAATGCAAAGATTAGACATTTTTAATGTCTTCCTTTTAATAGTTAAATGTTTCTGTCCAATTCCCAATAATGATTTGAACTAGCTTACAAAGCAAAACATATACAAGAAAATGAACATTTTGAAATCGAATGCAGATCTATGGGTGAAAAAAGAAAACTAATATAAAAAGCAAATTTGGCATGACTGTTATACATAGTAACATCTGATAAAAATTAATTGGAGGATATTAGCTATGTGATGTGGAGTGATTGGTGGTAGACTAGTTTTCCTTCCTTTTCAACTAGAAAAAATGAATAAAATAGAAATAAAAAGGCTCTAAGAAAGGACTGGGAGCTGTGGAGGTAAAGAGAACTTGAGATGCTAAGACTAATGAGACAGGAGAATCTTGTCTAAGTGAGCTGAATTGCCAATGTTACTCTGAAGCAATGTGTTAATTCTGGTTCATTACAAGAGGCTCACCATCCAGATTACATGTCCAGCAAGGATAACTGAGAGAAAAATAAAACTGACAAATATTTTTGTAGATATTACAGGGGTTGCAAACATGCAGGGTTTGCCTCAGCAGCTCCCATTGGCTTTTTGGAGATTTTTTTTTTTCTAGTTGGTAAGGAAGGAGGACTAGTCTACCACCAACCACTCCCTATCACTCAGGCAACATCCTGCAGTTAACTTTTATCAAATGTTACTATATATAACAGGAATGTGAAATTTGATTTTTATACTGCTTTTTATTTTAATTTTTTCCTAAGGACATGTGCAGAATACTGGGATTCCAAGACTGAGCATCGAAGTTGACAGCCTATGCAAAACAAAACAGAGCATTTTGTTAGTTTTCTGAGACAAAAATAAGGTTTCATTAAGGAAAAGGACCCTAAAGAACCCACTGTGATCTTGTTTTACACCCTAAAGGTCAAGGGAAGAACATAGAATGGACTTGCTAGGACTCAACACAGCTGTGATATAGCAAGTTTCTGATTTGATTGAACTGATCGGAAATTGTTTCATTGGCAGAGGGTTTCTTTTTCATGTAAAGGCCCATAATATTTTGGCTCAGGAGTCCATGTTGCCTCTTCCTGCAGCTTCTTAGGTCTGCCATTGTACTGTAAAAGCAGACATAGACAGTATGTAATGAAAGAGTGTGGCTATGTCCCAATAAATCTTTATTTACAAAAACAAAACAAGTTAGCCAGATTTGGCCCACAAACTATAGTTTTCCAACTGTTAGCCTTGAGTGTAATAATATTATGGGGATTCTACAATTTTTATGTACAATGACAATCTTGAAAATTAATCAAAAATTACTAGCTACACCAAATGAAAGCCAAGAAGTAGAGAAATGATAGAAAATAAAAGCAGAACTACACATCAACCAGAAATTAAAATTAGCTGATGATGATTTTACAATGACTATTATAATTTTAAAAATTAGATGGACAGGATAAATGAAAATATAGAGTACTTTATAAGCTCATTAGGAACAGTAAAGAGAAACATAAAAATTCTTGGGCTGAAAAATAGGACATCTGAAATTAATAGCTCTAGATCCTACTCACAGAAAGATAGACACAGAGGATAGAGAAAAACAAAAATTAAAAGAATTTATGTAAACTAAGGGAAAAAGTTAACATAATGGAAAAAATAGATATAATTCCTTCAAATTGGCAAGCATAACATTGACAGCCAATTTCTCAATAAAAAAATCATGAAAGTAAAAGACAATGGATTGACTTCTTTCTAAGCTGAAATAACCAAGCATCCCAAACCCAGGAAAAATATCAATGAAAAATGAAGGCAAAAATTCATAGGTTTTAAGATCTGAATTAAGAAAATGAAGACAAAAATTATTTTGAGACAACTCTGTAATCTTATTGGTCTTGGTTTCAGTAACACGAAATTTCATCTAATTGTACATGCATCTCCTGGGCAGTATTTTGTAAGAGTATATACTTTAATAAAAGATATATTAAAATTAAAATGCAGTAAAATAAATACCAAAATGGAAAGGACAGTCTGTAAAATAATTGGTTAATATAGTGAAATGGTCAAATTTCTAGCCACCAGATGAACTCATAGATAGAACTGATAATACATGGAAGAGCACATGTGTACTATGTAATAAAGACTATATCGTCTCCATAGCATTTCTCTCAACAACTTCATGGCAAGGTATCAATTCAGAATTTCCTGTCTAAAGAGCCTCTGGAATACTGGTATTTTATTTTGTTGAGTGAGGGTATCTCTTTTTTCCAGGATTCAGACAAGTAAGTAGTAGAGGTGAACATCTTTTATAGAAATCTAGAGATATCAATGACCTGATGTTTGGAAGACTCCAAAACTAATCTCCAAAACTAATTGGTAGCTAAACCCATATAATATGAATTATAAAAAGCAAAACAATGACCTTAAAGTAAATACTAATGGTATTTAAATTCAAACTGCATTCTTAGACTTTTAGCAGTCTCAATAGTTTTTTAAAGTATTTATTTAATTGTTAGCAAGCACATAGATGTAATACCTCACTTCCAGTTTCTGCTGGACATGGATCAATGTCCATTCCTCTTTAAGTAATGGCCACTGGCTTCCTTGGCAGGGTCTTGGGAGCCTGGGGAAGAAGCAGGTAACTGGTGAAATGGGGGAACAGGCTCGGAATATTTGGTTGCATGAGAACTACAAGGATTTTCTAGTTGAGGTTATTTAAAGGGGAGATATTTTTTACATGTAGAAATTTTGTCTTCCGTTAAACCCATTAACTATTAGATTTAGGTAAACAAAAGAAAATCAGGAAGTGTGGGTCTTTTTAGACCCAGGGAAAATCACAGCACTCAAATTATCTTACATAATATTCATATTTGTATTTTACATCTCCTCTAAAATGATTTAAACTAAGTGAGCACAAGTGCTGTATTTCCATCTTGTTCTCCTAACCTCTACAAACAAGATCAAGTAAAACACATATTTGTCAAGAAGGAAGGAAAAGAAGAGGAAGGGAAGGAAAGAAGGAAAGGAAGGGAGAAAAGAAAGGAAGCAAGGGAAGAGGAAATAGTTAAGGAATTTTTCGGTAAAAAGAATACTGAGAAAAGTAATCACTTTCATTAATTTGCTTCTATTTCATTGCATTTTTACAGAAATGATCGGTGGTATTTAAACATGCAATAATTTAATATTTATGCTAAATTAATTCAATAAAAGTTACAAAAATGTAACTAAGAGAAAATGATTATGACCCAATTAAATAGTGTAGATCATGTTAAGAGAACTGCTTTATGCCCAACCCAGAGCAGCTCATTCATTTTGCAGAGGCATTACCTGCCCTCACTACATAACTAAAAAAAACAAAGCATGCTAAGAGATCAGGATATAAATAAACAGTTTCTGCCTTTGGAATTATAAACTGATTTTGATAGGTAGGTAAAAGAAATACACTGGAATGGAGATCTTGCTGCTTGAAAAATGATGTCAATTTGATAACCATAACAACAAAAAAAGAATGGTTTTGCAGAGCTGCTTGTCACTACCTATTCACACAACTGTTACCATTAGTCTAGCTCATTGTCAGAACTGCAGAAGTTCTTAGGTGAGTTTTACTAAGTCTTGTAAGTAACAGCCCTCCCCTGTTGTTATATTTTAGGTTGCCTGGATTGGAGGAGACAGGAGCCTCTAAAATCTTCACATGGTCATTTTTCCGTGTGTGTCCACTGATAATATGACAGTCCAAATTTAAACTAGAAATTCTAATATTGAAATCCATTTTAGTTTCAATACTTGCTCTTAAATTATGACGTTCAGCACAATCTATTTTCTTACATTCTCAATTTCTATATAAATAGTTTTTATTCTGGTCAGTCAACATCCCCCTAAGGCTCTACAAATAAAATTCCATTCGTGCTTTTTGACTTATTAAATCTTAAGTCATTGGAATCGTGATGTTCCTGATATGTTTACCTACTAACTCTCATTGTTGCTACTAGTAATATTGTTATAAATAGTCAATCATTCCAGTGTATGATATCTGTCTCTGATATTGTCTATCAAAAATATTTTAATAACTGTGTGTTACTTTTAGTCAATTAAGAACTAATCTGTCATTATTTACTGAAAACAGAGATACAATTTCCATAAATTATTTTCAAACCTATATTATTTTCTAAGAAACATACATTATGGTATGTGTGTTTTGATATTGCCTGATCCAGGAAGTCCACTATAATATTGCCTGAGTCTATTGTTCTTTAATCTTTACATAAAAGATTTTCTTTGAAACCAAAGAAAAGCTGGATTAATAAAAGACAAAGTTGATACACAAACTAAAAATTGAGCTTAGTTTTATTATTTTTTATTCTAATTGATTCACAGTCTAAATATATGTATAAAATCTACATAAGACATTATACTCAAAGGAAAATAATTATAATTTCCTTGTTCAACATTTTCATTTTATCATGATAAAATGTTACAAAACTTAAGTAATTTTAATTTAGAATTTTATATATTTTCATTGAATATTTTTGGTTATTTTTGAATCAAAGTTTTCTCTATGGCTAGTCAAAACAATGCAGTATTTTCAACAATTCTGTCAGAATGTCTATTATTTAAATTGGTTTCCCTTAGTGTATTAACTGCTGGACAGTTGTCTAATTTTTGTTTCAGCCAGTTTGAACATTAAAGAAAAAGAAGCTAAGTATTTCCATCTTTTTTTCTTTTTCTTTTTTTTTTTTTTTTTGAAATGGAGGCTCATTCTGTCGCCCAGGCTGGAGTGCAGTGGTGTGATCTTGACTCACTGCGACCTCTTCCTCCCATGTTCCAGCTATTCTTCTGCCTCAGCCTCCCAGATACCTGAGACTGCAGGTGTGCACCACCATGCCCAGCTAAATTTGTATTTTTGCTAAACACGGGTTGTCACCATGTTGACCAAGCTGGTCTCAGTCTCCTGGCCTTTTAAACTACCCACCTCAGCATCCCAAAGTGCTGGGATTACAGGCATGAGCCACCGCCCCTGGCCAAGTAGTTCTTAAAATATTTTCTTTGCTGGAAAGAAGGCCAACGGTGTTAGGAAGTTGAAAAGCATCTCTGAAAGAAAATCTTTATGAATGGTTGAATAAATACCAAAGTGCTACTATTAGTCACTGTTTGATCTGAGCGACCGAAAATGATGCCAATGTGTTTTGCTTAGATGTAAACTAAAAAAGAGATATTCCAATCTTACTCTGATGTTACTGCTACCAAGCTTTTGTTTTCTCTGCCAATTGCTAAGAAACCAAGGGAAACTATGAACCAAAAAATTTATGTGTGATTGAAAAAAAATTTAGCACTGAGGATGACAAGAAGAAACACAGAAGCAATAAGAATCATGTTTTGAATTCCCATGGAAATTCAATATTGCAGAAGGCCTGTTTAGCTCCTTGAGAGTGCATTAAATGTATCAGGAGTCTGTGACTGTTTGCAGACTATTTGAAGTCAATGGAGCAGTTAGACAATTAGACAGTTTTCCATTTGGCTTAAATGAGTAATCACCTCATTTCCACTATTCTATTTCTTGACATGTAAAGCCATTTCATACTCTGCTACTAGAAAAAAGAAAATTCTCACCCCAGAGCGGTAATTGTATGTTTATGTTGATTTGGAGGTGACTTTCAGGACTGAGCATGATTATTTCTTTAACAGAAAAGCAAATTTAAAAAAGATAACATGAGTGTTTTCTTTTGAAACTTTTTTTTTTTCGTTCAGTGGTGGCTACATTTTTGTTTGCAATATAAAGAAGGATCTTTGTTGTGCAGCTGAAGGTAGTTTTAAATCCTCTTTGTCTGCAGAATAGCATAGAGAGCAAATCCTACCACACTCAATGAAATTGGGTAAATACCCTAGTTGCCTTGCAAAAATTCTGTTAATTTGTATTTTCTTGCCTAAAACAATTGAGGAATCCAATTTTGAATTTCCATAGGAACTTTTAAGCACTATTCTTAAGTCACTTGCATGAATAAAAATTTAAATAAACTCCAATACATCCATATATTGATGAATGAATAATATGATCATGAACAGCTTATTTAATATCTCTTACATTTTAAAATATAATTAAATTGTTAGTTATTTTCAAACAATTAAATATGTTTGTATTGCTTTACAAGTTGATTGTTTTTCCAAGATCATATAAAATCAATATTGAGCATCTGAAAATATACTCTATGACATCTGATTCTCTCTTTAGAACCTAATGTCATATCATAATTTTAGAGAACTTGATGGATCTACCAGGTCAAATTATACTATTTAAAGTCTACCACTAGTGAAAATAGAACACAATAAGCAGGTTTTGAAACTTATTAGGGGTGTGCGTGTGTACATATATATATACATATATGTGTATATATATGCACACACACATATATATGCACATATATATATATGCACACACACATGCCCCTAATATGCATATATATAAATGTTGTAATGTTTGTGTGTATATATATATATATATATACACACACACACACACACATACATTATAATTGATAAAATCCAAAAATATATAAAACGTGCTAAAGAAGAAAATACATTATATTCCAATATAAAATTATTTAAAAATTAAGCAATTTGAATCATTGAAATTTGGAAGATGCAATGTTGGCCTATTATATATAAAGAAAATGTAAATAACATGATTCACCATTGTTTTATAAATTATGTTTTCTAATTATTGGGTAATACACATGAAAGTATGATAGCTCACAAGGGCAAATTATTTTGCACATGATCTCTACATGTGAAAGATATCAATGACAAATCTCAAGATTTAATGATGGTCAAGATACAGGAGGGCTTATGGCAGATAAAATGTTCCTAGAGTTTACAGAGAAAAATCAAAACCTGTGAGTATATAAGTAGTGGATATTGAAGGGTAGCTTCACTAAGGGTGGTTATTTGTATGTAGCTGGGGAGCTGCAATACAGGTACAAAGGCAGTATACGCCCTCCCACCTCATTCCTCCTCTAAATCTAAATCTATATTTGCACAAAGCAGAAGGCAGTAGTGCCGTTCAAGCTGCTTTAGTTATTTTACTGGCTGTACTGGAAGGAGAGCTAAAACTCAGACAATTAGATGACCATGAGTGTATAAGAAGCCCAGCAGAGATGGCAGAACAGAGAGACTGTATCCTCTTCAATCAAAAATGAGTTTTGGCTAGACAAAATGGCTCACACCTGTAATCCCAACAATTCAGGAAGCCAAGAAAGGTGGATAGTTTGAGGCCAGGAATTTGAGATCAGTCTGGGTAACATAGCAAGACCCTGTCTCTTAAAAAATAATTTAAAAAAATTAGCTGGGCATGGCAGTGCACACCTGTAGTACTAGCTACTCTGAAAGCTGAGGCAGGAATATCCTTGAGCTCAGGGTTCAAAACTGCAGTGAGCTACGATCATGTCATTGCACTCCAGCCTAGGTAACAGAGACCTGGCTCCCTTTCTATATATAGTACACACACACACACACACACACACACACACACACACAATATCTTGTCTCTAAACTCTCTTTGTATATATAATATATATGTATATATATGTGTGTCTACATAAATATGTATGTATATAACATATATAAAATAAGTTCAAAATGTTATTTTGTCATCTTGGAGGATTTCTGTTTTTTTCTTGGCATTACATAATTTAAGATTTGTTATGTATTATTTAATGATTATTGATGTTTCAGTAGAAGGTACATAACAACTTCACCGAGTAATTGTGAGAAAGGAATATACAGTATAAAGCATGAATCAACAAAGGAGGGAGGCAAGTCCTAAATTAGAGACCTGGAGGAATTTCATCAGAAAGGTCCAACTGACCCCATGGAATGGTGGCAATTAAGTGCTAGACATTGATTTAACACACACTTCCGGGATTTTCCATGAACTAGATATTGCCCCAGAAATGGACTAAGCTTGAGAATTGTGACCTCTTTCTCCACAAAGTCATAATCTAGAAGAAAAAGCAGCCAAACAAAGAGATAAAAAAAAATACACAGTAGTAAAATTATATAAAACTTCATAACTATAATAAAAATACCATAGGAACTCAAAGGAGGGTTCCATTAACTGCTCAAATATAGGATAAATTTAGTAATTAATTTTTCAAAGATGTACAATTCTACCACTATTTCTTATAAACAGTTTCTCTTAAAATAAACAGCTGATGAAAAATTTATATCATGTTTACAGTAAACTATGATTATTTTAAACCATTTTCCAGTGTTTAATGTAATATGAGAACTGACTGGACTATCTTTGTTCCATGAGATTAATAATGATAATATCATTAGAGAAATTTGTCAAAATTTGCAGCATCTGTCCCTTGGCAATGTTCTTATATTGAATATTTATTCTTATTTGGGATCACAGCTTTTATTATGGTTTTCTAACTGTTTAAGTACAGGTTGAATGAATTTATTATGCTTTCTTGCAAGATTTAGCCTTCAAATCAAGAAAAGTAAATGAAGGAATAATACCAAATGGTAATGAGGAGAAATCTTGTGTGAAACTGATGCACAGTTCTTTTGCAGGGAGTCTAGCTTGTCTTGTGGATGTTACTAGAGTTTTTCCGTTTCCATGATATTTTGTAACTGATGTATACAGATTTTTCTTTGTGATTTCTTACTATTCATTGTGCTATTTTTCAATTATATATGTAATAAAATTGTTTTCTTATACTGTTTTTAGACTATTTGGTTGACATCACTGTTTCTTAAAAAATGAAAACTGCTTATTATTGACCTTAAACTAGGTATCAATGGAATGTATCACAAAATAATAAAACCTATTTATGACAGACCCATAGCCAATATCATAATGAACGGGCAAAACCTGGAAGCGTTCCCTTTGAAATCTGGCACAAGACAAGGATGACATCTCTCACCACTCCTATTCAATATAGTATTGGAAGTCACTGTGGAGTGGGGT
>NW_022437000.1:4121543-4360623 GCF_009761245.1 Sapajus apella | reverse complement strand
GTGGGTGGGGAGGGATAATGTGAGGAGAAATACCAGATATAGGTGATGGGGGGATGAAGGCAGCAAACAACCTTGCCATGTGTGTACCTATGCAACAATCCTGCATGATCTGCACATGTGCCCCAGAACCTAAAGTATAATTTAAAAAAAAAAAAAAAGAACAAAAGGTTCTCTAGAATCCTTCAGCCATCAATGAAATGATCAGGGCAGGAGAAAACCTTTAGATGGGAATCTTATCATCAAAAATACAGTTTCATGGAGCTGTTTAAGATCTGAACCAAACTAAAAATAGAAATGCCGGGACTAATCGTTTATTTTAAGATCCCCACTTTCCCAACCACAGCCACTCCATGGACTAAGCAGGGAGCAGGAAATATGTCTGGTCACACTATCTTGGAATAAGAAGTCATGGCTGGATGAATTGGATCCACTGATTCTGACACTTGCTACCCCAGCATTTACTGTTAATATACAAGCACATAAAATCATACAAAACATAACAGAAATAGTAGACACATAGTTTCTCATGTGAATGGAAGTGTATCCCAGTTTGAAAGATGGCTTCTGTGCATTTAGTAACACAATTTCCAGGTCTGAAATCCTTCTGCTAATTGGCAAAATCATTATTCTGTTATTATTCCAGAAGAGGTTGACTTTTACAAACATTCTCTTTTACAGGTATTTCTCTTTCTTTTTCTGAAGTACTTTTCTAGCACTTTGTCCCTAAACAAACCAAAGACATACAAATCAATTTTTGTTTTAAAAATAAAACACAGCCTCATAAAATGATTTGGGAAGGATTCGCTCTTTTTGTATTGTTTGGATAGTTTCAGAAGGAGTGGTACCAGCTCCTCTTTGTACATCTTTTAGAATTCAGCTGTGAACTCATCTGGATGTGGTCTTTTTTTGGTTAGGTGAATTAACATTTTTCAATATTGTGTGTGTACTTACATATTTCTCATATGCATTGTCTCCTAGTTGTATTACAAATTATACTTTCTTTTGTAAATATCTTTAGTGGAAATATACAATATAATTTCAACATCAAAAAAATGGCTTTTGATTCCATGAAAATCCAAAAAGAAAATGCTCTTTTAGTTTTTTAATTAAATTAATTTAATAAAATTTTGAAGACCTTAGATCATGTTTGTATACAGAATGGTTAATAAAGGATACTACATATACTTAAGTATAATAAAAACATTTTAAAATGGTTTGCTCAGAAGAAAAAACATTCAAGTAAAATTAATGAGCATTTCTAGATTAATAAAATAAATACAGAGAGATGGAGGGAAAGAATGAAAACTTTGGAGGTACTTTTTGTAAAACTGCAAAAATGTAATTGGCAAAAGTATGTTTTATATATAAATATATATAATATGCAACATACCATATTACACACATATATGAGGTAAAAATAATATATCTATTTTTTAGATGAAGCATTTTAAGAAAAAGCATTACCGTCTGCTAAGGTATGCAAATAGCACAGTCAAAGATCTTTATAAAACTGTACAGAGTTTACTTTGTAGGTTTTTTTTAACAGTGAAGTTTTTCTTTTTTACTTCTAGAAAAGAAAAAGAAGTTCTGTATTACTGAATGACTAGGAGCTAATGAATAAGTTCCAAACAGAGATCTCTCCATCAGAGAGAGGCAGTAGGGAGGGACTCCTAGGAAATAACTTGAGAATGTAGCTAAATTAGAGTTGATTAAAAAGTGAATGATGTGTGTGTTCTACAATTTTAATAAAATAGAAAAACATATTTTAATTTTTGCTATAAATAAGACATACTGAAACAAAATACCTCTATGAAAATTCATTAAATCAGAAGTATATAAATATTAGTAATCTTTGTTATAATTGTTGAATTTTCAGAAAACAATTTAACCTTAATACACACAAGTATATTAGCACTTCTTGCCTTTAACAAGAAATTACAAGAATGAATGACCTGTAAGTTTCCTTGGAGGCCTTGCATTTTATAGTAACTGATTTAAGTAACAGATAAACAGGGTCATATATTGAAGGCATTGTGTTTTAAAGCAAACTGCTTCTCTTTATTCCCAAAATGAAGACATCCTCTGCTCTGAGTTTACTCAACCATATCACTGAGTTTATTTGTTGAAACAAGAAACAGGAAAAATACAAAAATAGATAGAAAATTGAAACATAAGTATTGTTAAATAGTTTTTCTAGCTCCAATAAATGTCAACAATGTATTAAATATTAGCAGAAAAGTAAGATCTGCAAAGAGGAGACTCTTGTAAACTAGAGCCATAGCAAGTTAGAGATCACCTACAACATCTTCAGATTGGCAATTCTCCAACAAAAACACTTATTGTTGGATAAAAAGTTGAGGAAAAGGCGAAGTATTTCAACTACAAGAAGTGAATAAAAATCTATGATTCAGGGAAATTTTATACCATTCCTTTCTATTATTTCTGGATCATGGTTACTTTTCTTTTTCTTTTTTTTTAATATATATTTTATTGCATTTTAGGTTTTGGGGTACATGTGAAGAACATGCAAGATTGTTGCATAGGTACATACATGGCAATGTGGTTTGCTGCCTTCCTCCCCATCACCTATATCTGGCATTTTTCCCCATGTTATCCCTCCCCAACTCCCCATCTCCCACCGTCCCTCCCCATTTCACCCCCACAGACCCCAGTATGTGATGCTCCCCTCCTTGTGTCCATGTGTTCTCACTGTTCAACACCTGCTTATGAATGAGAACATGAGGTGTTTGATTTTCTGTTCTTGTGTCAGTTTGCCAAGAAGTCAAGAGTTGCTTGCTCTTTTACATATAATTGTTTCAACATATGAAAATGATATTGTCTAAGTTAGTTAATAACGTAAATATCATACTAGTAATGAAATTAAAAGACATTCTTACTCTTCCACTTAGGAGCAAAAGCTATTTAAATCAAGTGTTAACCCTTAAGCAAATTAAGAGAATCAGTTCAGTTGCCAAAAAATAAAAGTTTTGAATGATTTCTCTGCTATTGCTTTCCCGTAAAAATGAAAGCAGAAGTTTGGACAAAAAATATATTCAATTTTCTATTTTCTCATCTAGTCTTACCAAGAGAAGAGGTGTGTTATTCTCCAACCTGAATTCATCAATTCATCTGATAGGAGAGATAATAAAAACAAAAACATAAAACAAAACACAAAAAAGCAAAGGAATAAAAACGTGTGGAAGGTTCTCAGAGAGATGCTCCCTTTTATTTCTCCTATTTTTTTTCTTCTTTGAATCTACAGCCAGGGTAGACACCAACTAGACAAGTCCCCAGCCTCAGTGGAGAAAAGCAACAGAACAGCAAGAAAGCATTGCCCATGACCACACATAAATGTAGAACTCTATATTTTTGCATTCATTCTTTCATTAATTCTTTCAAAGTTTCTGTGAATTCTTTGGAGAACAGCAAATTTTGGTTTAGTTGTAATAAAATCATGTCATAAAATTTGAATAATAGAGTATTTTTAAAAATTTTACCTGAAATACCTTTAAAGGGTAATAATTCCCAGATATTATGGTATGTGAAATTATTAACAATCATTCGAAAATTGCTGATGCATTAAGGAATCTTCCAAGTCCCTAATTCTACGGTAATATTGTATTGTATTTTCTTATTGGAGCTGATAAAGGATAAAATGAACTAACTTTAATGGAAAATATTTTGTAAAATATAATTATTCATTTCTTAGCATTCCTTGCTAGATTCATATAGTTGATATTACCTGCACAGGTGAAATACCAGTACAAGGAGCCAAGACCTGAAATGTCCTTTTGCTCAGTGTTTGAGCAAGTACCAGTTGGAGGATAGGGTCTTTCTTTATCTAACAGTTGAGTCCAGTTTCATATAGGATATTAGAGGTCAGAAATTACACCGAGAATATGGATATTGCTTAAAAAATCAGTAATAATGGCTAGTTTATATGTTATTATAGTGTTCCCTGAGATATTGTATTTAACCTAGAGTAGGGAGAGGGCTGTTAAATAATGTATAACTGTATTAGTTCTTCAAAACAGTGGAATTTTGTTGACTTTGCACAGTTTGATAGGTTAAAAACATAGCAGACAACTGTGAGTTACTGTGAGTTTTTCTAGAGTGTGAAGAATCTAGGCACAGCCTGAGCATTCAGCATAGGGTATCTATATCATTCTGGTGGCTACAAACAGGAGCATGTGCAGAGAAAAGATGAAGTAAAGGTTATTCCCAGCATAATACCCAAAAGCAGAAGTGGTATAATCATATTTTAATCTCTATGTATATACATAACTCAAACTCCGAATGTTTATTTTAAACCTTTTAGAAATATCAACATTTTCTTTAATTTCTCTAGCAAGTTTAATTTTAATTTAACTAATGTCTCTAATACTGGTGAAGAGAAGCAGCAGTTCAGTTAGAGGCCTACCCTTCGAAACAGAGCCCCAGCTACAATCTTCACTCACAATTTGGCACCAGAAACAAATAATGAAAAAGTTTCTCACCAAATCTGTTCTTGCTGGTACAGTACCTACCTGGGCGTTAATAGATATTGCATTTAGTTGTTCTAATGCCCCTGTGTTTGTAGATCTGGTATATTCAAAGGTAATATATTTCAAAATGTCAGAAAATTTAGATGCCAACTTTCACCTGTATATGCCTTCTAAGCAGTGTAGAAGGAGGTCTTGGATCAGAATATATGTAGTTATTTCCGGATACTTACTTAAGGACCTTATATTTATAAAATGCTTATCACAGGAGAATTTCTTCTTAACCTTTTCAGAAACCTGAATCATACTGTTTTCCAACTTGCTAATTAGGAAATTGAACTAGCCCAATTAATCTATGTAGGCTACTTAGTTGTCGAAGGCTGGTTAGTTTGTGTATTAGCTTTCAAGGGTTGTCATAAGAAAATACTGCAGACTGGTGGCTTAAACCATGGAAATAAAGTGTCTGCAAGTCAAGTTTTTTTGAGAACACTCTTCTTGGTTTATTGTGCCTTCACATGGTCTTTCCTCTGTGTACATGAATGTCGGTGTCTCTTTGAGTGTTTTAAACTCCTCTTTTTACAAGGACATGAGTCACATTGGATTAGGACCCCATTTGAATGGCTCTATCTTTAAATTCAGTAACATTTTGAGGTGCTGGGTGTTAGGGCTTCAACATATGAATGGAGAATATACAGTTCAGCCCATGACAGATTTTAAAAAGAAATGGCAAGTCCACTAAAAATAAATAAATCAGGGACTACCAGAGAGCTTTTGTGTATCTCAGAAAAAAAAAAAAAAAAAAAAAAAAAAAAAGACAAACAGTTTCTGTTTGTTTCATGCAGAGCTTAAATATCCACCCATCCAAGAAATAACTCCTCTTGTAAAATAAGGTTTGGAAGCACAGTAAAAATTTTAATACCCCTATTGACTTAACAAAATGGAAACACATTACGGTCTGGCATAATAATCTTTAAACAGAAATAAAAAGGCAGAACCACATTATGTATTTACAACTTGGGAAAAATTATCATCATCCTACTTTTCTATCATCATACATAGATCCAATGAAAACTCTCAGAAACCCCTAAAGATGAGCATAATTATTGTATAATCTGACTTGTGAAAGGGACTATCCAGCTTGTAAAATGAAATCACTTTGCTTGAACCTGGCGACATCCCCAATAAATTATGCAGTTCCATATGGTCTGAAATTAGCTCCTATTACTTCCTTTATCTTTCCAAAATGAGCTCTATTTTGAGAGTGATAAATAATGGAGATGATGAGCAATTTACTTTGTTCTTTTCTTTATATATGTTATATATATAGTACATAAAGAAGAAAAAAATATATATATATACACTAATTTTATTTGGTTTCTTCTTTCCTGTTATTTCAGGGAATACCATGAGTCAAGAAGAAATACCTCTATTTCGAAACATTAAGCCATAATTATTTATAAAAGAAAATGAACCTAATGCCTTGCCAAGGATACAAAAACTGCAATTTGAGAAAATGCTAGTATCCATAATAGGTTTTGAATAAATAGATCATTTTTATAAATATGTATATGAATGTTAATCTCCAAATGCCAACATGCTTTACACAGAAAGCTTTCAAAACCTGTTTATTAAGTATATAATTGACAAAGCGACTAGAGTGACTGTGAGACTGAGATTATCCGAGTCTCTAAGACTGGGAACATAATTCTTGATAATTTTTAATCAGTAAATCTGTTTTCATTTTTAATTGAGTTTATCCTAATCCTAATCAACAGTATCTTCACGGTTGATATTCCTGTCAGGCATATAGTAACAGCTTTTACTGAGACACAAATCCGATAAACAATCTCTAGTGGCACTTGTAGATGCCTCTTTTTTATTCCTTCTTTACTTTTTTCATTTTGTTAATGAGATCATCTATTTTTTCATCTTTTGCTTTTAAAAATTGAGAAGTGATAGATACAGTTTCCTACGTAATGAAGGTCAAATCTTTTATATAAAAAAAAGCACCAAAAACCTTGATTATCTCTGAGAATTCTATTATTACTTATCATAAGAATTTTCATTCTCACTCAAAATGAATGCCTTGAAACAAGCCCACCCCAGCAGAAAACTTGCCTACATGACTTTAAAACCACAGAACTATGTAAAAGAACCACAAGCCAGATTTCCTCGGGATATGCAACAATTATCTGCCTACTAGAATGGTCCAAAAAGAGCTAGCGAAATGCATCCTCAATCATTATTTTGAGCAATTAAATATAATGGGGGTAGGTCACTGTCTTGCACATTCTCCAGAATAACATTGTTTCTTACTTCATTCATGTTTTAAATTTATTTTTACTAAAATACGGTATATGCAGAATAAAGGGCAAGTTAAAATTGTACATCTTCATGAATGCTCAGGAATAAAACAAGTCTATATAACCATCCCCAGAAAACTGAGAAATCGAATATATCTAATACCCAGGTGCCCCTTTGTGCCCCCTTCTAGTCAATATCCGTCTTTCTGAGATTCACCAGCAAAGGGTAGTTTTGCTTGGGTTTGTTCATTATAACAATTTAATCCCACAGTACATGCTCCTCTTTCATATCTGGCTTCACCCATATTGGTATGACAGTTGTAGACAGCTCATTCTTGTTGTCATCACACGTAAGTATGCCATTCTGATGGTGGGCATTTGGGCAGCTTCCAGTTTTTCACCATCATGATTATCACCAATGTAAACATTCTAGTGTGTGTCTTTGCTACATGTATGTTTAACATTTTGTACTGTGTTTTTTGAAAAGAAGTCATTCGTAAGCATATGAAAAAATGATCACCATCATTAATAATTAGAGAAACATAAATCAAAAGCCATCCCATTATCAGTTATATACCCAAAGGAATATAATCACTCTACCATAAGGACACATGCTCACATTTGTTCATCACAGCACTATTCACAATAGCAAATACATGGAATCAACCTAAATGGCCATCAGTGGTAGATAGGCTAATGTTATGGAAATACAACATAGAATGCTGCATAGCCATACAAAATAATGAGATCATGTTCTTTTCAGCCATGTTTATACCACAAGGCTACAGTAACCAAAACAGCATGGTACTGGTACCAAAACAGATATAAAGACCAATGGAACAGAACAGAGACCTCAGAAATAACGCCACACATCTACAGCCATCTGATCTTTGACAAACCTGACAAAAGCAAGCAATGGGGAAAGGATTCCCTATTTAATAAATGGTGCTGGGAAAACTGGCTAGCCATAAGCAGAAAATAGAAACTGGATTCCTTCCTTACACTTTATGCAAAAATTAACTCAAGATGGACCAAAGACTTGCAGCAACATGGAAGGAACTGGTGGCCATTATCCTAAGCTAACTAACAAAGGAACAGAAAAGCAAATACTGCATGCTCCAACTTGTAAATGGGAGCCAAACATCGAGTACCTATGAACACAAAGAAGGGTACAACAGACACCGAGGCCTACGTGAGGGTGGAGGGAGGGAGGAGGGTGAAGATCGACAAACTGTCTATTGTGTAGGATGCCTATTACCCGGGTGGCAAATAATCTGTACACCAAGCCCCACAACATGTACATGTACTCTTGAAGCTAAAATAAAATTTAAAAATAACTCTAATTCCTTTGATGTAAAATTGGAATAATATACCTGCTTCACGGGGTTGTTAAAACAGCTAAATCAGATAGGGTGTGACTGCTCTTGGCTCTTGAGTAACACTTAATAATGGTTGATTAAAGACATTTTCTCTCCCATAGTTTCTCAGAATAAAAATTGATAAGATTTTTAAATTTTCTTATTTAAAAAATATGGTGAAAATTATTATTGTTACCATTTTTATTAGCTATTTGGTGATATATTATTGAATTGGGATTTTAATTTACAGAGGCTTGATAAGAATCTATTTTCATATGTGTGTTGATTGCATAGATATCTTTTCCAAAGTGCCTCTTTAAGTCTTTTGATATTTTTCTATTAGGTTGTCTGCCTTTTAAAAAAGTTATTTGTAGAATTTACCTCTGTATTCTGGGCATGTGCATTTGTTGAATAAAGGGATTTGGAATGTTTTCATTCAGTGGATGTTGATTCTCTAATTTGTTGTTGATTTCTAATGAATATGCTTTTTGACTTTAAATACTGTTCTAATCATCATGTCTTCCTTTGTAATTAATGATTTTGAGGTCCGATTGAAGGAACATTTGCTAGCTTCAAGACTGGAAAATCTACCTCATTTGTGTCATGGGTTTAACTTTCACATAAGTAACTGTATGCTATCTTGAAATGATCTTCATGTGAGATTAGTAGCATATCTGCATAATTCAGCACCATTTACATGAAAGACCACGTGCTCTCCACTGTGTTGAAGTGCTATCTTAAATAAAACTCCGGTGAATCTTTATAAATAAATCTGAATGGTTTTGATTCTGGGCTCTATTCTGTGTCTACTTGTTTCTGACTGTTCTGTGTCTAGACTGATTTGTCTATTCATGTTATGATATCACACTACTTTGTTATAAATGTAAAAGTCACTTTTTATATCTGGAGGCATATTCCAGATTTTTTGTTCTATTTAAGAATTTCTTGGCTATTGTTGACTGGTTGTGTTTACATTTTAGAATTGTCTTATTAATTTATTTTCACATTTTGATGTTAATTTGATCAACCTTAATTAATAATTAAAGCTTATTATTTTATTACATCGATTATGTTGTTAATAAATAATATTATTTCTACAAGCTTCAAAAATTAGGTTTTTTTCTTTTTTAATAGTGTATATACTTTTATATTTTCAAATGACTAATTCTACATGCAATAAATCCATGCTTTTGAGTGGTTAAGACTAAAAATTCACATGTCAGATTCTTCCGCCTTTGTAGAAAAAGGAATAGAAGAGAACTTCATCAACGTGATAAAGGCCATTTATGACGAGTCCAAATATTTAGGGATGAAGTACTTACTAGTAAAACTCTGAAGGCCTTATTAAGAAAACAAGCAAAACAAGGATGTCTGTTCTCCACACCACATGCAACATTGTATTGGAGGTTCTAGCCTGGGGAATCAGGCAAGAAAAACAAGCAAAATCATTCGGATTCAGAAAAGTAAAACTGACGATCTTTCTCAGGATATAATCTTGTATAAAGATAAGCATAAAAAATTTACTAAAAACTATTTTACTAATAGGTAAATTTATGTAGGTTGTAGAATGTAATGTTAGCATAAAAATCAATTGAATTTCTATGCACTACATATAAACGATTTGAAAACAAAATTAAGAAGTCATTTCATTTAAGAAAACATTAAAAAATTAAGTACTCAGAAATAAATTTAACAAAAAAATGTCCAATTATTGTACCCTGGAAACTACAAAATATTCTTGAAAGATATGGAATAATATCTCTCTACATGGAAGGAAAAAATATTTAATGTTCATGAATAGGAAGATTTAGTATTGCCAAGATAATAATAATCCCCAAAGTGATCTGCAGACTCAATGCAATTCCTTTCAAAATCTCAGCTTGCTCTTTTGAAGAAATTGAGCAGTTAATGCAAAAATACATATGGACTTACAAGGGACCTGTGATAGCAAAATAATTTTAAAATTAAGAACAAATTTACAGGACTCACATTTTCAAACTTTATATTTAATAGTAAAAATACAGTAATCAAGACCATGTGGTATTGCATAATGTAAGATGTATAGATCGATAGAACAGAATGGAAAGTGCTGTAATAAAACATAGCATTTATGGTCAATTGGATTTGACAGAGTACTAAGATAATTCAATTGGGAAAGCACAGACTTTTCAAAATTAGTGCCAACCAACTGGACATCCACATGAAAAAGAATGAATTTGGACTTCTACTTTACAAGATACACAAGCTTAATTGAATATTGAACATAAACATAAATTTGCAAGCTAAACTAAAACACTTTTAGAAGAAAAAGTAAAAATAATTTTTATGAGCCTTTAGGCTAAGTTTTCTTAGATTTGATTCCAAAAGCACAAATGCCAAAAGATAAAATAGATAAATTGGGCTTCATCAAATTTAAAACTTCTGAAAACGATAACATCAAGAAAGTGAAATGACAACCATTAAAATATGAAAATATTTGCAAATCTTTTATCTATTAAGGGATTTGCATCCAGAATATGTAAAAAGTTTTAGCACTCAATAATATCAAAAACAAACAACTCAATTAAAATGATAAAATTATTTAAATAAATATTTCACCAAAGAAGATATGTAAATGACCAATAAGCACATGAAAACTGGTTTAATGTGATTAGCTAATACAAAAATATAAATTGAAATCACAATGTGATATGACTTTGTACTCATTTGGATGAAGAAAATATTTATTTTTTGAAAATGGATAATAAAAACTTGACTAACATGAAGAAATTAAAAACCTTCTACAATGCTTTTGGGAATGTTAAGTGCCGAAGCCACTTTGGAAAACATCTGACAATTTCTCAAAATGATAAACACAGTAACCATATACATAACCCAGCAATTTCATTTCAAGGTATCCATCAATGAAAAAAAAATATGCATGCATGTTCATAGCATCATTATTCACGATAACCCCAAAAGTGGAAGTAAAATGAATATACGTTAACTGTCAAATGAATAAACAAAGCATGAGATATTTACACTACAGAATATTATGACATATGGATGCATGGGACAACATGGATGAACTTTACGAACATTGTGCAAGGTAAAAATAAGGCAGTTTTAAAGAATGCATACATGTTGTATGATCCACTTGTACAAAATGTTTAATATTTGCAAATCTGTAGAGACAGAAAGAAGACTAGTGGTTATAGATGTGGGGATCAGGCTTGAGGTTGTGGACTGACTGCTAGTAAGTACAGAGCTACTTTTTACAGTGAGGGAAATCTTTTAAAATTATATTGTAATAATATTGCACAACTCTGTTAATATACTAAAAATGTTGCATTATACACTATAATTTGGTAAATTTTATAAAATATGAATTGTATCTCAATAAAGTCAATACAAATATTAAAGCAAAAACTGATACAACTGCATGATAATACAGAAAACCCCATGATAATTTCTAAAGATTTTAACATTTTTCACAGTAATTGGTACAGCAAATGAATCGTAAATCATTAAAAATATAAAGACCAAAAGTACACTCAACCAATTTGGCCAAATTATTATTTTTTCAAAAGTGTTGTAGCAACACTCCAGGTTATACTTGTTTTCAGGAAAATACAGTATATTTACCAATATAACCTATATTCAAGGTTATAAAACAAGTTTCAATACAGTTGACAGCATTCACATAATATTAAGCATGTATGCAGAATGCAGTAGATTGGAATAAGAAATCAAAGACATAAAGATAAAAGTTTATAAGTATTTGGAATCTAAATTTCACACATCTATCTAAATACACCATTGGTCTACAAAGAAAGAAGTAAAATTAGAAAGTATTTTGAATGGAATCAAAATAAAAAAACATATATCAAAATTTTTCTGTTTCAGTAATTATTGCTTAAAAGGAAACATATTGCTATTGACTATGTAAGAATAGAACAAATGGCCTCATATCAATGTTCCACTTTCAGAAACTAGGAAAGAAAAAAACATATTAAGCTCAAGTAAAATAGAATAAATGAGATAACACTCAGTGGAAAAAGAACAACTTTATGCAAACAAATTTGACAACTTCAGTAAAAGGGTGTATGACAAAACTACCAAAGTTAACTCAATAAATAAATAATCAGAATATCTCTATGTCTACTAAAGTAATTGGATTTTCAATCAAAACTATTCTCACAAAGGAAACTCTTTTTCATATTACTTCACTGATGAATCTACCAATGATTTGAAGAAGAAATAATATCAATTCTACACAAATTCTTCTGGAAAATATGAAAGAAGGCATACTCTCCTACCCATCTGTGTGGCCAGCATTCACCTGGTACTAAAGTTATTATAAGGAAAAAATCTGAGACTATATTCACGAATATAGTCATACATATTTTGAATATGTGACTTTTACTAATACATATTTTTACGATGTTAAAATTCACAGTTCGTGACGAAATTTTGTTGATTGCAAGGTTACTTTAATGATCAAAAACAAATCAGCATAATTCAGTATATTAATGAATTAAAAATAAAAAATAATAAGTGATATAAGATTATCCCAATAAACACATAAGAACATTGATAAAATGCACGATTACTGATAAAATCTCTCATTAAAATGAAAGTAGGAAAGGAAACTTTGACAGAAACTATCTGTGAAAATTTATGCTACTTTTTCTTTTTTTTTTTTTTTTTTTTTTGAGTTGAAGGACAAACCTTTTATTCGCACAGGCAATCCTTAACTTGATAGGGTGAAGCAGGGATTTTTGAAAAAACAGTAAAAGCTGGTTTCTCCTACACTAGTTTCATGGTGGTAGTAGAGATCGGGGTCGGAAACCGGTCACAGCCACTAGGTTTCGTTTTGAGGCATGCCAATAGGAGGCAATCTATAAATGAGCACAGGTCTCCCAATGAAGTTCAACTCCTTCATCCACATGATTAGCAGAGGGCACAAAAAAGAATCATGCTGAGGACAAGATCAGAGTTTCTGACCCTGCAAAGCCCGACAGATGCCCACAGCTTTGCTCCTCATTTCTTTTCCTGATCTCACTAAGCTCAGGAACAACGTAAGAATATTAGTTTTCTCTAATTCTCTAATGTTTTACTGGAAGATTTAACCAACTAAATGAGGCGAGAAAAAGAAATAAAAGTTATCTGCTATGGGCTGAATGTTTGTTACCCCCCAAATTTGTATGGTGAAAGCCTAACCCCAAAGGTGATAATATTAAAAGGCGGGGGGCTTTTAGGTAATGATTAGGTGCCCCTCATGAAGATGATCAGTGTCTTATTAAAGAGACCCCCAGAGATAGCCCCTCATCTCTCTACCATGTGAAGAGACAGGGAATAGAAATAATCTGTGAACCAGGAAGGATATCTTCCTGAATCTACTGGAGACTTGCTCTTGGACTTCGTAACCTCTAGACCTGTGACAAAACATTTTCTGTTGTTCGTAAGTTTCTTAGTTAATGGTATTTTGTAATAGTAGCCTGAATTGACTAAGACAAGATTCAAATAGGAGAGGGGGAAAAAAAACGCTTTTTCCAGACTGTGTAATGGTCTACATTAAAAATCTTATGGAATGTATATAAAATGCTGCTAAATTAATGAGTTTAGCAGTGAAATATATGTGGATATAAGATTAAGATATACAAGAGATTATTTCTATATGCTAGAACAGTCAGAAATACCATTTTTAAACACCATATGTAAAAACATCCAAAATATGAACTATGTAAAGATTGATCTGAAAAATATATGCAAAAGGTCCATAATGAAAATGAAAAACATTACTGAGAAAAATTAACTAAGACGTAAGTAAATGGAAAAGTGCTTTGGGTTCATGGGTCAGAAGACACAGTATTGTTAAAATATCAATTTTCTGCAAATTTTTCTGTAGACTCTTCTTACTGCCAATCAAAATCCCAGCAGATTTCTTTTGTAGAAATTTACAAGCTGACATTAAAATTTATACATAAATGCAAAGGACTCAGGTTAACCAAACTGAGAAAGTGGAACAAATTTTAAAGACTTACACTACTTCAAGACTAATTCTAAAGTTACAGCAATCAAGAAACTGCAATATTGTAAAATTAGGCAAATAGGTCAGTGGAAAACACTAGCTAGTCTGGAAAAACATCCACACAGTCAAATTTCAACAGAGCTATAAGGTAATTCGGTGGAAAAAGGAGAGCTGTTTCCACCTATGGTGCTAAAACAATTGGATATCCATATGCCAAAAGATAAATAATAATAGCAACTACATTGGTTAATATCATATGTCATTTACCAAAATGGACTACAGCCCTAAACTGAATATCTGAAAACCTCAAACTGTAAAATAACAAGTAAAAAATGTAAGAAATGTTTTGTGACCCTGATTTATGCAGATATCTTAAACATGTTCCTCAAATTGCAATCCATAAAAAATTCATAAATTGGATTTCATAAAAATTACGGCTTCTGCTTTTTAAAAGACAATCTTAAGAGACTGAAGAGACTAGCTATTTAATAGGATAAAATATTTGCAATTTACACACAGTATATTATAGAAAGAACTCCCACATTCGATATTAAAAGAACAAGACAGCCAGTTAAATATGGGCAAAAGATTGAACAGACACTTAACCAAATAATATATAAGCATATTAAAATATGAAAATATGTCCAACATCATTTTTCTTTGCTAATTTTTAAACAAATTAAAACCACAATGAGAACAATAGTCCAATTTCCACTATATATATATTTACAATGTCTTGAAATCCACATACAGTTTGTGTAATAATGCCAACATTATTACAAAAATGGAATGGAATATCCAAATGGAATATCCAACCACTGCTGATGGGAATGTAAATGGTATAACCACTAGAGAAAAGAGTTGGTAGTTGTTTGGGGTAGTTTAGTTTAGCAGTTTCTTTATTGTTATTGCTGTTGACATCAATTTAAACATACTCCTATCACATCACATTAAATTAAACATACTCCCGCTTCTGGAGACTTACCCAAGCTAAATGGAAACACATGTCCACATAAAGACTTACACATGAACATTCCTAGAGGTTATATTAAAGTCATTTATTTAAATTATTTCCAAAGTGGGAACAACCCTAATCATCTTTAGTCAAATGGATTTTAAAAATGGTAGAATGAGGCGAGGTGCGGTGGCTCACACCTGTAATCCCAGCACTTTGGGAGGCCGAGGCGGGCAGATCATTTGAGGTCAGTTTGATACCAGCCTGGCCAACATGGAAAAAACCCATCTCTACTAAAAATACAAAAATCAGCCAGGTGGGATTGTGTGCACCTGTACTCTCAGATACTTGGGAGCCTGAGGTATGGGAATTGCTTCAACCCGGGAAGTAGAGGTTGCAGTGAGCAAAGATCTTGCCACTGCACTCTAGCTTGGGTGACAGAATAAAACTCTGTCACAAAAAAAAAAAAAAAAAAAAAAAAAACAGGTAGAATGAAATATTGAATACTACTCAATAACAAAAAGGAATAAATTATTGATACACACAACATGGGCAAGTCTCAAAATGATAATTCTGAGTGAAAGAAGACAGAAATAAAAGCTTACATTCTGTATGATTTCATTCATATGAAACTTTAGAAAATACAAATAAATTTACAGTGAAGAGAAGCAGGTCAGTGGGTGCCTTGGGATGTGCAGGAGCTACAGGAGAGAGAATTATAAAGGGGTATGAGAAAACAATTGGGAGCGATTGATATGCACATTACCTTGATTTTGCTGATAGGTTTATGGTTTTCTGTGTACATTCATATATAGTCAAAATTTATCAAATTGTACACTTTAAATATGTAAAGTTTATTATACGTCATTATATTTCAATAAAGAAAAATGCTAAAATATTTTAATTAAGGCATTTGTTTAATAGTTTCCTTTAGCTCTACTTTAACATTAACAAAGTATTGAAGGCACATAAATTATCAGAGATGCTTACCAAATACAAACTGATGTAATGTTCTAAACTGCAAATTATGTGGTAATTACAGAGGACTCACTGAAGCACACATTTGGGTATATGCATTATATATATATGATTTCACCAAAGTAATTCCTAAATGAGGGACTTTAATAAAAGAAATACTACTCAGAATCAGGCATAACAGATTATCTAAAGAAATATAATTGCTTCAAAGCAGGTAGGTAGTTTTATTAGTATAAATAATTAATTTGGACTGTGATTCATGGCAGCAAAATATGATTCTTTTTTAAAAAGTTTTTGTTTTTTAAAATTTATTTAATTATTTTTAGTTTTAATTTGTATGGGTATATACTAGGCAGATATATTCATGGGCTACATGAGCTGTTTTGACACAGGCATACGATGAGTAATAATTATATTAGGGTTAATGGGGTACTATTAGCTCAATCATTTATCATTTCTTTGTGTTACAAACATTTCAATTATACATTTCATTTTAAAATGTATAATACAATTTTGTTAACTATAATCACCCTGTTGTGCTATCAAATACTTGCTGTTACTCATCTATCTACTTATATTTTTGAACTCATAAACCTTCCCTACTCCTCTGTCCCCATAGCACTCCCCAGTCTGTGGTAACCATCATTCTGTTCTCTATCTCCATGAGTTCCATTGTTGTAATTTTTAGTTCCCACAAATGAGTGGAGAACATGCAAAGTTTGTCTTTCTGTGTCTGGCTTATTTCACTTAACATAATGTCCTCCAGTTCCATCCATGTTGTTGCAAATGACAGTTTCTCATTCTTTTCATGGCTGAGTAGTACTCCATTGTGTATAAGTACCACTTTCCTTTAACCATTTGTTGACAGACACTTAGGTTGCAATCAAATCTTGGCTATTGTGAATAGTACTGCAATTAAACATGGGCATGCAGATGTCTCTTAAACACACTCACTTCCTTTCTTTTGAGTATATACCTAGCGGTGGGATTGCTGAAACAAATGATGGTTCTATTTTTAAATTTTTGAGGAATCTCCATACCATTCTCTTTAGTGATTGTACTCATTTACATCCCCACCATGCAAGCATTCTCTTCTCCATATCCTCGCCACCATTAATTAATGCCTGTCTTCTGGATAAAAGCCATTTTAACAGGAGAGAGATGATATCATATTTTTTATTTGCATTTCTCTGATGATTAATGATGTTGACTAACTTTTCCTATACCTGTTTGCCATTTGTTTTCTTTTGAGAAATATATCTTCAGATATTTTGCCTATTTTTAATCAGAGTGTTAAATTTTTATCTATTGAATTGTTTGATCCCCTTATACAGTGTGGTTATTAATCCCTTGTCAGATGGGTAGTTTGCAAATATTTTCCATTCTGTGGTTGTTTCTTCACTTTGTTGATTGTTTCTCTGGATGCACAGAAGCTTTTTAACTTCATTTGATTCCATTTGTCCATTTTTGCATTGGATGCCTGGGTTTTTGGAGTATTACTCAAGATATCTTGGCCCATACTAGCATCCGAGAGAATTTCTCCTAATTTTTGTTTTAGTAATTTCATTATTGGAGGGCTTAGATTTATCTCTTGACTTCGTTTGGATTTGATGTTTGTATATGATGAGAGATAGATGTCTAGTTTCATTCTTCTACCTACAGATACCCAGTTTTTCTAGCACCATTTATTGAAGAGACTATCCTTTCTCCAATGCATGTTCTTAGCAACTTCGTTGAAAATAAATTCACTGGAGATGCGTAAATTTATTTCTGGGTTCTCTATTCTGTTCCATTGGTCTAAGTGTCTGTTTTAAATGTCAGTATTATGCTGTTTTGATTACTATGACTCTCTGTTTTAGTTTGAAGTCAGGTAATGTCATTCCTGAAATTTTGTTCTTTTTGCTCAGAATGACTTTGGCTATTCTGGGTGTTTTGTGGTTGCATATACATTTTAGGGTTTTTGAAATATTCCCGAGAGGAATGTCATTGTTATTTTGATAGGGATTGCATTGAATCTGTAGGTTGCTTTGGGTAGAATGCACATTTTAACAAGATTGATTCTTCCAAGGCATGAAAATGAAAATCTTTTCATTCTTTGTGTCCTCTTTAATTTCTTGCATAAATGTTTTATAGTTTTTATTGCAGAGAGCTTTCATTTCTTTGTTTAAGTATACTCCTATCTTATTTTATTTGTAGCTATTGTAAATGGGATTACTTTATTGACTTTTTTCTCAGATTATTGTTCACTGTTGGTAGGTAGAAATGCTACTGATTTTTGTACATTCATTTTGTATCCTGCAACTTTACTGAATTTATTTATAAGTTCTAATAGTTTTTCTGATGGAATCTTTAGGTTTTTCAAAATATAAAATTATGTCATCTACAAACACAGATCATATAATTCTTCCTTTCCACTGTAGATTCTTGTTATTTCTTTCCCTTGCCTAATTGCTCTTCCAGTACTATGTTGAACAACATTGTGAACTTGTGCATCCTTGTCTTGTTCCAGATCTTAGAGGAAAGGTTTTTATCTTTTCCCCACTCAGTGTGATTCTAGCCCTAGGTCCATGATATATGGCTTTATTTTGTATTGAGGTATGTTCCTTCTATACCCAGATTTACTGAATTTTTTTTTATCATGAAAGAATGTTAAATTTCAGCAAATGCTTTCTCAGCATCAATTGAAATGATCATGTGGTTTTTGTCCTTTCTTCTGTTGATATGGTGCATCAGATTGATTCATTTGTGCATGTTGTACCATCCTTGCATCCCTGAGATAAATCCTACTTGGTCCTGATGAATGATCTTTTTCATCTGCTGTTGAGTTCAGTTTGCTAGTAAGTTGTTGAGAATTTTTGCATCAATGTTCATCAGGGGTATTGGCATGAAATTGTCTTTTTTTAATGCGTCTTTGTCTGGTTTTGGTCTCAAATAATATTGGCTTTGTAGAAAGAGTTTGGAAGTATTCCCTCTATCTTTACTTTTCAGAATAGTTTGAGTAGAATTGGTTTTAATTCTTCTTTAAATGTTTGGTCACATTCAGCAGTGAAGTTATTGGGTTCAGGGCTTTTTCTTGGCCAGGAAAATTTTTAAGACTTCAATCTCATTAGTTGTTAATTGTCTATTACGGTTGTGCATTCCTTCGTGGTTCGATCTTGGTAGGTTGTATGAATCTAGAAATTTATTCATTTCTTCTAAGTTTTCCAATTTATGGGCATGTAGTTGTTCATAGTAGTCTCCAATGATCCTGTGAATTTCTGCAGTATCAGTTTAATTTCTACTTTTTATCTCTGATTTTATTTGTTGGATATTCTCTCTTTCTTAATCTGGCTAAAGATTTGTTAATTTTATCTTTTCAATAAATCATATTTTCATTTTATTTATTCTTTGTATTTTTTGTTTCAATTTCATTTACTTCAGCTCTGATCTTTATTATTTCTTTTCTTCTACTAATTTTGAGTTTGATAATTTTTGGTTGGTTCTTGCTTTTCTAGCTCCTTAAAATACATAGTTTAAAATGCATAGTTACATTGTTTATTTGAACTTTTTCATGTGAGCTCTAATTGCTTAATTTTTTGTGGATCTGTTGTAGATTTCATAATCTGACGTTACCATGAGACTTGCAAATAGCGTCTTATAATCCATTTTTATAAACTGATTACAAAAACAAGCAAATAAACAAAGACAAAACTAATAAAAACTCTACAATCTAACTTCATCTCCCCTTCTTTTTAACATTTTGTTGTTTCTGTTTAAACAATGCTATCTATGTCTTAAAAAGTTGTTACAGTTTTTAATCTTGATAGGTTCATATTTTAGTCTTTCTACTCAAGATATGAGTAGTTTACACACCACAGTTACAGTATTATAATATTCTGTATTTGCCCACGTACTTACTATTACCAGTGAGTTTTATACCTCCAAGTGGTTTTTTATTGCTCACTAACATTCTTTTCTTTCAGCTTGAAGAACTACTTTTGGCATTTTTTGTAGGACAAGTATGGTGTTGATGAAGTTTCTCAACATTTGTTTGCCTGAGAAAGTATATATCTTTCATGCTTAGAGAATACTTTTGCTGGCTATACTATTACAGAATAAAAAACTTTATTTCCTTTAGCCTATTAAATATGTCATGCCACTTTGTCCTGGTCTATAAGATTTCCACTGAGAAGTCTGCCGCCAAACATACAGGAGCTCGTTTGTATGTAACTTGTTTTCTGTTTTGTTTTGTTTTGTTTTTCTCTAGCTGCTTTAAGATTTTTTTTCTTTATCCTTCACTTTGGGAGTTTGATTATTAAAAGTCTTGAGACAGTCTTATTTTGGTTAAATCTGCTTGGTCTTCTATAACTTTGTATTTGAATATCAAAATCTTTCTCCAGGTTTGTAAAGTCCTCTGTTATTATCCCTTTGAATGAACATTCTACCTTGATCATTCTCTCTACCTCCTCTTTAAGGCCAATAACTTTTAGATTTGTCCTTTAGCAGCTTTTTTTCTGAATCTGGTATTGTGCTTCGTTCTTTTAATTTTTTTTTCTTTTGTCTCTTCTATGTATTTTCAAATAGCCTGTCTTCAAGCTCACTAATTCTTTCTTCTGCTTTATCAGTTCTGCTGTTGAGAGACTCTGATGCATTCTTAGGGATATAAATTGAATTTTTTATTTCCAGAATTTCTGCTTTATTCTTGTTTATAATTTTAATGACTTGTTTTGGTTAAATCAATCTGATAAGATTGTGAATTCCTTCTCTGTGTTATCTGTAATATCACTGAGTTTCCTTAAAGCAACTAGTTTTAATTCCCTATCTTGAAAAATCTCTTATCTCCGTTACTCCAAGATTGGTCACTGGTGCTTTACTTAGTTTGTTGAGTGCCGTTATGTTTTACTGGAAGGTCTTGATGCTTAGGGATGTTCACTGATGACTGGGCATTGAAGAGGTAGGTATTTACTATATTCTTCACAGTCTGGCTTATTTGTACCCATCCTTCATGGGAAAGATTTCTAAGTATTCAAAAGGAATTAAGTGTTGTAATCTAAGTCTTTGGTCACTGCAGCCATATCTGCATTGGGGTCATCCCATGCCCAGTAATGCTGTGACGCTCATAGACTCATAGAGATACCGCCTTCGTGGTGTTAGGTAAAATCCAAGGGAGTTCCCTGTATTACCAAGCAGAGACTCTCGTGCTCTTCCCTTACTTTTCCCCAAAGGAATGCATGACTTTCTCTGTACTGAGCCTCCTGGAGATGAGGGAAGGGTGGCACAAGCATCTCTGTGGCCAATACCACATGACTGCACTGGCTCAGACCCAGACCCAGCTCAGCATTGGGTCTTGCCCCAGGCTTGCAGTGACCTCTGCCTGGCTACCACCAATGTTCCCTCCAGGCCCGTGTGCTCTACAATCAGCAGGTTGTGAATCTAGCCAGGCCTTGTGGCCTTCCCTTCATGACTGTGAGCACCCCACCATCCCAAGGCAGGTCCAGAAATGCCACCCCGGAGTCAGACTTGCAGTCAGAAAACTTAGGAATCTACTTGGTTCTCTATTCTACTGCAATTGAACTGGTACCCAAGCCACAAGATTAAGTTCTTTACAGGCTTCCTTCTCCTTTCCTCAAGCAGAAGGAGGCTCCCCTGATGGCCACCACTGCCCAGGCCCATGGCGAGTACTGCCTGGCTACTACTCATGATTCCTCAAGACCAAATAGCTCTTCAGTCAGCTGGCAGTGGCTATGTGGTAAGAAGAAAGAATCTGTGGGTTTGTTGAGGGAGAACACAGTGACTGTGGGACTTGGCATTGGAGCTCGGTGCTGCCCTGTCACAGTGCAAAGCAAACAGGGCAGAACCCAGCCAGTGCCACAGAGGGAACATTTAGATCTCATTGTTCCTGGGGCATACTGAAAAAACAGACACATTTGCAGATTTCTGTGATTCTCCATTTATGTGCATTAATATGCTAATAAAATAGCAACCTACTATTCAGTGGCACATACTAATTATTCCATTTTACAGCCAGGCATATGGTGTGCCTGGCTAATGTTGATGCCACCAAGTCAGCGTGAATTGATTATGATTTGGATGGGACTGTCTTTTTGATTCCTTTAATTTGAAACAAAAATAAAAATGATTATGGTATAAATATCCTAGAAAATAAATGTTTGATTATTTTTATTTACTATCACCAGGCAAATGAATATAATTATTTCAAAGTATTCTTGAGAATTTGTTATAATTGATTTTGTATCCCTGTCCGTTGTTAAAGCCAAATCATAATTTTGTCATTTTTGTATTTTTAATGTATCAGAGGCATTATCATATTTTACTTGTCCAGATATAATTACATGCTAAATTATGAAGAAATGGCCATCTGAAATAAAATGATCAGCTCAAGTTTTACTTGTATAGCTCCAACTTAGCAGATATTTAACTGATTTTCAAATTGATTCATAAAATCATACAAGCTTATGATGCTCATAAGAAGTTAATTTTAAAATGCATGCTAAAAATAAGATTATTTCCTGATTAGTATTATATAAATTCTGGTGGAAAGTATAATTTACCTTTAGATGAAAATATTTTGGCACAGAAATCTTTTTTTTTTTTTGCTGCTAACGTGAGAATTTATTTCTTTTTGATAAATAAGAGGTTGTAAACTTAATACCCAAACCATTGCCAGCACATATTTTAATATAATAGAAGACTAAAATCCACATAGAAAACTGAGCAATTTATTTTCTCAGGTCACAATAACAAAATGCTGTATTTAAATCTGCTCAGCCATTAAAATCAAATCTTTTTTTTTTTTTAACTTCAATAGACATAGTTTTCAGTGTTTTGATATTTCTCACAATATACAATAGTATTTGTCACCCTTTTTGTAATCATTTTTCTTTATAACTTTCTCCCTAGCTTCAAAAACTACCAACTTTTCTTTCCACAGGTAAAAATTATAAAAAAGATAGGAACACACGGCAAACAGGTCAGTAATTTGACTGGATCTTTTGATGAAATATTAAAAATTTTGTGTCTTGCCTTATCGAAAAGGCAAACCAAACAAAGAAATATGGAAACAGAAAGATTACCTTTGTTTCAAACTGATAAAAAGATTAAGATTGCTAGTTCAAAATATTTAAAATAGAAATAGCACAACCCTGTCCAATTTCATTCCATTGGAGCCTTTCTTTGCTTTTAAAAGTTTCCTTTGGTATTTGCTTGCATTTGCTTAGCAATATGCTTAGGCAGGAAGTTCTCGATTCAATAGACAAGAGCTCTTTGCTGCCTGTTGTGGTAGCTGAGTATTTAGTCTCCTCCACATGCACCACACCCTGCCTGCAACAACTCATTTTTTAAAAATGAGAATTTTTACATCAATAGCAAATATTTATGTTTGATGACTACATCTTTTCACTACTAAGTCAAGTGATGTGTAATAATTATTATAATGTTTCCTTCCATAGGTTGTTTATAAAGTTAATAATTCATTCGCATGTGTTTCCATTTGTTATTTTATGTGTCTGGTTATATATACATATGTGTGTATATATATGTGTGTGTGTGTGTGTGTGTATATATATATATATATATATATATAGACATAATTGCACTTTAGGTTCTGGGGTACATGTGCAGAACATGCAGGATTGTTGCATAGGTACATACATGGCAATGTGGTTTGCTGCCTCCATCCCCATCACCTATATCTGGCATTTCTCCCCATGTTTTTCCTTTCCAACTCCCTACCCACTGCTGTCCCTCCCCTAGTCCCCCCCAACAGACCCCAGTGTGTGATGCTCCACTCCTTGTGTCCATGTGTCCCCAAATTTTAAAATGCACCAACAGATCTGTCAAACCCCCTAGGTAATTTTCCTAAACATGTTAAAGAGTCTTTGACCACACTGTACATAATCTACACTTTGCTTTATTTTGAATGTAATGTTTTATATATCTTTCCAAATCATATATATCTTTCAAATCTACTTCCTTCTCTCTTTTTTTAATTGATTCACATTTAAATAGCTTTTCTTTCTAAAATGTAGTATTGCAATGGATATCCTCATATGCTGCTAATCACTCATGTTATGCTTTTTATAATATTGGTTTTAGAAGTGAGATAATTAGGTTAGAGGATATGTACAATTAATAATTAATTGAATTGGTTAAATTTGAGAATTAACAATATGCCAGTTATTCTTAGTCATTATTCTAGTTAGTACAACAGTATAGCAGTAAACATAATAGAATTTTTTAAGATAAGATCTATATATTCAGATATATATTTTTACAGCTCTATTCAAAGCTGATAAAATGAAAATCTCACTAACAATTGATGGTATTGTGAAATTCTCTACAACATAGCCAGAATTGCTGTTGATCTTTTAAAAACTTATTTAAAGTTTGCAAACCTGAATGGCAAAAAGAGAAACGTCATTGGTATTTTATTACTGTTCCTTGAGGATGAATGAGGTTGAATATACTGTAGTGTTAGCTATTTACTTGCCATTTATATTTATTTTAAATTTCCTGTTCATATACATTGCAGATTTTTAATATTGGTCTCTTCCTTATTAATTCATAGTAGCTTAAATATGTGTTAAATATTTGTGAAATGTTAATAATAAATATCACCTTTTATATAGTTCTTCAAATAGTTTATCTGAGACTCTTCTTTCCATTTTCATTTTGATTATGGTGTGGTTTTCTTCACAAATATTTTGTTACAGCAAAATTTCCCCTAAAAATGTCATTTTAAACTATTGTTACTTTTTATTTTTATTTTGATTTTGTTGATGATTTTGCTTTGATTTTGTTGATGATTCAACTTGGAAAATCTCTGATCTATGCCATCTTGTCTATTTTTAATTTGTTCTAAAAACTGAGTAAATATCTGAAATAACACTTTTTACCAATGGAAGAGAAACTCTCAATTAACTTACTGTTTTATAGTAGACAGTATATGGATACATTTAATCAATGAAAAGTTTCTCAGAAAACTCTACAGAAGGCAGTTGATGGTTACTCAACTAGAAAAGCTATTAAAGAATTTATGAAAATATTTTCAAATTATTCTAAATCTTAAGTTTGCTGCTAACTTTGCATTCTAAATACATTGCCATACATTTGGCAAAGACTCCTGACATTAATTTTCACAGAAACAAGATAAGGGAAGAATTGAAATAACTGAACCTACATTAACAATATTCCTTCACTTTTGACACGCAAAAATAACAATTTCCAATTCCAAGTCCCATATTCAGTCAAACTTTGTCATTTTCAACATGGTTTGACTTAATAAGATATAAATTCAGATACTTAGTCAGAAATAACCAGCATATATTGCCTTGAAGTTTTTATAAAATGTTTAATGTGTGGGAGAATTTCAAAAATATTGAATTTACTTTACGATAATTCATGATCTGTGTGGTTCTGATTTTCCTGTATTGTCAACCAATGTGTTGGCCTTAACTGACAGATCTTTCATCAGACATCAATAATCTTTCTTGTATTATTAAGCTGTATCTGGATACCTGATGACTCAAGGAATAATAAAAGTATCACAGAAAAATCTATGGTCCTGGTAGGAAATGAAGGAAGAAACAAAAAGTCTACCTATTCTGGTCTGTTTGAGTAGTAGTCCCCAAACTTTTTGGCACCAGGGTTTCATGCAAGACAATTTTTCCACAGACCTGGGGGTGGGGAGGGGTGGTTTCAGGATGATTGGAGCACATTACATTTATTGTGCACTTTATTTCTACTATTATTACACTGTAATGTATAATGAAATAATTATACAACTTACCATAATGTAGAGTCAGTGGAAGCCCTGAACTTTTTTTCCTGCAACTAGATGGTCCTATCTGGGGGTGATGGTAGACAGTGACATCTGAAGTGTGCTGTTTATGTCCAGTCTACTCCATAATCTTGTTTTGATGGTTGCTGTCACTGCAGAAAACCCTGTTTCACAAAGATAGGCTGTTAGAAATGGAAGCAGGCTTTTCAGTGCTTTTGTGGTGATCTCAGAATATTTTACCTTGACTTTAACCTGGAATATATGGATATTTGAAGTTATCTCAAACAAACTTTTAAGGCCACCAGATGCAGCTGTGGAACTGAAGCACATCAGCTCACTTGCCGCTATAAAGCCTGCCACAAGATGCAGCTTAATTGTCACTTGCCACTCACTGAAAGTTTTGATGAGTCTGCAAGTGATTAATTTATTATGGTCTCTGCATAGTCAAACCACTCTGCTAATGTTAATCTGGTTTTGCAACCACTCCCCAGCACTAGTGTCACTTCCTCAGCTTCACCTCAAATCATCAGGCATTAGATTCTCATAAGGAGTGCACAGCTTAGACTCTTCATATGCACAGTTCAAACAGGGCTCGTGCTCCTTTGAGAATCTAATGCTGCTGCTGATCTGACAGGAGATGGAGCTCAGGTGGTAATGTGAACGATGAGGAGCGGCTGTAAATACAGATGAAGCTTCACTCACTTGCCCACCACTCACCTCCTGCTGAACGGCTCAGTTCCTAACAGGTCATGGACTAGTATCAGTCCTGGAGGTTGGGGAGAAGTGTGGGAAACAAACAAACAAAAAAAAGACTTAGAAGAAAGGGTTGAAATCTGAGTAGGTGGAATACAGGAACACACAAATAAGCATGAGATAACCCAAGAAAGCACTTCTTGTTTTACTAACTCTCCAGTTGAAGTTCCATATCCAGTCATGTCCAGTATGATATGTGGTAATCATATAATAAAATAGAAAAATTACTAGGTAAATCATAATGGAATCACCCCACAACTTGTTCTTAGCATTCAGGAAATTAAGAATATTTTGTGGGCTCTAGGGAGGCACATGCATATGTTAAAAGAATCATTTAATTGGTGGAGATTGGATTGCATTGGATTTGGTCAACTTTCAGCAGCAGTGGTTTCTAAGCCACAGCAAGAGATGGATGAATGCATTAATCTCAGTTGATGACAGTACAGAAACCAATCACTCCAACATATATTCTATGGCAAGGGCCAAAAAGGACAGAGCTCAGACCAGTTACCTGTATGTTGTTTCCAGGAAATATAATCAGGTTTCCCCTGCTTCACCTTGAATATGAGAAAATGTAAAAACTTCTTATCTAGAAGTTGAACTCAGAATGAGCTGAAAATTTAACCAAATGAGGCTTTTTAGCAAGATAATACCAAGATAAAATTAAAGGATAAATCTAAACTTCTCTTCTACTTAAATGAAGTGGGAACTTATAAGGAAGATTAAATAACTTCCAGAAAAGTAAGAAAAAAATAATGTCAACTTTGTATATAAGATTTGTGTAATTAAATTTTTGACCTTGACTACATTAAGATTTGTATAAACCTGAGATAAAGGTTTAAACAAATGACTGATACTTAAAAGATCACAAGGATAAGATAGAGAAGAAAGTCTAAATTTACCTCGTTTCCCCTTTTTATTAATATGCATTTTAATCTACAGTTTATAAGTAGAACAACAGAAATGACACAAATTTAGACATAATCATAAAGAAAGTAATAAATAGTTCCTTGTATGTGACTGAAAGTTAATTCGTCAAAAGTAGATGGGTTCAATTTTGGAGTTTACACTAAATTTAGCCTGTTATCTAGGAAATCAATCTTGAATCTTTGGAGAGTGAAACTCGGTTTTCATGTAGTATGCACATATTTTCATAATGAATATCAATCTACGTGGACCATCCAAATCACATCTTAAATCTAATGCTTATTTCACTTTATTTTAATAACCCTCTAGACAAATTTAATGTTTTTCCCCAAATGAAATAAAACCAGCTCTCATAAAAAAAGTATAAAAGGGAAAACTAACTAAATTGCTCATAATATATCAGTGAGTCTTAGAGTCTGCTATGTGGTGCAGTAAATTACTCCAGAAATAAAGGCTTAATTTACATTAAAAATGCCAGCACAGCATAAGAAATGCAATGATTACCTTATGTATTATGGTTACATAACTAAAATAAACTACTAAATGAAAATAATTCACTTAAATACTAACAGTGAGCCTATGAATAACAATCACTGTTCTTAACTTGTTTATTAGGAAATGACTCTTTAGAACTCAAAAGTAGGTAGGAAGGGGGCCAGAACTTTGATAAGTACCTATCACTGCAGTAATTCTTCCTCTGTTAGGAGCGTAACTACAAACTTGACAGACTTATAACTCAGCTGTTTTAATGCTATGTACTGTCAACCTGAGAAATTCTGCCCGAGATGGATCAGGAGCTAATCTGTCATAAAGCTCATACTTACACTTTATCATCCATTAGATTATGAAGATAGAGTTTGACGTAAGAATATAGTTTGTGTTGAGATTTATAAAAACAAAGGTGAATGTGCAAATGTCTCTTCTGGCTATTAGCACCATATTGATATGGTTATGGAAGATAAACAATGTCATGCAGAAATTCATTTGATGTTTGCTATTTTTGAACTTGTAATTACTGTAGTAAAGGTTATTAATGCAGAAAATAGACCTCAAAACCATAAAGTTTGGGAAAGAATACATGAAGGGGATTTATATAGAAATAAATAAATTTGATTGAAAACAGATGAACACAGCATTTGCAAAGGTGCATTAAAAAGAGTCTGTCCTGGCTTATGCCTGTAATCCCAGAATATTGGGAGGCTGAGGGAGCCGGATCACTAAGTCAGGAGATCAAGACCATCCTGGCCCACATGGTGAAACCATGTCTCTACTAAAGAAAATACAAAAAGCCAGATGTGGTGGTGTGAGCCTGTAATCCCAGTTAGTCGAGAGGCTGAGGCAGGATAATTGCTTGAACTCAGGAGTTGGAGGTTGCAGTGAGCCAAGATCACACCACTGGACAATCCTGGCGACAGCCTGGCAACAGAGGGAGACTCCATCTCCAAAAAAAAAAAGAAAAGAAAAGAAAAGAAAAGAAAAAAAATCACTCTAGTTACTAACAGTATAAAAGAGCCAACTGGCACTATTTGAATCTAAACTATTCTATGGGCTATCCCCAACTCATTAGCACAAGTCACTTCAATATACTAGTAAGAAGAGAATTTCTGTGTTCATCATTGACTTATTATTGAAAAATTTGCTGATTAAGAGCAACTTGCATTTTATTTTCCCCAAAGTCATAAAGTTCAGACAAACCCACAGGAACTAGTGAAGATCATGTTCTCTACGTATATTGATCATTCCCAAGCTAACCAAACAAAATGCACTAACAAACGAAAAGATAGCCAATAATATATATAATTATTTTCCTTTGCAGATTATCTTTTATCTCTGCTTTCACCATGAGATGAAACACATTTTTTAAAGGCTTATATCAAATTCCATAGTCCTGGCCCCTGAAAATGATATTTAAAAACTAAAATGAGTATATAATTCTGATATTTAGGTGTATGAGATAATGTTACAAAATCAATGAAAATTATATTTTATGCATCCAGAATTAAAGTTTATAGTACATAGTTGTTATTTCCCTCATTAAATCTATTATCATAAAGAATCTGTCTTTAAAACCAATTACTGATTTTAAAAAATAAAAAAAATTATGTTTTGATATTTATTTCCTTTACTTCTTCAAAATCTCATTCAAAAGCACACAAAAATGGTAAAAAAAAAAAAAAAAAAAAAAAGCCAACTGACTCCAGATTGATCTCTTAGCTTATGAAGTGACAATTATTTACCCATAGATCAATAACATGCCTATCTTTTATGGCTTCTTCATAAGAAGAAGGGAAGAAGGAACTCTCAATTTTATGCCATTTGAAATTAAGTTGTTATTCTTCCCATTTAATGGTTTTTGCTATTCTGAATCAAATTTCATCTTACATAGAATAATAAAGTATTTTATTTTTCTGATTAAAATATCTTTCTCTCTAGGTAATAATTTTGGTAATCTGGATTTATTCAATCAATATGTCGATAAGAACTTGATTATTTGAATTTATTTTATTTATTTGAAAAATTTATTATAAGCATCACATACACAGAGATCAGATTAAGTCTTGCCACTTTTCATGTCTTTATTTTCTTCATGATCAATTGTGCAGTTTATGGAATAAATTTCAGTTCATATCAGCAATAAAAGAGGTCAAACCGTCAGCTATATAAATCCACTGAGTGAGGTTAACTAAGTCATTAAAAATAAATGCTGAAGTCTTTATTTCTCTGCTCTACCACCAGATAATTCTTTTTCCTACTTTGCCTGTTTTATTACCAATTCTTTCAGAAACCAAAAGTTATAAATAATTTTTAAAGAAAAAAATAAGAAAACTCAACTGCTAACTGTAGTGTTTGTGGATATAGCAAAGTGAGCTAAGGGGTGATAGGGCATTTTATATAAAGAAACAAAAATGCCTTTATTGGCATAAATATACACTTTTTAAAAAATGAAGCTGACAGGATCCATATATTTTCTCATAATTAATTTTGTACTCCAATATCTATACCATACAGAGCTCAAATAGTTCTTGAATGATTATAACTGTTAACAGTTATTTTAATACAAAATGGTTAAGATACAAGAGTATTAGATCTCAATTTCATGCCATAAATATCTTTGAATTATAAAACTGTGCAGTTGAAATGTATCTTAGAGATTATAATTATAGCAAAATATTAATTCTACAGAAGAGGTATCTACTATGCAGAGGAAATAAATGACTGATCTTCGTGATGAGTGATAATTTGACATCTAAATAGACTGTAACTTTAAACATTTACTTAATGTAAAAATTATATTTCTTAAAGATATGGAATTTGTATTACATAGAATTTTTTCTTGTGTCTACTGCTACTCTCCCTACATCCTAATTTTTTTTCCCAATACTTATGTGGCTGCTTGCTGCTCATCAAACATCTTTATGCTCCTAAGATGAAGGTCATTGAAAGATGTCAAGATGGAGGTCCTTGGAAGATGTCTGCACCTCTGAGTCACTCCATGGAGCAGGACCCTGGGAGTCACCTAGCTCTCTTCAGACTTTGCATGAGCCAAAATGAAAAATGCTAAATTTCTGTGGTATGCTTATTAAATTGATAATAATGCACAACTTATGCCATCTGGACTAACGCATTCTACAAAGTCTTTCCACTAACCTTCTACTCTTTTGATTATCTATAGTATTATCTACTGCCCCTTCACCCTCAAACATCTTCCTAGTGTAGTTCACTTTGCTATTTTCAATGTTACCCTATCTCACCCACCTTCCATCGATCAATTTCTTGTTATAAGGCTTTTTGTTTTATTGAAATTGTTTTTATTCAAACATATCTCATAATTACAAAATCTGTTTCATCCTATTTACCTTGCAAGGCCACTCAAGTACTTTCAATAATGACAACGATTAGCTTCATCACAAGGTGTCTGTTTGAATTGTTGTTTTGGTGTCTATAAATACTCCTTCTTTGTCCTCTTAACATAGAAATGCAGGTCTTTCCTCAAAGATGTAATGTCCGCTTTCCTTTCTCTCTTTGTTTATAGATATGATACTTTTCATTTATTATGTCTATAATACTAGATACAAGAGCTGGTGCATTTAAAGTAGCAATAATCCCATAACTTCAGAACACATTTAAAGTAAAATGTGAAAAGCTTCACTAGAATATCTGGCCAGTACCTCAAACTCAAATATCTCACATTAGCTTTACCGTTTTCTCTACCATATTTTTTATAAACCTGTGTTTTTAAGAAATTGGCATCTATGAAGTCATGTAGACTATTGAACCAGAATAAGTTGCATCAACTTCTTCTCTTTTGACCTCCATATGCCATCAATAGCCCTTCACCCCATTAGTTCTCCTTCCATACTCTCTCTTACTAGGTCAGTTTCTGCTTTATCCAACCCCACTCAGCCAAGGCACTGGCAGTGGCTCCATTTAGATCATGAGACAGTTTGAACTAAAGTAGGCAATAGCGCTAGATACAAGAGCTGGTGCATTTAGTTATAATCCCATAAATTCAGAACACATTGAATCTGAATAATGCCCTGTCCCCAGAAAACCATGGTCTTCACCACCCTCGTTGGGTTTGTACAAACTTTTTGACAGAGTTTACATTTTACTTTTCTGAATATAAATCTAATTTTTTTACAAGATTATTAACTAAGTTCTAAAACCTCTTTTTAGCTTCTTCAATCATCTCTCCCTAGTGAAGGAAAGCATAGGTTGATTTTGTTCTTTATTTTGCTACACTGTGGGCCTTACTCTGTTCAACTCACTAAATTAAAGACCACTGATGTCTCTGTGTGTGTGTGTGTGTGTGTGTGTGTGTGTGCACACACGCGCCACTGTTTTTCAGAGCTTAATCATCTCTCACAGAGGCTGCAACAATAGCTTCCTAATTTCATATTTTACCAATTGAAGTTTAATACTACCAACCACAATATCTTTGAAGCATATGATTATATCCTTCCTGTGATCCAGACTACCACTTAAATCCATAATATAATATTTAAGCAATCAACATAATAGATAAGAGTCTTTCCAATCTGGCTCAGACCTAAATTCTAAACTATACACACACACACACTTAATATATGTTCATTCTTTGTTTCAGTCTTATACATAGAAGGGTGACTATGCCATATAATTTATTATAAAGATTGGGAAACTATTGAGAGAGAAAAGAAATAAAACATAGAGACAATAAGCAGAAATTAAATGTTTTCTTTTTTTTTAACTTTTAGGTTCTAGGGAACACCTGCGAGTTTGTTACATGGGCAATTGTGTGTACAGATTATTTCATCACCCAGGCACCCTATAGGCAGTTTTGCAATCTTCTCTCAGCTCCTACCTTTCACACTCAAGCAGCTCCTGGTGTCTGTTGTTCCCTTCTCAGTAACCATGTGTACCCAATATTTAGTTCCCACGTATGAGTGACAAGTGGTATTTGCTTTTCTGTTCTACATTTATTCACTTAGGATAATGATCCCCAGCTTCATCTATGTTGTTGCAAAGGACATGCTATTGTTCGTTTTTATAGCTGTGTAGTATTCCGTGATGTATATATACCACATTTTCTTTATCCAGATTACCATTGATAGACACGTAGTTTGATTCCACATCTTTGTTAATGTAAACAGTTCCAAGATGAACTTAAGTGTGCCTGTGTCTTTATGGTAGAACACAATGATCAGATACTTTCTAGGCATACTGGGATGTATGGTCAGCCTGACACATAACTTCTATCTTGTCTTGCAATGGAATAATTCTCATTTGAATATTATTCTTCAAATTCTAATGCAAATATTACTTTCCTTCTATTTTTTCATCCTCCAAGCATTAATTCATTAATTAGACTTTTTCACATTGCAACTTTGACTAAACTCAAATCAATTTATTGTAAAATCTACAGATGAAACTAGACTCAGGTATGCATGACTGAATTGTGGGCCCCACCCCACCAAGCTGTGGCCTCTTTCCGTTTTACTGTGGATTTTTTTTTTTTCCAGCAAGTGGAGGAGACATACGGTGTCAGAGTGGTATTAGCTAATGTTATAACGAATAGAAATCCAGGAGACAAGAAGGATGATCCATCTCTCAACATCACTATAAAATGCTGCAAGGAAGGGATTTTACTGACTTGGCTTTGTTATTCATTATTTCCAGTCTAATTACAGTGGCTTGGAGGCTTGAGTTATACTTCCACCCTTATATGCAGAAGGACAGGGTCTCACCGTAATTGACATCCATCACAGCTACAGCCCACAAAGGCTTTCACCAGAAAAGGGAAAAGAAATTTTAGACAAACAAAATAAAAGGAGCTCACTGAAGCAAATAGTTGCATGTTCGTAACAAAGACATCTTTGTGTTGAAATGTGTGTGTTTGAATCTCCACTCTACAACGTGCCAGCTACCTCTCTCATATTTGAATTTCTTATCTATAAAGTCCATTGTTCGGGAGATATGAGATCATTTTTGTAAACAACTTATGTGGTTGCTCTCAGGGTTTAAGCACTTCATAATTACTGATATCAGTATCACTGCTTCCTCTTTCCTCTTGGTATCATTGATTGCACTGTGCTTTCTCCTTTTTAATAAAAGTGTCTTTTATCTATAAATGTCTCATGTCTTTCCTTAGACCCTAAGTTTACTGCAGTCTATGTCCATATCTGCTTTGTCTTCTTATCCCCCCCAATACTTAGCATGACACCCCGAGCAAAGTGAGCACTTCAGATGTATCTCTTGATCATACAGTACTTTGTGTTTTCGTATAGCAGACATTGCATGTGCTCATCTTTTCCCAGAGCTCCTTAAAGTAAAGCTCTTGCCTCATTCTTTTTATGTCTCAAGAGTTCAGACAGTGTTTTACACACTGTAAATATATAATACACTCTTGAATGAACTCAATGGAAAATATGATGTATGTAACTTTGCGGGTGATGCAATGATCATGTGTCCTCCTCCTACTGAAGCCTTGTCAGAGCATGCCTTGTCTATGTTTACATAGGGTGTATCCCTTCTAACAGGCTCTGGTGTGTGCCCATTGGTACCCTGCCCTCTAGATGACATTAGCGTGCTCTTGAGAATGCAAGAGAGCTTTATGGTAAGATCATCACAAATCCAAGGTCATTTAAGTAATTTTTAAAAACTAACTACTATATGTTTGAATTTTTAGTTAGGGAATTTTTTAGAAGAATTTTCACATTTCTAAAACCCCCTGCTTTCCGTTCCCATAACCATAAAGCTGCTAACACTCTTCTAATTTTGATTTGTTTAAAGGGAAAAAAAGAGGGTGAAGAGTTCATGCCGTCATTTTTATATGTCACAAATAAAATAAATCTGCTTCTCTTTCGGCACATGCAGAAGTATGAAAAGCCTCTCAGATTCCTGACAGAACTGTCATTGTTTACCATTAGCACTGTCATATTTGTGTGCCTTGTCATTCTCTACAGCAGAGCATGGGCTGGCACTGGGCCTGATGCTGACTTGCTCGAGGGAGCCTCCCGTCTCTGACGTCCTCAGGATAATTCCTGGGGAAAGTGTGCTCCCTAGTGTTAAGAGCGGTTTAACGGCTGGAGGTTTTGGCTGGCTGACCACGCAGAGAAAGAAGGTGAATCGCATCTCAGCACTCTCCACTTAGATTTTGTGTAGTCGTCGGTGGTCCAACTTCCTAACTAGATGTATTGCAGATTTGACATTCCAGTGCAAACAAAAGATATGAACACAAATCTCATATGCTTTCTAGAAATCACCTGGACATCAGATAATTTAATTTTCAAGTATCGACATCTTTGTGGAAATCATTGATTATTCTGTTTATGACCAAAAAACAAAATTCCAATTTCTTCTCTTCATTTCTTTCCTGCTTTAAAATTATTTCCAAAGTGTGGAAATAAAAGATTCTCCTTTCTGTTTATTTTTCATTTGAAAATCAGTATTTTTTCTTTTCATGCATTGCAACTTTTTACAATTTATTTTACTTGTATCAAAATGAAAGAGGTAACAACTGGTAAAGAAATTAACCTCTAAGAGACAAAAGTGAAGTGTACAGCCTGCTATCCCACTATTTTTCTAGTTAATAGCTATTTGATTCAAAGTATTTTCATTTGAGGATTTGTTTTGCTGGAATAACTACAGAATATAGCTCCTAGAAGTGAATTTTTGTTTTATTTTTTCTTTTTTAAAAAAGTCTGCCTAATGTGTGAATTCTTAAAATTAAAAAAAATTATGTTGGAGTGTTTTAATGCACCTGCATATATGCATTTTGCTTACAGAGTAGTTTGATGACAGAGGAACAGTTTAACATGTCTAAAATATATACTCAAACATTGCATTGCTAGTGTTTGTACTTCAAAAACAAACATAGTTCAAAACAATCTTAATAAATGTGCTAGAAACACATATTATAATATTATTGTTGGTCAATTGTAAAGTAGTTTAAGGATTTGACAGTCATCATGCAAAATGTCAGTTGTAACAAACATTACCATGCCTCAAGATTCTTTAGCAATCTGTTTCTTCCAAGATACCTTACTTCATGAGATCTGAAAATAAATGTTACTTGAAGTACTATGAATGAATATTAGAAATATTATTATTCTAAAATTAGGGTAAAAAACACTCCATTCTATGTTAAATAAATGTTTTCTAGGGATCTAATATAATAATTCCTGCTATCCAAAGAACTTGAGGATATTAAATAGCATCAAGAACAGTTCAATGTTTTGTAGAATCGGGTGCTGAAAATTATAGAAGTTGGAACAACAATGGAATAAGAAAATTTTACTGAGATTTATGATAAATACTACTTTGTGCAAGTACCCTGGAAAAAGATAAGATAAATGTATGTGTATGAAATTTTCTACACTTAAAACTGAATATGGCAAGAAGACAAAATGAAAAACTTTTACTCGGTAAATACTAGAATGGGATACCAGAAGAGTGCCTACAATTTCCATCTTTAAATTTCAGTTATCTTGTTGTTGATAAAACTGCCCCAGTCTTAGGGACCTGCAATACCATCTCCATACTTATTACACAACCTATGTATTTTACATCGATGTGAGTATACATTAGGTGAAAATAACCTAATTTTCTGAGATTGATAAAATCATAATCCTGTTTTACATATCAAAGTAAGGTAAGTTTTGCATTTAGAACTTTGTTAGACACTTGTCTTTGTACAAGAAGATATTGAATCTGATGTTTTTTTCAGCCATAGCTCTCAGTTGTAGGGATCTATGATGTGTGGGTTAAAGTTAAAAATAAGGGAACATATAGAAAATACTACAATTAGTGAACAAAGTGTGTGTCCATTCCCAAAGGATGCAAATATGTTACTTGCAACCAGTGTCTGGCCCTTGTTCCCACCTTCTTCTAAATGTGTTGCTTCAATAATTGGTGAGAACACTTAGAAATTAGACTTTACAGAAATAAGGTTTTTTTTTTTTTTTTTTGCTTAAATGTATAATTCTTTTGGTATCATATATTTAGCCTCTTTTTAAAATTTATTTTTTGATACTGGAGGGAGAAATAGGGAGATATTAATCAACAGGCATAAATTTTAGTCAAGCAAATAAATAGGCTGTAGTGATCTGCTGCACAACATTGTCCCTACCGTCAACTGTTATGTGTTTTCCACTAGATCCCATAGTAACTGTTCTTACCACAATCAAGTAAAAATTCTGAAAGAATAAGTGAATCAATAAATAATGAATAATAAAATATTGTGGTTTTGGGCACTTAATTAATGACAGTTTTATTTCGCAGTTAGAGATCATCACAAGTTAGACAGACGAAGATAATCACAAAAGTTAGAATTTTTCATTACCCACAAAGCCTATGTTGGAGAAGATGAGTTTTTCAATACCCACCCTAAGAATTAGATACTTTCCTTTAAATTTACATAATAGAAAAACAGAGAGAATGAGCCAGATCTGTGGCGAGGCAGATATGGAAGAAATGGAAGAAATGAAGAAGAGAAAGACTTAACCAAGCAGTCCAGCTGCCTCTCCCACACACCAGACTCACCAATGAGACATGTCATTTCTCATCCATGAGAAGAAATAAATGAGACACAGCAGAAAGATGCCAGGGATGTTGCTCTAATTGAGCTCCCTCTAGGTAATAGAAAAGGAAAGAAGCACTCCTATCTCCACTTGCTCAACAAAAAATAATTTTCCCAACCTATAATTGAAATTACTTAGATTTTCTTGAAACCAATGAACCTTATATTTAAGTGTAATCAGAGACGTTCTCTCACGATCTTTTTTTGCTATAGAAAATTGCACAAATATTATTGTAAACTATTTCAATTCTGTAACAAAGCCAGAGAGGACTTACATTTACCAAAGATAGTGTTCTAAAACAAATTAATTACTTGAATATTGAGAGTTACTTTGATTTTGATGGCTTTATGAAATTGTAAGGAAATTTAAATGAAATAATATTCAAGTTAAACAGAATTTGTTTCTTTGTGTTCTGATTTCAACTTCCTTTTTTAAAATGTAGTATTTGATCGTTACATTAATTTTTTTCTAGAAATGTAGTGAAATTAATGTTTTCATTTGCATAAGTATCTACAATGCCATATGAAAATACATATCTATTTTTCATCCAATATTTCAAATGACATACATTATAATTTAGCTATAGGTATTAAATCACATTAAAATCTACATAATAATACCAACAGTCTGCATTTTATATCATAGCCACATGCTACCATAAATATTTCTGTCAAAAGTGAAGCTGAAATAGCTTAAATATTTTCTGTCTACAAAAGATAGCTCTTAGAATTAGGCAACAGTCTATGCTACTGACATGGATCAATTGGCTCCACCTGTGGAGGAAAGTCAGGGTGAAGACTACAAACAAGGCTGAACGTGTCACTTTTCAAATTTGAGAGGACACAAAACAGAAAGGCATAAGCAGTGAAATATTTGATGATAAAATTGAGATTCAGGTTATTTCAAAAGACTGGAATGCTGGGTGAATACCAAGAACATGGCATTTGGTAAGAATGAATCTCAAGGCATGCTTTAGAAATTTGAAAAAAGGAAAAGAGAAAAAGAAATGCAAGGTAGTTTATTTTACTACAGACAGTAGCTTATGGTTATCAGACCTGACTTGGCTGTAACTCAGTAATCACCAACAGTGCCAAGAAGCTGCTAAAAAGAAAAGCATATGTTGTCTTAATAAAAGTTAAGTGTACAGAAATGTGGAAAGCATAGCCTTTTCTTGGAATGTGAAGTAAAAATATCTAAAATACTGGGCTTGATATGTCAACAGGAGGTTGATGGATAAAGATAGATTTTATATAAAAAACAACTGGACATATTACAGACTGTTAACTTGAAAGAAAGACTGTATTTAAAGAAGAAAACACGGTGACTAATTTCAAATATTTAAAGGCTTCCCTGTGAAAACAAAAGAATGTCTTCTTTCTAACACTTCAAAGAACAGGATTAGAAAATAGAAACAAATAAAGGGTAGATTCTAGTACTCACCACACAGTAAATGCACAATTGACATTTGTGAATGAATTACAAACCAAACAAAATATTTTGTCAGCTTTCTAGGTATGAAACTATGAAACAGGCTTCCTACTAAGGTAACGAATGTAATTCACAAAGAGCATTCACATATAAGTTTCATGAGTGTTTCAAATTTCATTGATTTGGTCAATGGGTTATTCTAATACCCTCCCTTATTTCTTCTGAGATTCTATTCACTTTCATAATCATTTTATTTTTCATTGAAAATTAGACTATACAAATTCATGTTTATTTCCATTTCTTGAAGAGTCTTAAGAAGCATGCTTAATATTGAGAAAATAAATAACTCTCCAATAAAAGATTATTGGGGATTAGTAATTTTACAACAGCTAAAACCAATTTAATTAGAAATCTAGTATCTTTATTATAAAACATGCAGAGTCAAGAAAAAGAGATGTTCCTCTCTCACTTACCCACCACATTTATGCCTCCGCATGGGGTGATACACTTCATATGGAAATCTCTTGATTTGAGTGTGTGTTTGAGGGTGGGGTTACAGCCAACATGACAAAAACTCAAAACTTTTTACCAGCATGGTTTTCTTCTCATGAGCCACAGTTCAGCAAAGTTTCCTTTACAACATTTCTTTAAAATTTCCCTTCTTTCTTTAAGGTCTAATATTCTGTTATTACAAAGATTATGAGGGCAAGCTTACATTTCTCTCTTTGTTAAGAGAATAAATTCTTTCCACCTTTGGTAAAACTGCACACAGCAGCAAATGAGGAAGAGTTTAAAGCTAGAAACATAAAGAGATGTTTATACATTTGGCATAAAATCTTTTAAGTTTTTTTTAACTGTTAATACTTAAATATTCATAATGGATTAGACTGCTTCTGCAGTGACCCTAATTGGTTATTAAGATGGCTTAAACCAATGATTTGAATGTGCTAAGTTTGAAGTTTTTTTGGACATCCTGAAACTGCCTAAGGTGAAAAGGGCTCAGGTGTACATAATTTATAAATTGATTATCATACTGTCCAGAAAAGCTTCTATGGCCGCCAGGCTATTTGGGTGCTAACATATCAAGTGTACCTTATTTAAATGCATCAACTTTCTATTTCCAGGTCCATGGTTTGCCATCCTGTATAAAATACTTTAAATTAAATAACAATAATGGAAAACGGAAAGTAAAATGGACAGTAATAAAGGAACAAACAATAATATGCTTAACTTCCAGATCAAAATAATTTTGCTAAATCTTTCATATTGAATAGACAAAAATCCATAAGTGATTAAAAAATATGGATATCCTTGCTAAAATAAAAATAATGGTAACCATAATAACTAATCATTAAACTTTTTCTATATGAAAATAATAATTTATATTATGTATTATTTATAGAAATAATATATATGTAGATATACAATATATAAAATATATAATATATAAAACTATATAATATGTAATAATTATAGAAATAAGCTTTAAAAGATTAACAAAATTAAGGCTCAAGAATTTTGTCTTTGGGAAGACTCAGTAAGTCAGCTTAAACCTAATTCCAGTGAGGGAACAGGAAAGAAACACTTTTTATTTTTTTCCAGCTCCTTAATTTGCCACTGCTTATGCATATATTTTCTTAGACTCTCAACAAAAATATTAAACTCTCATGGAAATATGAAATAACTGCCACATCACATGCTCCTGCTCACTGAAATATGGGACTAAGATCAGAAGATATTTGCTAAAGGACATGAAGGTGGTACTAATAGTTTTAACTCCATTGACACATCAATGCTAAGAATGTTTCTCTAAGAGCCTAACACTGCCTGAAAACCGCATAAGGAAGTACAAGTGAGGCTCTATAAAATCAGAATTTGCAATTTCTCTTATGGCATATAAATAATAAATGCTGCAATGAGGGCTAACAGAATAATTTTGGCTTACTTTGCAAGTTCTTGTTGCCCTAATTTTTATTTTTATTTATCAAAGGGCTTATCATTTGATTCATAAAATTAACATATCTGTGATAAACTGTATCTAGAGCAATGTCCATTAATATTGGTAAAGCAACAACTTAGTTATGTTTATTTATTTGTGTTTTCAAGTGAGACATTTTTTTAAAAGAGCCAAGCATATATTTATATAGAAGAGTTCATCAAAAATTTCATTACCAGTACTATTCATTAGTTACATTAAGGAAATATCTTTGTGACTGACATCTATGGGTATTGTCCACTTTGCTTGCATTTCTCTCTTCTTCTTTTCTTAGAGAAACCCAGTTTTGTTCACAATGGCAATGCATCCAGTTAACATGACTCACCTCCTTCTGGACTTGCTTAAGGCTGAGAATAATTATGTGATGCAGTTCTGGCCAGTGTGACATAAGTGCAGGTTAATATGGCGGAATCACATGTAGCCTATTTCTTCTCGAGGAAAACAGTCTCAACTGTCGTACACCTTCAGATTTTTCACCTCTCCTCTTTTTACTACATGTTACGATGGCAGAAACCTGAAGATGGCAGAAAACATAGCAGTCATGTGGTAGCTATGAAGACAAAATGCCCTTTCAGGTAACATTGGGGCCTGAAGCGAGAAGGATGCCAAGTCCATGGTCACTTCCATGTGAGCGGCTGTTCAAGCTCTGAACAGTCTTCATCTTTCTTGATACCCGAGAGGTTCTAGGAAAAATAATTTCTGGTTAAGTCATGTTCCCGAAAGGTTTCATCTTTTACAAACAAAAAATTAGGCAATTTTAGCATTTTTTTCCCTCTGGATATGGATACAGGTTAGGAATCACTAATCTAAAAATCTGAAATCCAAAACTGGAAACTTTTTGAGCTCCAATATGATGTCGCAAGTGGAAAATTTCAAGCCTGACCTCTTGTGAATGACAAATAGTCCAAATGCAGTCAAAACATTATTTCATACCTAAAAATATTTAAAATATTGCCTAAAATTATCTTCAGACCATGAGGATAAGGTGCATATGAAACACAAATAAATGAATATTTGTGGCCCCAAGCATTTCTCATAAGGGACACCTAACCTGTAATTAGATAATCTGAGTGTTGAGAATTATACTTTGTTTATAGCTGTTGGCGAGAATTCTCCGGAAGCAACTGAAAGTACATAAAATAATAGCACTACTCTAAAAGAATAATAAAATCATTTCTTATGGACAACACTTCTGCTACTGTCTAGAGTAGCAGGCAGATTTAAAACTCTGAAAAATATTGATGAACCAATGAAATATTATGACAAAAACTAAGGGATGAGGCTTACAACAAGAGAAAGGAAGAGTACATACATTTGAAAACTTTGTTGGATGGTATAACTTATTTTTCAGTTATGTCAATAACTAAAGAATTTTTAGAAATAAATGAAATGTCTAGTATTCCAAATAACATTTAAGTAACAGAGTATAAATATCATGTGTGTATTAATAACCTGTATGAGCACTGGGCGCTGTGGCTCATGCCTGTAATCCTAGCATTTTAGGGGGGAGGATCACCTGAGGTCAGAGGTTTGAGACCAGCCTGGCCAACATGGCAAAACCCTGTCTCTGCTAGAACTACAAAAACTAGCCGGACATGGTGGTACATGCCTGTAATCCCAGCTACATGGGAGGCTGAGGCAGGAAAATTGCCTGAACTCAGGTGGCAGAGGTTGCAATGAGCCAAGATCTCACTATTGCACTTCCAGCCTGGGCAACAGAGTGAGACTCTGTCAAAACAACAAAAAATAATACATATATGGGTAAGCTTTATTTGAAATACATTTATTTTATTAATACATTTACTCATGAATTTCATTAACATGATTTTGCATCTTGTGCAAAACCAAAAATTCGTATTTCAGATCCTTCTCATTGATGCATTGTCACCCAAGCAGTGAATGTTACCTACTCTACAGTAAGCATTGTGAGATACCAACAACTTAGAAAAATGAAGAAAAAAACATATCCGCCTATGGGTAGCTCACATTCTAGAAGAGAAGATAAGCAAGTAACACTGAGCAAGTGACAGAATTCTTTTAGAAGAAGACTGTGTTTTATTATATAGCATATCTTGCTTGATTGGTCGTTTTGGTTGGGTTCATGAAAAAGGCTATCTGGCAAAGAGACATACTTTGCCATGCAGGAAAAATAAGAAATTGGAGTTTTACTGGGAATCCAGAGGCATGAGGTGAAAGGGCTGAGGCTGGCAGAACAAAGAAGGAAGAATTAAGTAATGTGGGATAGTGCTCAGCCCTGACCATTGAGAAGTGAGCAAGAAAAGAAACGTCTCACATTTCAATTTAAAGGCTTCTCTGATGTGTAATTGACAGCCATTCTTTCCCAGTTTCCTCTGCCACCTGTGTTCCTCAGCTTAAGTGGCAATGAGAATCACTCGGAGGACACATAGAAACAGATTTTGAGATTCAACTTTGATAGTGTCTGAGACAGAGTGTGTGAGGAAGAGACTATGATTTGCATTTCTAACATATTCTCTTGTAATTGATTCTGCTGATCCAGGGAGTATGCTAGTTAAAAATAACTCTAGATCAATGCAAGAATGATTCAACATATGAAAACCAATAAATGGGGTTAACCACATAAACAAATTTAAAAACAAGAACCTTATGATCACCTCAATAGACACACAAAAAGTATTTTATAAAATCCAACGTACCTTCCTGATAAAGCCCTCAACGCACTAAGCATCAAAGGAAAATACCTCAAAATAAAAAAAGCCCTCTATGGCGAACCTACAGCTAACATCACATTGAATGGGAAAAAGTTGGAAGCATTTCCACTATGAACTTGAACAAGACAAGAATGTCCATTGTCACTATTCTTATTCAACATAGTATTGGATGTCCTAGTCAGGGAAATCAGACAAGAAAAAGAACTACAAAGAATCCAAATAGAAAAAGAGGAAGTCAAATTGTCTCTGTCCACCAGTGGTATAATTCTATACTTAGAAAACCTTAAAGACTCCTTCAAGAGACCATAGACTTGATAAATGACTTAAGTAAAGGTTCAGGATACAAAATTAGCATACTAAATCAGTAGTATTTCTACACACTAATAATGTTAAACCTGAGAAGCAAATCAAGAGTTCAATTCCATCTGTAGTAGCCACAAATAAAATACCTAGAAATACGTCTAACCAAGGAGGTGAAAGATCTTTACAATGACAATTATAAAACACCAATGAAAGAAATTATAGATGTCATAAAGAAATTAAAAAACATTCCATGCTCATGGATTGGAAGAGTCAATGAGTATTCATGTTGTCCAAAACAATCAACAGATTCAGTAGAATTCCTATAAAATTACCGATATCATTTTTCACAGAATCAGAAAAAAAATTCTAAAATTCATATGGAACCAAAAATAAGGGCCCTAATAGCCAAGGCAATCCTAAGCAAAAATAACAAAACTGGAGGCATCTGATATGGTTTAAAGACCTGTATCCTCATCTATATCTCAAGAGGAATTGTAATCCTCAGTGTTGAAGGTGGGGCTTGGTGGAAAGTGATTGATTATGGGGTAAATTTTCCCCTGGGTACTGAGTTGAGATAGTGAATCAGTTATAACCAGGTCTGGTCTTTAAAAATTGTGTAGCCCCCACCCCCCGCCAACACACACATTTCTTCCTACTATGGCAATGTAAAATATACCTGTCTCTTCTTCACCTTCCACTATCGTTGAAAGATTTCTAAGGACTCCCCAGAAAATGTCATGAACCAATTAAATTTCTTTGCTTTATAAATTACCCAGTCTCATGCATTTCTTTATAGCAATGTGAGAACAGGCTAACACAGAAAATTGTGCTGAGAGTGGGGCATTGCTATAAAGATACCTGAAAATCTGGAAGCAGCTTTGGAATTGGGTAACAAGCAGTTGTTAGGACAGTTTGGAGGGATCAGCAGAATACAGGAAGATGAGGGAAAGTTTGGAACTTCCTAGAGAATTGTTTAATCATTCTGAAGAAAATGCTAATAGTGATACGGAAAATGAAGTCCAGGCAGAGGGGGTCTCAAGTGGAGATGAGGAACTTAGTGGGAACTGGAATAAAGGTTACCTTTGTTATGCATTGGCAAAAAACTCGGAGGCATTTTGCCCCTACCCTAGGCAACTGTAGCACTTTGAACATGAGAGAGTTAATTTATGGTATCTGGTAGAAGAAATTTCTAAACTGCAAAGCCTCAAGATGTGGCTTCACTGCTTCTAACAACCTATGCTAATATGTGTGAGCAAGGAAATTACATAAAACTGGAACTTATATTTAAGGAGGAACCCGAGTTCAAAGGTTTGGAAAGTTTGCAGTCCAGCCATTTGACAGAAAAGAAAAAGCCATTTTCAGGTGAGGAATGGGGCTGCAGAAAGTAGCATAACTGAAAGGAAGGCAAATGCTGATAGTCAAGACAATGAGAAAAAATGTCTTAGGCATTTCAGGGGCTTTTGAGACAGCCCCTTTCATCGCAGGCCTGGAGGCCTAGGAGGAAAGAACAATTTCCTGGGCCAAGCTCAGGGCCCCACCACTCTACAAAACCTAGGGTCACTGATCACTGCATCTCAGTCACTCCAGCTCCAGTTATGGCTAAAAGCACCCCAGATGCAGCTCAGACCACTGTTTCAGAGAATGAAAACCACAAGCCTTGGTAGTATTCATGTGGTGGTAAGCCTGCAGGTGCACAGAGTGCAAGAGTTGAGGCTTGGGATCCTCTGCCTATAAGTCAGAAAATGTATGGAAAAGCTTGGATGTTCAAGCAGAAGCCTACTGCAGTGGTGGAGCCCTCATGGAGACTGTACTAGGGCAGTGCAGAGAGAAGATGTGGGGTTGAAGCCCCCACAGAGAGTTTCCACTGGGGCATTCCCTAGTGAAGTTGTGAGAGGAGGGCCACTGTTCTCAGACCCCAGAATGGTAGATCTGACAGTTTGCACCATGTACCTGGAAAATCTGCTGGCACTCAATGCCAGCCAATGAAAGCAACCATGGAGGTTGTACCCAGCAAATTGTCAAGAGAAGAGTTTCCCAAAACCTGTGAGCCCACCTTTTGGACTGGCATGCCCTGGATGTAGGAAATGAAACCAAAGGAGTTTATTGTGGAGCTTTAAGGTTTAATGGCTGCCCTGCTGGGTTTCAGACTTGTGTGGTCTGGTAGCCCCTTTGTTTTGGCTGATTTCTCCCTTGTGGAAAGGTTGTATTTATCCAATGCCTGTACCCCCATTCTTTCCTAAAAGTATCTGACTTTTTTCTTCTTTCTTTCTTTCCCTTCTTTCTTATTTGCTTGCTTCTTTCTTTCTTCCTTTTTTAAATAGGCTCATAGGCAGAAGAGATTAGCCTTATCTCAAATGAGACTTTAGAGTTTGAATTTCTGAATTAATGCTGGAATGAGTTAAGACTTTGGGAGACCGCTGAAAAGGGATGATTGTATTTTGCAATGTTGGAAGGACACAAGATTTAGGAGAGGACAGATGTAGAATCGTATAGTTTGTATCTCGGAGCCTAACCAAATCTCATGTTGAATTGTAATCCTCAATCTTGTAGCTAGTCCCATTTATAAATATGCAGGACTGATACTGCTGTAAACAGCAAACTACCAGAGAAAGAAGTCACTTGTCTGAAAGATAAAAACTTAAAGAACCCCGAGAATCCCTACTATTGACCCCAGCACTAAATTTCAGATAATGAAAATAGAAATTTTGGTTTCCATAAGTCGATTTGATTTAGATGATACACATCTAGCCTAGTGTGTTCCTGAAAAAAAAAAAGAGATAGTATATAAAAGGGAAAAATATATTTTTAGTCATGCTAGGTGTATTAAACAATAAGAATTAGGTTTTTCACCGTTCTGGAGTCTGGATATCTGAGATCAGGGTGCCAGACCAGTGAATTTCTGGTGAGGATTCTTTTTCCAATGTGCAGAGGCTGCCTTTCCATTTTGCTTGCAGGCAGCTGACATCTTGCTGTGTGCTCACAAAGCCTCTTCTTTGTTCTCATTGAGAAAGAGGGGGCAAGCTGTCTGGTGTCTTCTAGGTTTTGGCAGAGGTACTTGAGATAGGCTGGTAGGAAAAACAAGAGTTCTGATCCTATTGCAACAGCCCCACATTCAAGACCTCATCTGATGCTCATTTACTCCCAAAGGCTCTATCTCCAAACATCATGCCATTGAAGGTTAGAATTTAACATACACATTTGAAGTGGATGGGGTAGAAATATTCAGACCATAACAAATTCATTATACATTATGAGGCTCATTCGATTTATATAAAGCCCAAAATGAAATTCTTCATGACACATAGACTGAAAAAATCCTTCTGACATTTTTTATATTCTGTAAATTTGTTCTTTTTATTCACAATTAGTCACACGATTTATTGGTTTAAGTTTGTTGAACATCCAATTGAGATTAAAGATTCCTTGCTTTAGCATTCCTGATAATTTTCAACTTAACTCATTTATGTTCTGTTTATGAAACTCACAACTGAATCAGCACTTCAATTTTGTCAAATTTTTTTAAAGGAGCAAATACATTGGAAGTATTAGAATGAATGAGTGTATTAAGTAGCTAAAAAGAGAATACTACAAAAATTGAACTTCAGGCGGCATTATTCAGTTGGTACACAGAGTTGAGGATGATGTCTGTATAGAGTTAAGTGCTTGTGGACAATAGTAGGTCATTTTATCATACCATAAATACACTTACACTTGCGTAAAGCAAAAAGAATAGTGCCATAGAATTGATGAGAAAGAACAGTAAGAGAAGAAAAAGAACAGGTTTTTATTTACATGATAGCCTGTGCAATTAATTCATTTAGTAAAATATTTATATCACAAATAATTAAAAGATTTCAATAAATATTTGGATCTTAAACCACGTGATTGAAATTTTTAGAACTGATCTAATATTTCTCACAGTAAAACTGTAAAAACCCAAATACAGAAGTCCTACTGAATTTTCATACTTTTCAATCATTCCGTTACTACTGCTATTTGAAAAGTATGCATTCTATGATTGTTCTTATAATGGTTACCCTAACATTTTTCACTGTGCATTTTCCATTTAATAAAATCCTTATCTAAAGAAGCTGCCCAATCCAGTCACTCTCTATCCTATTATCTTGCATAATTTTCCTTCCTAATAACATATAAGGTTATACTAAACATATTTGTGAATCATTTATTTCATCCTCCTGGAGAGTAAGAACCAAAAATTGTGTATGTATTGCATATTGCCAGTGCCTGGGGCATGGTTTGGCACATGCCAGGTACCCCATAGGTAGGTTTTAACAGATACTTAGGAAATGATGCTTGACTTCACAAAGGAGCATCATTGTGTAGAATTGACCAACATATAAACTTTCATTTTCCTTTCTACTTCCAAGTAAATGACATTAGAACATTGGTTTATGCAGTTTTGTGCTAACTACTACAGTTGTTGAGAAGAAATTAACAGGAAAAAATATGTTATTTATTTTTTTCCCTAGGCTGGCTGAGTGCATTAGTCAGGATTCTCTAGAGGACAAAACTAATAAGAGAGAGGTGTATATAAAGAAAATCCTATTAAGGAGTATTGACTCACAGGATCACAAGGTGAGGTCCCACAATAGGCCATCTGGAAGCTGAGGAGCAAGGAAGCCAGTCCAAGTCCCAAAGAACCTAGAGTCCAGTGTTCAAGGGCAGGAAGCATTCAGCATGGGAAAAAGATGTAGGCCAGAAGATTAAAGCAACCTTGCCTTTCCACATTCTTCTGTCTGCTTTTATTCTGGCTGCACTGGCAGCTGATTAGCTGGTGACCACCCAGATTGAGGGTATGTCTGCCTTTCGCAGTCCATGACTCAAATGTTAATCTCCTTTGGCAACACCCCCACAGACACAACCAGGAACAATACTTTGCATCCTTCAAAGTTGCAATCCAATCAAGTTGACACCCAGTATTAACCATCACACTGGGTATGGAAATGTAACAATAGGCTTAAAAATTGGCTCCATTTTGTTCTTTGGAACAAAAATGATCTAATCTCAGGGACTTAAAAATATTTCATTCAACAGATATTGACTTGATACCTGACTTACCCTACAGATATCTAGAATCTTTTTCACTGTGAGATAAGAAAAACACCATTATTTACTACTTTGAGGAATACACACTATATTTAAAAAGGGCATATGAACAGTGATTGCAATAATTTCCAATGCTTTGTCCTTTTCCACTGTGGGCTTTTTGGAAACTAAATCGGGAGCTTGGAAAGGGTTTGAGCTACCTTACAAAAACTCTTCTTGGCACAACACCGTTTTTCACACAGCCTTAAAAAACCCCATGTAACACACTAAGTATAACCTCATCTCTGAGATCAATCACTCATTCATCTTTAGTTCATTAGAATTTTCTATTCTTTGGTTGAAAAACTCTTCCAAAAATGACTGCTTCCTTATTTATTTTCTCCTTTATTCTGGGCTTCTATCCTGGTCAGAGAGAACTTCTCTGATCACCAATGACAGCACATCAGTTTCTGTTCATACTCTGACTCTGCCTCATTATCCTCCAGTGCTCATATCATTACCTGAAATTATATCACATGTTCATTCACTTATTTACCATTTAGGTTGTCAATGTCCCCATTAGAATAAGTATCATGAAAGCATGTTCTTTCCCTATGATCTTAGTGGCCAGATTAGTGTCATGTATACAGCAAACCCTCACTATATGTGTTAAATTAATGAATTAATATAAAATCCAAAATTTATAATAATTTTAGAAAAATAAAAGTTTTACTGTGGGTACATAAGCTGGATGCATAGTGCTTGCCCTTGAAAAAATAAGCTCACTGAAGTAAATATTTACTTTGTTGCATTTTATTACACACTTTGGAGTTAAGCAAAATAGAAAGTGGAAATGGTGCTGTAGGCTGAATTACACAGTATTCTTGGGCTGAAAGACTATGTCCAGAAAGTGCCCTTGTCTGTTCATTTCAAAACACTATCACCAAACTTGTTCTCTACTCTTAGGACCTTTTAAAAGTCCAGAGATATTTTAAGGTTTCAATATGTTTTGAAGGTGGTTTTGAGGTTTCCTTCTTCTTTATATCCAACACAGTTTTATATTTGATTTGGAAACAGAACTTAAATTATTTGAATACCACCAGTGCATTCAACGGAAACAAGTTTGGCTAATTTTGACAGATTGCCATGAAGTTTCACAGACATAGGAAATTTAGGCACCACACTGTTGGCACAGGCTGGCTCATTAACACCCTCCTTCAATATGTTGACTAGCCTTTCTAAATGTAAAACAAGTAAATTTTATAAAAAGCCTCATTCCTAAGAAATTTTTTTAAGTTTCCTTATTGATTTTCATAAACAATTATTCATTTTAATATTGATTGAAACAGTTGACTGCTTTGCTTCCAAAACCAATAAAAGTTATTCAAATCAGTAAAAAAAATTCCTGTATAATATCAGTATATGTAAACATAAACATTTATTCTACAAGAGAAGAAATTTAACAAGATAATAAATAAAAGGGAAAGTGTTTAATATGACTGGCGTCCAAAGTTATGCAATTACAATAATAGCTAACGTATTGAAAACTTATTGGTGATTAGTTGTAGGTCTAAGGACTTGTCATGAGTTAACACAATCATCACCATGATTCCATTTGAAATGGCATTATTATCATTATCGTCTTTATTTTATCAATGAGGGCCTCATGAGTAGTAGGTTGCAAAGCTAGTATGTAAAACAAAGTCATTTTGATCTCAGAGAACACATCCTTACTCACAACACAGCCCTGCCACTCTTCACTCTATCTACTTTTGTCTGTCTGAATAACCGCATTTGTTTACCAGACAACCAGTACATGCACTTTGGGTTTCTTATCTCAGAGAGGCATAAATTTATGCTCCCCAAATTTTGTACATATTCGCTTTTTCTTGTCATAGTCAAGAATGAGGACAACCGAAATTTCTCTCAGTTGAAGAAGAGTTAGAGAAATTATGGTATTTGATACCATGAAATACAGCAATAAAAGTTGAAGAACTATTGATGTGCACAGTTACAATTTGGAGGGATCTCTTAAGGACATAGTGCTGAATCTAGAAGCTAATTCTCAAAAGATATGCACAAATCATATTGTATGATTCCATTTACATAAAATTCTCAAAATGATAAAATTATAGAGATGGGGAGATTAGTGATTGCCAGTTTTGGGGATGGGGATGTAGGGCATGAAGGAATCTTAGGGTGAAGAACAGTTTTAAATGTTGATTATGGTTGTGTTACAGAAAATCTACAAACATGACAAAATTGTATGGAAGGTAACACACACAACACACACACACACACACACACACACACACACACACACACACACGAATGCATGGAAAACTGGAAAAATCTGGATAAGCCATGTGTGGTATACCAATGTTCATTTCTTGGTTTTGTATTTAGTCACTTAACCTCTTCAAGCCTTTGTTACTTTCTTTCAATGAATTGAGCATAACATTTTCTTTTACAGAAACATTGCAAATTTGCAAGAATAAATGGAATATTACACATAAAAGCACTTTATTTCTTTGAAGGGGAAAGCTATCTATGACAAATGATAATAGCCTCATAATTACCATTGACATTCATCTGCTCCACAAAGGCAGGTGATAATCTTGTGAAAATCATAATGCTATATACTTTACAAGGTGATGAATTTAATGAATCTATATAAACCACACGATAAAGCCCTTTAAGAAAAACAGTCTAAAAATCCCTTTTGCTCAAGCACCAAAGGTGATTCTCTTCATAGCTATGGGACCGTTAACTATCAACACCCATAAATAGAGATTCCATGAGATCTAACAACGCTTTAAAATATAAGGCATTCACACTCCTTAGAAAAAATCCTAGCTAATTCAACTCGTGCCTTATAATCATGCAGTAGTAAGGCTTTTCATCGTGAGTTTATGGCTACATTTGCTGTATTTCCTGTGACAACGTATTTGCCACAAGCAAAAGGAAGACTTTTAAATGATAATTTTCACCCAGGAGGCTTCAAGGGAATCTTCTTGAATAATGTGCTTCTGTCCATTATATGAAAGTTTGTTGAGTCCCAGTGGTTTTGAATTGAAGAAAACAAATACATTAAATTATAAGCTCAGGGTTTCTCTTCTTAAGGGTATTTACCAAGCAGCAGGACAGAAGTCAGGATTTATATTTATATCAAAAGTGTGGTAATATGTGAATTAAGGTTTGTCTGATTCAAAATATATTTATGAGTATTCCAATCTGAACATTTTATCAGACATGAAGTGTATTATTTTACATTCAATATGGTTTTCCTATGTGTGAAACATGAATTGGTCTAAATGATGTTAAAACTAGAAGCAAAAACACTTTTCCTTTCATTTTTTTGGTGAGACTGGGCTGTTTCTATTTATTCTGCCTTTGAAGTGAGTATTTTTGTAATTACAAATGAGGTGAAATTTACATTCACACTAAAAAACTGCAAGTTCCTGAAGCTCACAGTAAACTGGGCAATTTCAAAATCAAAAACATTACTATAATAACTTTATGAGGATTTATTTTCTACTGCAGTTATTTCTATGTCCTTTCTTATACTGAAGCCCATTCACTCATTAAACCAAGAACATATCTGAAAATATTCTTATCAGGTTATTTACTTATAAATAAATGTATAAGCTTGGTTAATCATTAAAAAGGGAAAGTCTTACAGTCAATAATAATATAACTGTACACTTTAAAATAACTAAGAGTATAATTGGATTGTTTGTAATGAAGAGATAAATGCTTGAGAGGATGGGTACACCATTCTCCATGATGTAATTATTTCACGTTTCATGGTTGTTTCAAAGCATGTATACCATAAATATATACATGTACTATGTACCCACAAATGTTAAAAATAAATATTTGTATTAAAAAGAAGTCTTAAGAGCTTTTAAAGAAAAATCTTTTGTTAACATTTTCAAGTTGAGATAGTTACTCCTGAAAGCACTTAAGAGGAAGAGAGACCAGTGTGTTGCAGAGCCAGTCAATATAGCAGTGGCCATACTGCATGCATGTGACAAGCATAAACCCTACTCATTGGGGCATTACTCATTGGAATGCTCTTTAGAAGATATCATGGCCTTTATCTTTACTTTGCAAACTACGTTTTTATTAGTGTTTCTTTGTACACTTTATGTCAAAATTACCCCAGATGATGTTAAATGGTACAGATGCCTAAGTCCCAATCCACAGAGATGTTGTTTGTATTGACTGGGATTCACACTTGGGCAATGGCCTTAATTTAAAACCAACCAAACAAACAAACATCAGCAACGAAATCCATGTGATCTGAAGTACATCCTGCAGCTTCTCTACACCTAGCTACAGACATGAATACTTTCACTGAACTGCACATACCTTTGCTTTTTCACCTGATGTTGATAGGAGACTTTGAAGCAAACAATCTACTTCTCTAAAAACAAGAGGAAATTAGCAGGAAACCAAACAGGTTCATCCTCAAATTGGTCAGTCAGGTCTGTGAATGGCAACGTAAAGGAAGTAGAAAAGCTAAAACGATTTGGAAAGAAGAATAAAGTTTAAGAAATCAGGTATACAGCCAGGCACAGTATTTCATGCCTATAATCCAAGCACTTTGGTAGGCCTAGAAGGGAAGATTGGGTAAGCCCAGGAGTTCGAGCACAGTATGTTCAGTGTAGCAAGAGCTCATCTCCGCTAAAGATTAAAAAAAAAAAAAAGTGTCCATGCATGCTGGTGCATGGCTGTGGTCTCAGCTACTCGGGGGGCTGAGATGGGAAGATTACTTGAGACTAGGAAGTTGAGGCTGCAGTGAGCCACGACTGCACCCCTGCACTCCAGCCTGGGTAACAAGTGATATTTTGTCTCAAAAAGAAGAAATAATAGAAAATTATGCTATATAATTTTAAGACTTACTAGAAGGCTACAGTAGTCAAGACAGTATAATATGGTATTACAAATTTATCAAAAGAGCTGTAGAGAGAGTCCTGATATGGACACATATGTTATGAATTTATTTTAAACAGAGGTGAAAAAGTAATTTAATGAGGAATGAATAGGCTTCCAACAAAGTTGTTGGAAAGACTGGGTATTCACATATTTTAAAAAATGAACCTCACACCATAAATGAAAATTAACTAGTAATCTGTTATAAATCTAGATGTAGAACACAAAAATACGTAACTTGTAAAAAAAAAAAAAGAAAAGAATTCGTAAAATGTGGTTATGCAAAGTGTTCATTAATAGGAAACAAGGAATCCCCCTAAAGAAAGACAAATTGAAGAACAGACTTTATTGTAAGAAAGGGAGGACAATAAACAGATAAGCTATAGACTGAGAGAATATTTATAAATCATGTATCTGAGAAAGAATTTTAATTTAATTTAGAAGTTATTTTTAAAAGACACTTAATACTCAACATTTAAGAAAATGAGCAACCCAATTACAAATAAGCAAAACACTTGAACAGATTCTTCAACAGAAAGAAGATACAGATGGCAAATAAGACAGGAAAATATGTTCATCATCATTATTCATTAGTATGACACAAAGTAATATAATGAGATGGCACTACACCCCTATTAATATTTGCAGACTTATAAAATGTACCTTTTATTTAAATAAATGAGATTTTACCTGAAAACCTTATAGACATCCTCATTTGAATTATGTGCTGTTTGTTTGTGTTTATGTACATTATTATATTATACATAAACACACACACACACACACACACACACGTGTATGTACTAGAGACAGGGTCTCACTCTGCCACCCAGGCTGAAATGCTGTAGGATGTTTGGGTTTTTATTTTTGTTTCTGTTGAATTATCTGAATTCCTTGTATACTCTTCATATTAATTCCTTGTCAGATGAATAGTTGGCTAACATTTTGCACTATTTTAGAGATTGCCTTTTTTACTCTGTTGATTCTTTTGTTATGCAGAAAGATTTTTCTTTTGATATAATCTCATTTGTCTATTCTTGCTTTTGTTTCTTATGCGTTTGAGGTCTCATTCATAAAATATTTTCCCAGACCAATGTCCTAAAGAATTCCCCTTTGTTTTCTTCCAGTAGTTGTATAATTTTGGGTTTTAGATTTTAGTCTATTATTCACTTTGAGGGTTTTTTTTTTATATGGTTAAAGAGAGGGATCCAGTTTTATTCTTCTGCTTAAGAATATTCAGTTTTTAAAAAAAGAAATAAAAAGAATATTCAGTTTTACATTTATTGAGGAGACTGTCCTTTCCCTAATGAATGTTCCTGACATCTTTGTCAAAAATCAGTTGTATGCATATACGTGGGTTTTAGGGTTCTCCATTCTGTTCCATTGATCTATGTGTCTGTTTTAATTGCATATAATTTTCAAAGGAAAAAATACAATGAAAATTATAATCTAAAGGAAAACTCTGCCTCCCCCAACCTTTAATGATTCCATCCAATAGTAGCCAAGGTGATTTTTGGTACTGTCTATTAATACCATTTCTTTTGTTGTTATTGATTTAATATTTGTGTATAAATACTATTTAGCTTAGGGTTCCACTTACAGCTAAGATGGGGTAAAAAAAACGGATTTATCTTTATACTTGAAACATAAACAAAAAAACAAAACAGATGGGATACATGCAAACCACTTTTCAAGTCCCTGAGCTTCTAGCTGTGAAGGACAATGATCTCCAAGAGGTAGGATACAAACAAGATGAGTTCTACAGTAACTCTAGCTTATAGCCTTGATAGTCTCCAGGGATTAAGAGGAACTGAGCCAAGAAGCAGTTCAGCAAGCTCTCTGACTGGAGGAGATGGAGCTGAGAGTCAGAAACCAAGGTGAATAGAGTTCACAGGACAGAGTACTGGGCAAGAGAGGGCTATAAGGAGTGAGCCTAGAGAGCTGCAGAAATCCCCTTTATGTATCTAGCTGAGAGCTAATAAACACATGCTATGAGGAGGAAAAGAATCACCCAAAATGATTAGAAAGAAAGGTGCCTCCTATCATTCACATTGGACATAAAATAGTCTCTGCTCCCTCCAGGTAGACTGGAAAACCTCATGGTTCATGGGGAAGGTGCATAGAGGGGCTTACCTCCATAGTGGGCTCTACTTAGTCTTGTAATACTGCACTAATCCTACTTAAAAAATTTCAAAAGCAAGAACCAAACAGATAAAATTTATTAGTAACTTAGCTATGTCCAAGAACAAAGACTAAATATTTATAAGAATACAAAATATGCGGCACCCAACAATGTACAATTTACAGTACCTGGCACCCAATCATAAATTTCCAGCTAGCAAAGAAAAAGGAACATTTGCCCCATAAATGGAAAAAAAATCATTCTAAATCAACACTGAACTGCCAAAGATGTTATTGTTAGCAGACAAGTAAGTTGAAACAGCTATTGTAGTTGTATTCCATATGTTCAAAAAGTTAAGTAGAAACACAGAAGTTATAAAAACAACACAAATACAAACTAGACAGTTGGAAAGTTGTGTTGTCTGAGATAAAAATATATTGTAAAGTATTCATACCAGGTTTGACATCAGAGAAGAAAAGGTAATGAACTTAATGATATTGCAGTAAAATCAAAATGGAAAAAGGAAAAGAGGCAAACAAAACGGAGCATCAACAAGCAGTGGGATTATTTAAAACGGCCAAATATACTTGGAACTTAAGTCTTTAAAGATGAGGAGAGAAAGAACGAAAAAACTATTCAAAAACTTAATGACTGAAAAATTTTCACATTTGTTGCAAGCTATAAACCCACAAACCCACAGATCTAAGCAACTTGATGAAAATCCCTCAAGAAAAACATGAAGAGAAGTACCTCCAGGCACATCAAAGACAGATTACTCAAAGCCAATGATAAAGAACAAAACATAAAAAGCAATCAGAGCAGGAAGAGGGGGAACATGTACAAAAGAATAAAAATTATAATGATAACAGATTTCTCTTTGGAAATAAAATTGCAAACAAAAAATAAGTAGAGCACCATACATTAAGCGCTGAAAGAAAGAACCATCAACCTAGAATTCTATACCCAGCAAAAATACTGCATTGCAAAATCCAGATGAAGATAAGAGTTTTAATGTCATGTGAAAGCTGAAATAATCCATCACCAGGTGATCCATGCAAACAGAAGTTTTCAAAGACGTGCTTGGAGGCAGAAGGAAAATGATACCAATTATAAAGATGGATTAAATATGTCAATGCCATCCTAAGCCACATTGAAGACTGAGGCAAAAGGAAAAAGTGTGTGCCCATAATGCATTTTTTAAACATATTTTACAATAGTAGTTTTCCCCGGGCACTGCAGTGGTTGAAAAGCATGAAAGAATGGAAAAGTGAATAAATGTATCAATGCTTTATTTCATTTATTTATACTCAATACAGAATTGACTATGACTTTACTTTTTTGGCTTTAATTGAAGCAGTCATCCATCATGATTTCCTTATTACCTTGATTGTGGTGGTGGTTTCATGAGTGTATGCATATGTCCAAACTCATCAAGTTGTATGTATTAAATATATGCAGGTCTTTTGTATGTAAATAAACACTCAATAAAGCTTCCGAAAAAGTCTACTGTTAGGGTTATCTCATTTAGAAATGACAAAATTGCACTGTCAACTTATCTTAACCAAATAAAGACATTAAATAAATTTTAATTAAGCGTAATAAAACTGCTATTACAGGATATCAATGTGAGTAGATTCTTTAAAAAATTAAAGATACTTCAAAATTTGAATGATTGTACTAAATAAAATTTATGAATTAGTTTCAAAAGATAGACACAATGAGCGGTTTTGAAAGGCAAATAATTGGTGTTGCAGACTATTTACAACTAACTATTTCAGTAAAAATTTCTAATTAAGTAATAAAACAACTTAAAAATCAAGGCAAGGACTGACTTCTTGAGAAGTCTTCAGATAAAATAACAGTTCTTTTGTTAAAAACTCAAAATCTTCAGAAACATTTTTTTCATTTCTGTATTTCCCCATTGTGAACTTAGAATAGGTATCATCTTTATAATTTCCATTTCATTTGTGATTTCTCCTTAGTATTTAATACTTTTAGATCTGGTAATTTAATACTCCTAAATCTGATAATTTGAATTTTTCAATTTGTTTACTTTTAATTTTTATTTATTTTCAAATTCAGGTAATATATTCTTCTCTTGCTAACACTTTACATTTGTCAAATGTGCTACTTTCTCCCATCTGTTTCAAAAAAAGCTACTGTGTTTCATTAATCATGCAACTTTATATAGTCATTTTTTTCTTTGTAGAGCTGTATTAACTTACCCCACAGGATTCAAAATATCAATAGAGATATGTTACATGAAGCTGTATAGTCTTTTTTGCTATAAATGATATGTTATTTTGTGCACAAAACATAGCATTTAAAATTTCACAGAATATTCTGTCATTTCTGTTTCCCTAATTTTTTTATTTTCTGCAAAGCATTATTAAACAGTAAGTTTAAATGTTTCTAAAAACATTTTATAAAAGCATGAAAATATATTATTTTATATAGACACAAATGCTCTTTAAATTTTTCCAACATTTAAAATTCTCTCCTTTTTTTTAACTTGCAAATATTTTATTCTGTTTTATGTAGGCAAGAAAATGTTTACAGAAAACAATGACAAGCCTTCTTTGGAATAAATAAGCCAGTTCTCATGAATCAACTCACAATTAAGTATTGTGAGTTTTTTACAAATATTCAGATTGTTTTACAAATATTCAGATATTATATGAAATATTTTTTGTGAAATTGTATCTTGTTCTTGTATATGCCCATGTTCTTATACAATGTTAAATTTTAAATAAGCAATCGGTGGCCATCTTAGTGTACTACTAACATTTCAAACTGCATCTTCATATTTTCTTGATCACCTACGTATTTATTGGTTTCTAAAATTTCTAATATTCCACTTTATTAATATTTTATTGGACCTCAAATAAAATTGTTTAATTAATTCTGAATTTTATTATTTTGTTTTAATAACATCAGTCCTAGAGACTCATTTATGTTCAGATCAGTTTCATCAAAATGATGGAATATTGTGCTTTTCAGGCTAAATATTTTAGTTATATCTATAATTCAGATGCATTTTTATACTCATATTCTTTCTTTCTCCAAACATTGAACTACTTGGCTTCTTAGACGCTATATTTGTCTACAAAATTTGGTACATATTTCAAATATACATACTTTAACTATGCATATTTAATTAATGTAAAAATACCATACAATAAATATTTAATTTATACCCATTAACTTATTTCATATAAATTATAGTACATAACAAGTATCTATACATAACATTTACACAAAACTATAAAAACTGCAATTAAAAATGGCACAAAAGTATGCACTATGTTTTTAGGCATATTTGGTTAAATAATAGTGAAAATATGTTTTTAAATATAAAGAAGTGAATAATAGCAAAGTATCACAGTTTTAGTTCAATGAGTATGCATATTCCTGATAAGGTTATTTTGCTGATTAAAAATTTTTTTCAGAAAAATTTTGATATTTTATTTTCATGAATGATAAATTTTAATTAATGCATAAAATTTAAATTACTTAGTTATCTTAATTATAGTTTAAATAACATACATAATGTATTTGTTAAGAAATAAACCTTTTCTTGGCTGGGGGCAGTGGCTCACACCTACAATCCCAGCGCTTTGGGAGGCTGAGGTGGGCAGATCACCTGAGGTCAGGAGTTCAAGACCAGCCTGACCAACATGGTGAAATCCATCTCTACTAAAAACACAAAAATTAACCAGGCTTGGGGGCAGACTCCTGTAATCCCAGCTACTCTGGAGGCTGAGGCAGGAGAATCGCTTGAACCCAAGAGGCAGAAGTTGCAATGAGCTAAGATTGCGCCATTGCACTCTGGCCTGGGCAGCAAGAGCAATGCTTCATCTCAAAAAAATAAATAAATAAATAAAAGAAAGAAAGAAGCCTTTTCTTTTACCAGTCCATGCTATCTCTTGCCTCTGTAAATAGGGGAAACGACTTGTCATCCTCCCAAATGGCAGAGCAAGAATTGCCTGCAGAGTTGCAAGTGTGAGGTGTGTCTGCTTTGTTGTCCCTCTCCACTGCCTGAGTCTCGGGGCCCTGGCCATGCAAGGTCACATCCCAGTTTTATTTTAGGGGTTGACATTGGGTCCATCATGGATATTTTGCATTATTTTTAATATTAAATGCTATTCATCTTTGCATTTTTTTCTTTTTTTCTTTTTTTTTTTTTAATTGAGGTAGATGATTCAGTCATCTCAACCTCACCTGGGACCAAGGGAATAGCTACTTGGGTAAAAATATTTAGGATTTTTTAAAATTTAAATTTATTTACAAGGAAATTTACTATATTAACAAAAGTAATTGCAAGGTAATGTCAAAATAGATAGAAGAAAATGAAATAGATAGAAGGAAATGTGTGACTATAATAGTATACAATTCAAGAGGAGAGACACGGAATATTCTATAGATGAACAGACGTGCACTAAACATGAAGTGGCAGATCACCTGAAGGTAAGTTGTGATAGCTTAAAAACGTGAACTATAAACACTAAAACAGCCACTAACATCACAAAACAAAGAGGTACAGCCAAAATTTATCAAAGGGCATCAAACAGCATCATAAGAAATATTTAGTTAAAAAGAAGGCAGAAGAAATAAAGGAAAAAAAGAAGGCAGACAAATAGAGAACAAATGATGGACCTAAGGTGAACCATACTGATGATCGTATTACATGAAAATTGTCTAAATACCATTAGCAAAAGCAAGAAACTGTTGGATTTGAAGTAAATTATGACCCTGTTATAAGCTTCCTATGAGAAAGTCACTTTTAACATGAATGGAAAAATAGCTGAAAAGTAAGCAGAAGTAAAAAGATATACAATGCTAACATTAGTCAGAAGAAAACTGGAATGTCTACATTAATATCACACAAAATAGTTTTGAAAACAAAAAATATCATGGTAAAGCAAGTCATTTTATAATGATTAAGGTCACAATTAATCAAGAGAACATAACAATTTCAAAACTTTATGCATCTAATAACAATGTCAAAATGCATAAAGTACAAATGGATGGATGTGCCAGAAGACAGAAACAAATCTGTAATTGTAGTTAAATATTTTCATATCCCACTCGAAATAATTTATAGAATGACAGAGAATCAGTAGGGATAGAGAAGATTTGAAGAAGATTATCAACTGATTTCACCAAAGTGATATTTTAGAACAATCTTATTCAAACAACAGTAGAAAATGTACAATTTTTATTGTACATGAAACATGGAAATGCTTAAAAATTTCAAGTCATACAAAGCATGTTTCCAACCACAATGGAATTAAATTATATTTAGTAACAGAAAGATCCCTTGAAAATCTCCTTCAAAATAGCCCATGGGACAATAAAGAAAGCATAGGGGAAATTTTAAAGAATTTGGAGCTTCACTGCAATGATAACACAACATATAAAGTTTATGGGAAGCCACTGTAAGAGGTTGCAAATCATGTAGTTGAAATTGACTTGTATCTGAGCTATATAAAGTATGTTTAAAATTCAATAATATTAAAGAAAATAAGTGAGCAAAAGTTTGAATAGGTATTTCACACAAAAAGTGGCAATGGCAAATAAGCACATGGAAAGATTCTTAACATTAATGGATATTAGGAAAATGCAAATTATAACTGCAACATAATACAAATAGATACCTCCTATAATGACTAACTTTCAAAATTGGACATTCTGAATGTTGGTGAGGATTTCACGGAACAGGAACACTCACATACAGCTGAAAAATATGAAATGATCCAGTCACTTTGGAAAACAGCTTGGCAGTTTCTGAAAAAGTAAACATTTGCCCAGCATTATATCATCTCTACCTCTGGATAATTCAGGAAGACAAAAATGAGAGTAAGTCTGCACAAAGTCAAATAAACGCATGTTTACAAAAGCTTTATTTGTAATAGGCAAAAATTGTAAATCACTCAAATGTCCATCAGCAGTATGAAGAAGTAAACAAACTTGGTATAGCTATACAATAGAACGTTACACAGCAATATAAAAGGAATAAACAATTCATACATACACGGCATGGATGATTCTTAAATTAAGAATGCCAGTGAAATACGTGAGGCATGAAAGTGCAATTGCTCTATGACTGCATTTATATTAACTCTTAGGAAACACGTGTTAGTGTTTGGGGACAGAAGGTAGTTGGGTGGTTGCCTGGAGATGAGGTGTGGTGGTAGGAAAATGGGACAAAAATGAAAAAGATTATTAAAAAGTTTGGTGAGCAATCCATCTGCTCCTAATTTTGGCCATGATTTTACAAACGACTACCAATATCAAAACATCAAATTTTATACTTTGCAGTTTACGGGATATCAAATATTCTAAGTAAAGCCTTTTTTTTTCTTTAAAAGAAAGAACTCTAGGATTTGTTCACAAAGTTAGTTTTAATTCAGAGTCTATTACTTCCTTGATAAGTTTAGTCAGGTGATTTTCTAATTATGCACTTCAGTTTTCTCATCCATAAAATGGGCAAAATGGTACTTAAGTCATATTTGAAGATTGCATAGAAGCACCTAATATAGGTTCTATGCCCATTTTCACTATCTTTGTAATTTGAAACCATGACTCTGTCTATTTCAAACTCCCGATTGGAAGAATTGCAGTGCTTCATTAAATGCAATTTTTAAAATTATTTATTTCACCTTGAGTTCTGGAGCACATGTGCAGAATGTGCAGGTTTGCCACATAGGTGTACATGTGTCATGGTGGCTCGTTGCACCTTTAGAGCTAGTGAGTTTATATTTTAATGTGTTCCCAAACATAATACACACTGCTTCTTTCAAAATATGTCTCAGGCCATATCTTGTAACTTAAAAAATTCTTATACACAAGTGGAAGAACAATGTTTTACACCAAAACCTTCTATACCAAACCAGATAGCCAGTAGTAGTCATATGAATGCTGATTTTGTGTCCATATTTGTAAACATATATTGTGCCCTGTCCATATGAAGAACTCATAGATATAAATTTGCTACATGCATGCATGAATGACAGCATCAATGATTTTTCCTTTGTTTTGTGATTCTGTCACTGAATCTCAAAATATCTTCAGTACACATCATTTGGCAGAATGTTGTTAATCTAAACATTTTTGAAACATTTATTGAATGTGCATGTCATGAATCTGAAAGGTCTGGAAACAGAATCTCTAGCCTCTTAGAGCAGTGGCAAGACAGATGGCCAGTTGTTGCATAAGGCAATAGTTGACGAATATGCCTCTCAGCAACCTCTTAAAGCTAAGAGTCAGCATCTGGTGAGAATGCATGAGCCATTGAGTGGACTACAGAGTCCAGGAGGGAAGCCACTTGGCTGCTCTAAGTTATTGAGGCTTTCTTAGAAGCAGCACCATATGGATGTGTATTGAGAGAAGAGTAGCTCAGATGGAAACTGAATAAAGAGACAAGCTAAAGCAAATTAGAAACAGAAGGTGAGTAGATTTGTGAAGAACTAAAATCAGAGACCTAAACATAGCTTTTTTTCCTTTGTTATGCAATGTGGATGTCATGACATTTCCCTGCCAATGCAGTGCCATTTAAAGACTGGCATCCTGTGATTCATATATTCCTACACAAAGAGCTATTTTGTGATTGTTTTGGATGTCGGGGTACACATGTATTTTTGTTCTCTACACATGTATGTCATTCTGATATCAACCATTTCATTTATAGTCTTTACTTGACAGAAAACATGTGTTACCATTTTGTTAAGAGCAATGCTTAGAAACTAATATACTGTTTCACGCTGGTAAATGTTCAACCAATATATATATGTATATGTGTGTGTGTGTGTGTGTCCATATATATCGATATATATGTTGACTGATCATATTCAAATGCATGATGGAAGTTACCAGGAAAGAGCATTTTTCAGTGTTATTTTAAAATTCTTCTTTTCACTAGGAGTTTTCTGAACATTTGCTATAATCTGTGGTTCTGTGCTCTGACGTGAAGATAGAATTTTGAAGATGAGCCTTTAACCTTTAGGAGCAGGCAGCCTCTTAGCAGAGACAAGTCATGTGAAGAAAGATAGTGGTCAATTCTCTAATCATGCTATGTACATGATGCTGGGAAGCAAAGATGATACCAAGCCAAGTCTGAAGTCAGTGGTAGTAGAGGTCAAAAAGGTTTTCCTGGAGGAGTTGTGCTACTGTCTGAATGTGTACCCTAAAAGTCATGTGTTAGAAACTTAATCCCAGTGCAAGGGTTGGGAGGTGGGGACCAATGGGAGGTGAGATCATAAGGTCTCTACCTTCATGAATAAATTAATCCTGCTATGAAAAATGCTTGAAGGAGTGGCTTCTTCTCTTCCACCCTTCTGACATGCAAGGACACAGCATTCCTCTCATCTTGAAAATGCAGCGCCAAAGCATCATCTCAAAAGCAGAGGGCAACCCTTACCACACGCCAAATTTGCCAGGGCCTTGATCTTGGACTTTCCAGCCTCCATAAGAGAAATGAATTCTTGTTCTTTATTAATTACCCAGTCTGTGCTATTCTGTTACAGCAGTAAAAACTGATTAAAACAGGTTGACGTCTCTGCTAAATATTAGTTAGCCAAGTCAAACATGGTGGAAAAGGAAGAAATGCATGGAAGGAAATCAGCATTGTTAGGAGAGACACGGAAGCTTGAGCGAGCTAAGTGTTTTAGAAGAACTGGTATGTTCTGAAGTAGGTGGAGAAGTAACAGGGATGCATTTTGGTGAAGAAGGTGGAGATGGGCTCATAGCCAATCGTTTATGTTCTTTCCTAATAATCTTGAGGTGTAAGTATGAATTCCACTCTTTGCTCTCCCTGTGCCTTCCAGCCCCTGCTGTCAGGATACCTGCTATTTCCATGATCCTCCAAGGCCCTGGCATCAGGGGACACTGAGATATACACCTGCACTGAGGCATACGTGCCAGCTCTGTTTAGTGTTACCCCTTTCTGGGATATTTGCATTTTTAGGACTTAGAACACATCAAATCTTTTGGAATTGCATTGTTTATCTGTAGGCAGGCATTTTGAAGACTTTCTTAAATCATACTTCTTTTGAGTACATTTCCTGTAAGTTCAGAACAATCTTGTTTTGAGGGGACAAAAGTGAGAAATCTGACCAATCAGCAGCTTTCTTGGAGCTTCTGAGAGTGCTTTCAGGTCTCACAACATGGAAACAGTATGTGTCTGTTTGAATACTTTCTATGTCCATATTTGCACAATTCACCTTTCTTTTACCTCTGGGGTGAGCTTTTCTTTGCTTGCTTTTTTCTTTAATCCTGTGTTATTGGTATTCAGACTAAGGCTGCAGCAGAGGGCTCGCCAATGGAAATTAATCTTGAGCAGCCACTTGCTACCTGCTTGCTTGAGGCAGTTTAAAATTTTCTTACAGCTATCTCATGACACGGCAAATGAGAACAGCATTGCCAGCTGGGAAGAGTTTATTAGCCGTAGTTCAAACCTCCAATAAACAGCGCACAGAAGCTCTCCTTCAATCACGACATCCAGAGGCAGATTTCTGAAATAATGCATGCAGGCTTCTGGGGAGAAATGGAAGCATCAGATCCTACTTCCCATGGTTTGCCCTGTGCAACTCAATTTACCTGCTCGGCTTGTAGAAAGAGAATGTGTCTGCCAGGCTAGAAGGAAGCCTGCAGCCTCAGTCTGTGAACATTTTAGATGAATAGTTTCAGGCTTAGTATACTTTGCCTCCATTAATGGGATTATTAAGAGCATATTATCACTTCCATTCAATAGTTACATAATCTTTGCAACTCAACATATCCCCCTCATTACAGGTGCTTAGAGGTTACTTTTAAAGAAGTATATCAGTCAAGAAGGAATAAAAACTGGCTATTGAATAAAAAATCTTCTACAATATTTATATTTGATTTTGGGAAATTTGGTTTAATTATACTATATTGATAAACTAAAACCACCTAGGAATAGCCAATGATCTTTTGTATTGGTAGCATATTATATCCCAAATAAGACATGCATTGCTACTAAAGCCTTCATTATAGAAAAAAATAATAGAAAGGAAAATTGGGCAAATGATCTAATGGTATATAGATATATAGGACTTCCCTCTGTCACCTCCACAGTTATACTATTTTATTAAAATTTAGAATTTTAATTGAAAGGTAAAAAATAACTATCATTTAATATATATGTACATGTATAAATCTTGATATATTGTACTGAGGGTCATTTAATGTAGGATATAAATGGAAGCAATAGCTGACAAAATGCATGCTTTTGTAAACTAGAGGCTAAAAGTGGATTGACATAAATCTTTTGCATGAGAACTTCTACAGGTTTACATACATTGTTCATGAGGGCAATAGGCAATAATTTTTACTTTATTTTACCCTAAGAAATCTAGTTAATCATGTCTTATCCATAGCAGCAATGCCCTGTTTATAGTAAGATAATTTCAGAGTAGAAGGACCCAGAAACCTTCTATGTGAAAGACTGCCTTTCCTCTACCTCCACTCCACCCAAACTATAACCAATTGTTAACACTGAGGTATTACCATCATGAAATCAAGCATCTAGGTGGTGTGCCCTAGGAAGGACAGATTAAAGTATGAGAATGGGCCAGGCTCAGTGGCTCATGCCTGTAATCCCAGCAGTTTGAGAGGCCGAGGCAAGTGGATTACTTGAGGTCAGGAGTTTGAGACCAGCCTGGTCAACATGGTGAAACCCTGTGTCCACAAAAAAATACAAAAATTAACCATGCGTGGTGGTGCATGCCTGTAATCCTAGCTACTGGGGAAACTGAAGCAGGAGAATTACTTGAACCCAGGAGGTGAAGGTTGCAGTGAGCTGAGATCACTCCACTGCACTCCAACCTGGGAGGCAGAGTGAGTGATAATCCATCTCAAAAAAAAAAGAAAGAAAGAAAAGAAAAGAAGTATGGAAATGTTAATGGAAAAGGTCAATGTTTCATAATTTCAGAAACTATTAAACATACTGAGACAATTCAGGAAGTGATCTGCCTAAAAGAATGTACCTGAAGTCCAATGGATGACTGCTATTAGAGTTTCTTTGCTTTGTCAATTCATTAGCTTCTGCCTTGAGCAATTCACTTGCCTTTAAAGCAGTCTAGCTTCTGTTGATTGAATATTTTCCATGGTCCTATTACTGTGTTCAATACTTCGCATGTAGTATATTTTACAAGTGAAGAAGAATAAAAGTATCTCATTCTATCACCAACTATTTCAAGTTGGAATAATTACTCCCATTCTATGGAAGAAATAAATCTAGTTTATACAGGTTACATGAGTTATCAAGCCAATGGTGCTCTTTAGTGGCAGCCACAGAATTCAAATATATGTACTTTAAAATTTTCTGTATTATATTTAGCTTATTATATCCTGAGTAGTACCATTTCAGCATGGTACTTAGTGCTATGTTTCAAGTACTCGATATCCATGTGTGGCTAGTGGTCACTGTATTTGGCAATTTATTTTCTTATCACTCTCTAAAAAGGCAAATCTCCATTACTAGTTATTTACACTCCATCTGCTTGAACATCTGGTATCACCAACTTCAAACTTTTATAACATCTTACAAATTTTGAAAGACTCCAGCCTCAACCACAACTGCACAAGCTTACCCATATCCTCTGGTAAGAATGGATCTTTTAACTGTTTTCTCATTGTGTAGTTCTTCACCACTCTTAACCTGAACTGTTCTTATTATACTTATGTTTGTATTCATAAGTGTCAACTACTGTGCTATTAGCTACTAGCAGCCATAAACTGGGCCTAGTTGATCTATGGATACCACATATAGTCCCCAATGTGATGCCTTATATACAATGGTTAATCAATAACTGTCAAAATGAATCGAATCAAACAGCCAGAGAAGGAGAAACAGTAAAGCATATTTGAAAAATGATCCAATTTGTTATGTGATTTGTTTGATGTTAGAATGGCTCGATTTAGATGATATTTTAAGACTGATATCTGTAGTGTGCTAAACATTTTCTGATGTATTTACCTTCCAAAACATAATAAAAGAAAGATGCTACAAATAAAAATGTCTGAGGATTCTACTGCTAGCATTCAAATTTGTATTGGAAAATCTGTTATTTATGTTCTTCATAAATGCATCTATATTTATTTCCTACTCATGACTCTATCATCTGAAATGACATTCTGTGATGGCCACATTATGCTGGGTAATAGAAATCATATATATGGAAGGTAATTTCATCAAGCAATCCACATATTAAGAAATAAATGCAGAGGTAAGAAGCAACAAACCAGTATATAGCTTATACTTCCATCTCACACAAAAAAAGGTCATAATTTTTCAGGCCGTTGACCATAAAAATTATGAATATTCATGTACAATCCCCAAGAGGAAAACAAATGAAAAAATAAACAGTTTTTTCAAATCAATAAGAAACTGTGAATCAAACTGAGGCAATGGCATTTTGATGACAACTGCCTTTTAAATTATTTCTTTAGCTAAAACTTCCAGCATTCTTTCCTACTGGATTGCATTAAAGATGTATTCTTGCTTATTCTTGTTCATTAAATCGAGACATTCTTTATACTATGGTAATTTTTTAATTTATGAAAAAGAAATAAAAACTGTCTTAAGCTTGTCTTTAATTGCATAGTTTATACCAACACAATGGATAAAAGGGCAGATCAGAAAAAATTGCTGTAATAAAAACTGGTTTAATTTTCCCATGATTTACAATATCTTACATAAAAAATTACAGAGTTGATCAAATATAAGGTAGTGTTAACAGAACAAAAAATATCTATTATGTTTCCATTTATAAGTGTTTACTATTATAATTATGGTTGACCATTATAGTTATTTTCAGTTTTTTACTTCTGTGTGATTGTGTGTAGGATTTCTTTATAGTAATAAAAGCTATAGTATCACAATTGTCATCAAAATATTATAACCCATTAGAGTTAGAATTAAAAAACAGCACTGCACATTCTCAATTTTTTTGTATATCCATATTAAGTTTACATAATTCTCCATACAACCTTTGAGGACAGGGTTTTAATACAAGTTCAACATATTTCTGTAATGGTATTTCTAAATATATGAATTATGTTGTATTTTAATTTTGGTGTTATTGAGAAGAGTTTTAACTCCATCTCTTAATTCATCTTTGCTATCGTGTAACAATGTTTTGTGTATCTTTATACAACTGAATATTTTACTAAATTTTCTTTAGATTTGCTATTCACATTTCTTAATTTTCTTTTAAACTGAGTTGTTTTTAAAGGTGTAAAGGCACACCACTTAAAATGTCTAACTGTCTATCTGATTATGGAGAGCCTTGTGTCCTCTCTTCTTCCATCTTGTACCAGTACCAAGAAGAAATAGATTTTAATCATTTTCTAATCTTTCACCAGGTGCTGAATTCCATATCTCAACATCAATTGTGTTGTCAGTTCTTATGTTTTCAGGTTTTTGGTATGACTTAATTTCCAATTAGTAAATTGAGAATTTCATTTTATCAGATATGTCCAACCACGATGTGAGTAACACATTTTCTTTTCTCCTTTACTCAAACTAGTTCTCTGAATTTCAGCTTAACAATATCAGTGTTTAATAATTATGGCGAGGCACACATCATCCTGAGGAAAGTCAGGCAGTGCCTAACATTGCTTGTCCCTTCTATTACATTGTCTTCCCTGGAGTTCCTTGGGGTCTAATTTTAAATTATTCTACTTTTATGCATTTAAAAAAATTCATCTCCTAACACTTTCCCTTAGAATACTTTCAGACACATTGGTGTTTTCTTCTCTCACCTATGTCAAATACTCTGTCAAATGGATCTCTCCCGTCTTCCTGTTTCATGATTTGTTCTTTTTTTTTTTTTTTGATGGAGATAATGTCAAGAATAAAGGTAATGATTTTGAGAAAGTTTCATGTATGAAATTCCCTTTATTTTAGGCTCCTACTGAATTGGTTAAATGTAGAACTAAGGTTGGGAATTTCTTTTTTTCAGGAATACCTTTTTTTGAAGATATTTCTTAAATCTTCTCTGGTTTCCATTATTAAGTTTAAGACATAGATAGTTAACGTTAATGAATTCCTTGGAAATCTTTAAGATTATCTTCCAGTTCATGGTAAACCAAAATTTGAAAAGATGTCCCTTATTGCAGTTCCAATTTTTCTTCATTGCTTGTAAAGAAGGTGACCCCAATAGTTTGGAAATTCATGTTTTGTTTTTTCAGTTTTGAGAAATTTCCTGGACTTACAGTTTTGATTGTTTCATCTCAATTTTTGCTCTCTCCCTCTCTATTTTTTTATTTTTTATTTTTGAGAAACTACAATTTGAGCTCTGGGTCTATTGTCCTGATTCTTTAATAATCCAATAATTTCTTTCTTATTTAATTTCATCTTGTTTGTATCTTTATTATACTTTCTGTAGTATTTCCTTAACTTTGCATTCCAGGCATGTTCCTTTTTAATTTTATTTTTGTATTTCTATTATTTTGTTTCTCAATGCTATTGAGTTTCTATTACCATTTTATTTTATTTATTCTCAAAATGTTGTCTTGTAACTTTAAAAAAATCTGTTTTGTTTATCTAAGGATGTGTTTTCCATTCATTTTATTGTTTAAGTTAGGTGAATAAGTTTGCATCTATTTGTGTGCATGCATTTAGGAAATTGTGACTTTAGTTCTGGAAATTGTACTTAGTAAACAATAACCACAGTGGAAAACCTACAAAGGTTTTGGAATAATTTAAGTTTTCCCCAAAGTCCAGATAATGTTACTGTGCTGATCAGAAGTTGAGAGTGGAAATGGGGTGTACAATCTCTTTCATTTGTGAGGAGGTTCCTGTTCCTTCTTTGTATTAATCCAGCCTTGCAAGCATTGCAATTAGAAGAAATTGATCTAGAAATCTGGCACTGATTTTACTTTATTTACTATCTGATGGGTACTAGAGATTTACATTGTAGTTTTTGCACCACTACAGATATTTTTGTAATTGGCGAAGGTGAGGTGATATCTTAAACTAGAACAAGAAGACTTGATTTGTTTGATTAAAGATAATATAGAATGTGTTCACAGAAATAAGTTAATCATATGTAACACTACTTTGTGCAAAATTTAAAAATATATGCTCAAAAATAATGATATTTTATACCAGGTTTATTGTTAACTATTTAAGGACCTTGCCCCAGAATCAAAATATGAAGTAAGATATTAATCTTCTCAATGCCAAACCAAGATGTGTAACTCAGAACATGGAAAAAAGGGATCAAGTATTTGCTGCTATTGGAGATTTAGACTTTGTGCAAATAAAACAGAAAGAGATGAAAATGACTCTCTTGCTTTTGTTCTGTATTTTGTATTTCTAATATTTTTCTTAAAGAAAGTATCTATGGTAAATCAATGAATAAACATCTTCTCTAACAGGGAGAGTGGAGATGTAGTATGTAATTTCTATTCTGAAAAGATTTACAGAAGATTAAAATATAGTAATATTTTACTGTATCTACAGTATTATAATGCATTCCATGTTTGCTTATATTGATTTCATTTTAAAAAATATAAAAATTTCAGCAGTTTACATTTCTCACCTCTGTATGTATAACTGCACTTTTTAAATTAAGATTCTGAAAAATGAAAATGTCTTTTTTTAATTGTACTTTAAGTTCTGGGGTACATGTGCAGATCTTTCAGGATTATTGTGTAGGTACACACATACCATGATGGTTTGCTGTCTCCATCCCCCTGTCACCTACATCGGGCATTTCTCCCAGTGTTATCGCTCCCCAACCTCCCCACCCTTGCTATCCTTCCCCTAGCCCACCACCCCCAACATACCCCAGTGTTGTGATGTTTCCACCCCTGTGCCCATGTTCACATTGTTCAACACCCACCTATGAGTGAGAACACGTGGTGTTTTGTTTTCTGCTCTTGTGTCAGTTTGCTGAGAATGATGGTTTCCAGATTCCTACATGTCCATACAAAGAACATGAACTCATCCTATTTTATGGCTGTGTAGTATTCCATGGTGTTTATGTGTCACATTTCCTTTATGCAGTCTATCATTGGGGGGCATTTGGGTTTGTTCCAGGTCTTTGCTATTGTAAACGGTGCCACAATGAACATACATGTGCATGTGTCTTTATAATAGAATGATTTATAATCCTTTGGGTATATGCCCAGTAATGGGATTGCTGGGTCAACTGGAATTTATATTTCTAGATCCTTGAGGAATTGCCACACTGTCTTCCACAATGGTTGAAATAATTTACGCTCCCACAAACAGTGTAGAAGTGTTCCTATTTCTCCACATCCTCTCCAGCATAGCATCTCCAGGTTTTTTAATAATCGCCATTCTAACTGGCGTGAGATGGTATCTCAATGTGGTTTTAATTTGCATTTCTCTAAGTACCAGTGATAATGAGCATTTTTTTCATATGTTCTTGACCTCATAAATGTCTTCTTTTGAAAAGTTTCTGTTCATATTCTTCACCCACTTTTGAATGGGTTTGTTTTTTTCTTGTAAATCTGCTTTAGTTCTTCATAGATTCTGGTTATGAGCCCTTTGTCAGATGGGTAGGTTGCAAAATTTTTTTCCTATTCTGTTGGTTGCCATTTCACTCTAGTGATTGTTTCTTTTGCTGTGCAGAAACTTTTAAGTTTAATTAGATCCCATTTGTCTATTTCGACTTTTCTTGCCATTGCTTTTGGTGTTTTAGTCATAAAGTCCTTGCTTATGCCTATGTCCTGAATGGTATTGCCTAGGTTTTCTTCTAGGGTTTTTATGGTGTTAGGTCTTAGGTTTAAATCTTTAACCCATCTGGAGTTAGTTTTAGTGTAAGGTGTAAGGAATGGGTCCAGCTTCTGCTTTCTGCACATGGCTAGCCAGTTTTCCCAACACTATTTGTTAAACAGGGAATCCTTTCCCCATTGCTTGTTTTTGTCAGGTTTGTCAAAGATCAGATGGTTGTACATATGTGGCATTGCTTCTGAGGCCTCTGTTCTGTTCCATTGGTCTATAGCTCTGTTTTGGTACCAGTACCATGCTGTTTTGATTAATGTAGCCTTGTAGTATAGTTTGAAGTCAAGTAGCATAATGCCTCCACCTTTGTTCTTTTTGCTTAGGGTAGTCTTGGCTATGAAGACTGTCTTTTGGTTCCATATGAAGTTTAAAGTGGTTTTATCCAGTTCTGTGAAGAAGATCAATGGTAGTTTGATGGGAATACCATTGAATCTATAAATTACTCTGGGCAGTACGGCCATTTTCACAATATTTATTCTTCCTAACCATGAGCATGGACTGCTTTTCCAGGACACAGTATAATCTTTTTATCTAAAACATAGTTCATATCTTCCATAGGCATAGGCAAGAACTTCATGACTAAAACACCAAAAGCAATGGCAACAAAAGTCAAAAGAGACAAATGGGATCTAATTAAGAGTTTCTGCACAGCAAAAGAAACAATCACTAGAGTGAGTTGGCAACCAACAGAATGGGAAAAGGAGCAGTGATTTGTAGTTCTCCTTGAAGAGGTCCCTTACATCCTTTGTTAGTTGTTTTGTTAGGTATATTCACAATTGCTCCAAAGAGAATAAAAATGTCTATTTCTATCTTTGTGAAGATATGAAAATCCGTTTGGAGAAGATAATCAGCTAGTAAAGAGCTTCAATTTATTGGCAAACATTATTGTTTTAAAGAATGTGAAGATTGTTTCAAATGGAGATGTTTTTATTTGGATAGCTTTTCTATTTGTATCCATAGACTTAATTATTTCAATGTTTTTCATTTAATCCGAATTAATATTTTCCAATACATATTTCTCATCGTAAATAGATAAAGTGTCAAGATTTCTTGTAGGTGACAACCCCTGAAAAAGTCATAAAAATGTATTTAAAGATGACACAGCCCACTTGAGAATGGAAAAAAGAGATTTAAATGCTACAAATGATTCCAGAGAAGAAAGTCTCTAGCTCTCCTCATTCCCTCTAGGATAAGAATTTCAGGAGGGACCGGCATGTAGTCAATTTTGTAAAATGATTCAGATCATCTTGACAACTGCCTGTCTCTGAGTAGGATAAAATAACCTATTTATGTTATTTGGTTCCAGTGTTTTAACACTATTACTCAAATATCCTATGATTTTATGATTTTTAACTTGATTAGGTAAGCATTTACTGAGTTGGTGTGTTAAAATGCCTCACTATAAAGATAGACTTATCTATTTCTCTTTGTAATCATTTTATTTTGTGCACTATTTGAGTCTGTATTACTATGTATATGCTATTTATATAGTTATATATTCCTTTGAGTTGACATTTTACCGTTACAAAACATCCCTGTATTTCTAATAATGCTTTTTGCCCCAAATTATACTTGTTCTAAATTTATTATAGATATAATAGTTTGTTTGTATGTTAAAATTTTTCGGTTCTTAGGATTCTACACATTCCATATTCTTATATTCATCATGTGTCTCTTTTAAGTGGAGAAGCTATTGTTGTTTGCCTTGTTTTTATTGAATCTGACAATGTACACTGTTCATTATTTAGTCCATCTGCCAGTATAGCAATTACTAATACATTGTGATTTACATTTAGTATCTAATCATTTACTGCCATTTTATTCTTTTACATGAATTGTTGTTCTGTGTCTCTTTCTTTTTGCCATTCTTTGTTTGAATGAATACTGAATATTGTATCATATGCTTCATGTAGGCCATTTCAAACCTCTTGACCTCAGCTGTCATTCCATCCACTGCTGAACCAACCACATTCTACTTTATTCAGGTACAACTTGACTGCATCTTGTTTCAAATTCATGCATTATTCTTTTTGTTTCCTGCCTTGGGACTCATAGATCATGCATAAGCAACCTCGAAACAAGAGGTGGTTTAACTCCATAGGCTTCACTTGACTGTGGTCTAACGAATGTCAATGAATTAATGTTTTTGCAAGTTTCTGTCATAAATGAAAGTCTTGATTTGACTAGTAATTGGAAAGTATGGAATCAGAACTCAGGAAGTTTGGCTCCAGAGTTTTTGCTCTTACATTTTGCACTAATAAGATTTATTTTCAATTCTTTCAAAAGAGCACTTAATTTTCCCATGTTGAATTACTAAACAAAATATTATTGCATTGCTTTAAAACACATCCTTTGCATAGAAAATCAACTGTTTCTAAAATATAAGCCTCTTTTAATCCTAAATTCGTATAGTCCTGAATGACTGCCATAGTGTACCATTTACTATAATTGCATCGTAGTGTTCATATCTGAGAGGAAAAATGATCTTCCTCATTTCTTTATTTTTACCTTTTCTCTTTTAGAAACATTTAAATCCTTTATCAAAAATTTGTTTTACATTTATAATTTATTTTAATTGTGAATTTACTAAATATATGGATAATTAGGAGACAGTATAATCTTTTTATCTATAATGTAGCGCATATCTTCATAAAATTAGATTTTATATCCTAAAGAATGTATTTCATCAATTTCTTTAAATATATCTTGTAAATTTCATGAGTTGATAAATTAGGTACTTCATATCTTATTTCTCATTAAATTATTTCCTAATGTGCTTAATAAGGTTAAAATATATTCAAGATAATGTTAAATTCTGAAATTTAATTCAAAAGCTAACTACAAGAACAAAGTAGTCATTTCACGTGAAAAAAGATAATGTCTTAATTTACTACACATTAAGAAATTGAAAATAACTTATGTGGCTTTTAAAATTAACTAGTAAATTATAGGTAGACTTAAGAAAGTCTTATATTCAAATAAAAGAAGGATTTCACTATATTTCCAATTAGTCAGTAAGCCTCTGGCCTTTTACATTTTATCTCATGGTTCACATTTTAGGCATTTTAATGACTGTGTCTAGATATAGTATCTAATTCTATATTATTTTGTTGATTGGGAAAATAATGGAAGAAACTTAGGACATCCAAATAAATAGAGGTAAGAAAAATAGCACTTCAAACGCTTTAATGCAATTTTTAAAACAGAATATATAATGTGAAAGAGAATAAGTTGGATCATGAACATAAAAATAAAATTCTTTAACAAGACTGAGCACAAACGACTCCTTCTTAAAGCCATCCAAAGTCAATTTGCTTTGACCACTATTTTATGTTTACCATATTATTGCACTCTCACAAAATATATGTACAGTGTTCAAATTTTTAATTATTAGATTTTTAGATAGGTTTAATCCCCACTCATATTTCTTTTCTGAGATCCTAGTATTGCAGCAAGAAAATAGTGGAAACTAAATAAATTTATGCCAAATGAAGCAATATCACTCTACCAAAGAGCTTTGCATCAGATTGATTTTGAACTAACCTTCAAAATTTAATATTACTCTATTACTGAAAAGTAAGTTTGTTATGTACTGAATAAAATATAAAGCAAGACAAACAAAATAATAAAGTGAGTCAAAAGTGGAAAAAATGGATAAGAATTGTTCATAAGAGAATAGCTAAAAAGGGAGAAATACAGGGAACAATTTTTTTTCCCGTGTTTTAGAAAGTTGTTTGCCTTAGGCATTTTCTCTGTACATTAGCAATTTTTTGCATTGGATAAATAAATAAGCATTGAAATAAAAAAGAAAAGTGAAAAGCTAAATTTACATGTATGTCTAATTGACAAGTTAATCTGCACATAAACTCATTAGAATTTGTAGATTTCCGAACGAATCATTTAACAAGACCAGTAAGTCATTAAATAATATTGACTATATTGGACTTAAGAAAAAATAATAATAAAAGAAGCAACATAGAAGCATATGAAAATGAAGCATAAACTAACCAAAAACTATTACAAAAATAACCCAGGAATTGTCAAAGATAAAATATGTCTGTATGAGGAATCTATGTCATCTTTCTTTTTCACCAAGACACTTACAAAAAGATGGCATTTCAAGCAGGCTTGATAAAACCTAACAAGATCAAAACCCCATGTGGAAAGGCTTCCGCATCTTTCTTTGAGCATTGAGAACTTTTCCTTTACACAGTATCTGTCTCTGTCATTTTGGGAGAAAACAATATGAGGAGGAATAGTACAATAGTCTTCAAGGTGATCTCATACAGAAACCAAACTCTCACCTGAATTTAAAAAATGAATTCAAAATGACTAAGATATGGAATTTCTTGCTGTTTACATTTGTTATTTTCACTTTAAAATGGGCATTCACATTCAATGACTATGGAACCAAATACATAGACTTTGTTTTTGGTCTGAAAGAACTAAACTAATATTTTAAATAAGTATCCCTTAAGTTAAAAGACCACTCTTTTTAGAGCTCAAAAGAAATGAATCCTGTAGTTCCTAATTTCATCTTGAGCAGACTAAAAGAAACACCTGTGGTTACGTTTAAAGTATGATGAATGTTAGAACAAACCAAAAAAAAAGAAAAAAGAAAAAAAATGCATCAACTAACACCTGTCCATCACAAAACAATAATTTTCCTTTTGTAACCATACTTAATTTCAATTGAAGAAGAATTAGTATCATCATTACCTGATTTTATGTTAGTCATTTTCCTGTCTATCAAAAAAAGAAAATCCCTATTACAACTGAAACTAACAAATAGGTAAGGCCTCTGACCTTACCATGCACTGACATTTCTGTCTCCCATTTGTCATTTGATCTGAAGTTGTCAGCAAACAGATGTCTCCTTTAGCCTAAGGCATATTCCGAGTTACTAGGGCAGCTGTTGCTATGACATTTGATGAAAGTATGGAAAGTGATGATAATGTGATTTGTAGGTCCATCCGCATTAAGTGCTTGAGAGTGTAAGATGGGAATGATGCATTCCCGGCAATTTGTTAATGCCCATTAAAAAAAATGCTTTTAGTTAAATGTAATTTCCTGTGCCAAACATATTTTTTCCTTTAAAGTGCCTCCTACAATAATTTTCAAGGAGTTGATCTGTGCCTGGAAGTGCCTCTATTTAACATCCAAACTTTCAATGTTATCTGCATGAGAGAATATAATAGAACTTTTAATAGTCTTGCTTTTTCAAAGGCAAGCGTGTCCTAAATATCACCCACACCTTCTCATAATGGATTTGTATACAAACAAGGGATAATTTATTATGATAATATTAGCATAGGGATTTTAATATGCTTTAGCAAACTTAGAATAGTCAATAAAAATTTTTGGTTTGGGGGTACGAGATCAAACTCAACATATGGGGGGTGTATGTGGGTTAATGGGAGTATAATTTCTATTCTGCAGTAATGGACCCTAAATTTACCTAGATGAGTATTTTCAAAGTGTGCGTAATTGTGTTTCAAGAGATGAAGTACTATACACCTTAGTGTTTTTGTATTAGAGAGTTATATGGTATTGTTTTGGTTTTTACAATAGCGTTAAACATGCAGATAGGTTGTAAATAGTGATTTCTTAATTTTTAGAAAAATGGTAAAATTTATCTTTGTGTCTATGATCAACAATTTATTATTTTGTATAGCCACATGAGTGATTGAAATTGATCCTCACTGAACTCAGAAAGCATGGCAAAGAGAACTAGTTAAATCTCATACTACAAATATGTTTATCATACTTCTCTAAAATCTATGAGAATAGCAAAAATGTGGAATTTAAAACTAAGCAGACATTATGTCTATTACTTTGATACAGGTAAATTCTATAATCTCCTTAAGCTTTATATGCTTGATTTTTTTAATGGGGCTAATAATAATTATCTTGAAAGATTATTGCCATCACTGAAAATAATATTCATGAATCAACTAATACCATAACTCCTCTATAGGACATGGAAGAGTATTATATATATGACAAATGATTGCTATTATTATTATGTGTTATTGTTATACTAATCCTAAGTAATGCAATAAAAGAAAAACACATCTATGCATGTGCATATGTGCATATATATGTGTGAAGTCAAATTACATATTGAGTAAAGGGAAAGTCTAACTGTATTTAATCAACCTACCTGAGTCCTCAGGAAGAAATTCTAAACCTTTTCAATCTACCCATCTGACAAAGGACTAATATCCAGAATCTACAAAGAACTTAAACAAATTTACAAGAAAAAAACAAACAACCCTATCAAAAAGCGGGTGAAGGATATGAACAGACACTTTTCAAAAGAAGACATGTATGCAGCCAACAAGCATATGAAAAAAAGCTCAACATCACTGGTCATTAGAGAAATGCAAATCAAAACAACATTGAGATACCATCTCACACCAGTTAGAATGGAGATCATTAAAAAATCTGGAGACAACAGATGCTGGAAAGGATGTGGAGAAATAGGAACACTTTTACACTGTTGGTGGGAGTGTAAATTAATTCACCCATTGTGGAAGACAGTGTGGCGATTCCTCAAGGATCTAGAAATAGACATACCATTGGACCCAGCAATCTCATTACTTGGTATATACACAAAGGATTATAAATCGTTCTATTATAAAGACACAGGCACCCATATATTTATTGCAGCACTGTTCACAATAGCAAAGATTTAGAAATGCCCATCAATGATAGACTGGATAAGGATAATGTGGCACATGTACACCATGGAATACTATGCAGCCATAAAAAAAGAATGGGTTTATGTCTTTTGCCAGGACTTGCATAAAACTGGAAACCATCATTCTCGGCAAACTGACACAAGGACAGAAAACCAAACACTGCATGTTCTCACTCCTAGGTGGGTGTTGAACATTGAGAATGGACACAGGAACGGGAACATCGCACACTGGGGCCTGGGGTTTGGGGGGCTAGGAGAGGAATAGCAGGGCGTGGAGGGATTGGGGAGGGATAGCATTAGGAGAAATATCTGATGTAGTTAACCAGGCAATGGATACAGCAAACCACCACAATGGCACATGTATACCTATGTAACAAACCTGCATGATCTGCACATTTACCACAGAACTTAAAGTATAATAAATGAATATAAAAAGCATGCAAACTCTAAAATCTCTCCTTTTAATAAGTTAGTAGCAGCACATCTTAAAATCTATTGGGAATACTCTCAGGTCTACATTGGGTCTAACTAAACAGAGGATTATTCTGAAATGTTTGATAGAGACATAGGGGACACTGCTGTTTTGAGAACAATTTGTGTTGTCCTGTCATACACAGCAGTTCTCATGGTACTTAATATAAATGATTGCATAACTATTTTATAGCAAATAATCTAGTGTCAGTATTTCTAGGATAACTCTAAAACAAAAATTTGAAATTTTGAACACATTTTGAAAAAAGTGACTTGAATGGCAGCTCAAATGAGAATGACTAGCATATTTGGATAGTGCTATCTTCTACGATATATACTAACTTGATTGAAAAAAAAGATTTAGTTTACCTTGTACTAAGTTCTTTTTCAGATTTTCATAGTGTAATTATCAAAAACATTAATATTTTCATCAAATAATTTTCTCCAAATATAAGTTGATTTTAAACAGTTTCAAATCATAGCTATTGGTTTCAAATAATGTTTTCATGGAGCATCCAATTTTGTTCAATCTTGTTGACTAATAAAATCTTGTTAAAATTCACTGCAAATAATGTAAAGCACAATTATCACAGTTAGAATAAAAATATTAATAATGTGCTGCCGTCAAAGATTATTTTGTAAGTGAAGTAGGAGTCACCATGAAAATTATTTGACACTGAAATTATTAAAAAAATTACTATGAATAAAAAACTTGTGAATGAAAACAGATAAAATTGGAAAGCACATTATTTATGAAATGAACACATTTGTTACCCTTAAAGCTTATTATTTTAAATTTGTTAGGATGTGTTCACATTGCAGTTGAAATAAAGGAATGACTATATCCTTTGTCACTTATAAAATTTAATCAGTAAAAATTAGAATGAAAGGGTTCATTCAAGTAGTATGAAAGACATATTTAAGTTTTAATGAGACTTTCTGCTCAATTATATTCATAAATGTCCAATTATATCCATAGATTCTATTGAATCTCCAGCCAAAGATATTAAAAATGCACTCTCATAAAGTTGAATACACACAGCATTAACAATGTCTTTAGAAGAGTATGAAGAAGAAATGAAAACACTGAAGGATTTACACGAGGCTAATAGGGCTAGAAACAGTTGTCTTATCACACTGGTAAAATTTATTGGTAGATTGTACTAGTTTCAACGAAAAATAACCCAAAGACTGCATGGTTGGCATTGATTTCATGCTTGTTATGATAGTGCACATCTGATTCCCGACAACGTTTGCAGCATTTAGTGAAGTAGACATTACATGACCCTTGATGTAATAAGCATAGAGAAAATGATGATGAACAACATCGTGAGAAATTTAATGGATAAGCATCAAGAAAATGATCATTGAATCAATACAAAATGTTATAGATAATGTCTTATTCTTGATAAGAAATGTAAAACCCACCAAAAATGACACAACAAAATTTTAACAGATGGTAAGTCATCTTAATCAACCAAATTAAAGAATCACACATTTAAAAAATAAAATAGTAGGTTATTTGACATGCACTATAATTACATTGGATATATTGCTTTCAATAAACACTAAAGGATAAATTAACATTAGTCGTGCCAATTGCATTTCTAAATCTGCTTTTCAGGCTTATAATTAAAATCCGAAATTATTACTGCCACAAATTAACAGTTTTAATGTAATGCAGACATTGTAATCATCAGCATTTAGTTGTTTCTTAAATGGATTGTCTAATGCAAATTTAAACAATGTTCACCACAGTAAACAGTAAATACTAATAGCCTTTTCACTGTTGCAAGAGAAAACTGTATAAGGCAGACTCTTCTGCTGTAAGTATTTTCTCAAACAAGGAGGAAAGCTTGACTCACTAGAAAAATAGTGTAAACCTTAGTGAAATAATCGTGTCAGCCTCATGTAAAGCTCTGAGACTCTTAGACTGCAGTTGTTTAGAATCTTCCAACTCACAGAAAGAACAGGAACTACCATTACTTACTGTTTGAGTGGGGAATTCCCTGAGTTACTGTATGGGAATGACCCCTTTAGTTACAAGATGACTCCAGTTGGATACCAGGGAGTTGCATTTCATCAAGGTTACCGTACACTCATTGAACCAAGAATCTCGTTTAATTCTACAACTTTTTTTTTTTTTTTTTTTTTTTGAGACGGAGTTTCCCTCTCGTTAGCCAGGCTGGAGTGCAATGGCGCTATCTCGGCTCACCGCAACCTCCGCCTCCTGGGTTCAGGCAATTCTCCTGCCTCAGCCCCCTGAGTAGCTGGGATTACAGGCAGGCGCCACCATGCCCAGCTAATTTTTTGTAGTTTTAGTAGAGACGGGGTTTCACCATGTTGACCAGGATGGTCTTGATCTCTTGACCTCGTGATCCACCCGCCTCGGCCTCCCAAAGTGCTGGGATTACAGGCGTGAGCCACCGCGCCCGGCCAATTCTACAACTTTTAAAAGTATTTTTATTATATCATCTTATAGGGAAATACATTTTAAGACATTTATTATGAGTTTGCAGTTTTGTATGATTCCATTTGAAGCTATCCGTGTTTAAGCATGTCGATACAAAGTGATGTTTTGTGGACATGTGTCTTTATTCCTTTGCCTCACATTGTATATCTTCTGCTACTTCAATCATTTTGGATTGAACAAGTAAATAATTGCTGAAGTTAAAAAGTATAATTGGAAAATGCAAGTTATGCTGATACAATGATTTATCATATAAAGTTTGGTATAATAAAACTTCATTTTATGTTATTGTAAAATAAATGACAACTAGATTTTAAAACAAATCAATTAAGAATTATGTATAGAGGTAGTGTTTCCTTTTTAAAAAAGAAATAAATGGGATATACTTGCAAATCTTGGATTTAAATTTATATTGGTAAAAGTTTTATAAATTAAAAATGATCATGAAAACACATACATGTAGTTATCAGTATTGTTATTTATTGCTATTTACATAAATTATTTTACTTAAAGGAGAGTCTACAACTACAATATACTTTTACTCTCTACTACAATTTTAATTATAATAATCTCCATGTAAATTAGCAGTAACTCATTACTAGAATTGCTTTTAACTTTTTTATTGAAACAGGATGAAAAATCTTTAACAAATTATGGGGCAATCCAGAATTCCAAAGGCAAAATCGTAATGTTGTTCTTATTTATAATTGCCAATGAGAATTAGAAAAATAAAATGTAATGATAAAAAGGAGAAAAATATAAAAATCATATCAGTTTCTTTCTGAAACTTATCTACACTTTGCATTAATAATAACACTGTTATTATTAAGCCCAAAGACATCTTTAATATTTGCTTATTGATTATCCCATACTTTTGTAAATGGAAATGATGGTCATGATGATGATGACGATGCCATCAATTCATTTATTGTGAAAGATATTGGTGAGAATACACGACAAATGAAAGTGTCTTTTCAACTACACAATAATCTACAAATATAATAGATTAGTAATTAAAAGCTGAAGCTATTTCATTTTAATTCCTAGTTAGTTGGAGAATCATTAGGATAAGATATTCATCTTAAATAACTCCAAAATATATTAACGTTAACATGATAATTTGGAAATTAATTTCCTTTCAATCTCCATAGCATGCATGTTTACATATGTTAAAAATATTTTATAATTTTTATAGTCCTAGAGTTTGTAAGGAAGATAGCTGCTTAACTTTTTTTTTAAAATAAATGCACAAACCTGGAAAAATACATTGTATTAGTCCATTCTCACACTGCATTAAAGGACTGCCTGAAACTGGGTAATTTACAAAAACAGAGGTTTAATTTACTGACAGAGTCACATGGCTGGGGAGACCTCAGGAAACTTACAATCATGACAGAAGGCAAAGCAAACATGTCCTTATTTACATAATGGCAGGAAGGAGAAGTGCCAAGCAAAATAAGGAGAAGCTCCTTATAAAACCATCAGATATTTTCAGAACTCACTCACTATTAGCAAGAACAGCAGCATGGAAGTAATGGCCCCCCATGATTCAGTTACCTCCCACTGGGTCCCTCCCCCAACACATGCGGATTATGGGAACTACAATTCAAGATAAGATTTGGGCCAAACCATAAAATTCCACCCTTGATCCCTCCCAAATCTAAGGTCTTCACATTTCAAAACCAATCACCCCTTACCAACAATACCCCAAAGTCTTAACTCATGCCAGCATTAACTCAAATGTCTAAGTCCAAAGTCTCACCTGAGACAAGGCAAGTCCCTTCTGCCTATGAGTCTGTAAAATCAAAAGCAAGTTAGTTACTGCCTGGATATGATGGGGGTACAGGCATTGGGTAAATACAGCCATACCAAATGGGAGAAATTAGTCAAAATAAAGAGGCTACAGACTCCATGCAAGTTTGAAATCCAGCAGGTAAATCAAATCTTAAAGCAAGCTACAAAATGAACTACTTTGACTTCATGTCTTACATCCAGGTCACACATCAGTGTGCAAAAGCTGGGCTCCCACAACCTTTGGCAGCTCCACCCCTGTGACTCTGCAGGCTACAGCCCCACTCCCAGATTCCTTCATGGGCAACCATTGAGTGTCTGCAGGCTTTTCCAGGAACATGGTCAAAGCTGTCAGTGAATCTGCCATTCTAGGGCCTGGAGAACTATGGCCGTCCTCAGAGCTCCACTAGGCAGTGCCCCAGTGGGAACACTGTGTGAGGGCTCCAATCCCATATTTCTACTCTGCACTACAGCAGCAGAGTTTCCCATGAGGGTTCCGCTCCAGCAGCACAACTTTGCCTAGACATTCAGGCATTTCCATACAATCTCTGAAATCTAGGTGGAGGTTCTTAAACCTCAACTCTTGACTGCCTGCATCCACAGGCTCAACACCATATGAAAGCTGCCAAGGCTTGGGACTTGCACCCTCTGAAGCCATGGCCTGAGCTGTACCTTGGCTCCTTAGCCACTGCTAGGACACCAAGTCCTGAGACTACATAAAACAGCAAGACACAGGGCCTGGCACACCAAATTATTTTTTCCTGTTAGGCATCCAGCCTGTCATGGGAGGGGCTGCCACATAATTCTCTGACACGCCCGGGAGATATTATTCTTTGTCTTGGTGATTAACATTTGGTTCCTCATTACTTATGCATATTTCTGCAGCTGGCTTGAATTTCTTCTCAGAAAATTGTTTTTTCTCTTCTGTCACACTGGTCAGGCTGCATATTTTTTAAATTTTCATGCTCTACTTCCCTTTTAAACATAAGTTTCAATTCCAAACTATATTTTTGTGAATGCATAAAACTGAATGCTTTTAATTGCATCCAAGTCACCTGAACACTTGCTGCCTAGAAATTTCTTCTGCTAGGTACCCTAAATCACATCTCTGAAGTTCAAAGTTCCAAAGATCTCTAGAGCAGGAGCAAAATGGTGCCAATCTCTTTGCATAGCAAAAGCCACCTTTACTCCATTTCCCAACAAGTTCCTCAACGCCATCTGAGACCACCTCAGCCTGGACTTAATTGCTGATATCACTATCAGCATTTTGGTCAACACCATTCAACAAGTCTCTAAGAAGTTCCAAACTTTCCTACATCTTCCTGTCTTCTGAGCCCTCCAAACTGTTCCAACCTCTGCCTGCCACCAGTTCCAAAGACACTTCCACATTTTTGGGTACCTTTACAGCAGTACCCACTAGCTGGTAGCAATTTACTGTATTAGTTCATGCTCACACTGCTATAAAGTACTGCCTGAGACTGGGTAATTTATAGAAAACAAAAGGTTTAATTGACTCACAGTTCCTCATGGCTAGAGAGGCCTCAGGGATCTTACACCTATCCTGGAAGAGGAAGCAAACATATGCTTCTTCACATGTTGACAGGAAGAAGTGCCAAGCAAAAGGGAGGAAAAGTCCCTTAGAACACTGTCAGATCTCATGGGAGCTCACTATTATGAAAACAGCAGTGTGAGTTAACTGCTTGTTATGGTTTGGCTCTGTGTCCCCACCCAAATCTCATCTTGTAGCTCCCATAATTCCCATGTGTTGTGGGAAGGGCGTAGTGGGAGATAATTGAATCATGAAGGGTAGGTCTTTCCCATGCTGTTCTCATGATACTGAATAAGTCTCACAAAATCTGGGATAGTTTTAAAAATGGGAGTTTACATGCACAAGTTCTCTTTCTTTTTGCCTGCCACCATCCCAGTAAAATGTGACTTACTCCTCCTTGCATTTCACCATGATTGTGAGGCCTCCACAGCCATGTGAAACTGTAAGTTCATTAAACCTTCTTCCTTTGTAAATTGCACAGTCCCAGGTATGTGTTTATCAGCAGTGTTAAAAACAGACAGATACACTGCTCCCATGATTCATTACCTCCCACTGGGGCCTTTCAATGACACATGGGGTTTATGAGGACTACAATTCAAGATAAGATTTGAGTGGGGTCACAGCCAAACCATGTCATACCTATATTATATACCCTCTCCTGCAATCATTTAAACTTTTGTCATGAAAAACCTTTAAATCGTTGTACAATACACTATAACCCTAGATAGAAATATTTTACTTGTTCTTCATTTTTTAAAACTCTCAGGGCTATTTACATTCCATAATAGAATTGTATGTTAGCCATTTTACAACAGAGAAAGTTGGCAAGTACCATGCTATTTTCTCTAACACTCTTTAATATGCCGCCTTTCATTTGGTGCATCTTAAACAAGCCTTCCTTGCTAAGCATTGTTTCTGTGGATTCTATAGGTAGTGTGTTGATCTTCCAGCACGATTCATACATTTTTAAAATTTTCTGATTAGTGTGTATTTCCATACTTGGGGGGTGTGGAGGGTTTTCTAAGACTCCCTGCATCACATACAAAAGAAAATGTGGATTTACTATGAACCTTTCAAGAAAATTCTATGCTCCTGCATCCTCTGAACTTCCCTTCACATAATATTTCACTGTTTATAATTTCACTGAACTTTAACAATTTAACAAATTTGCTTATTGCTTAATGACAATCTAACCAAAATAAAGCCTAGTACATTCACACACCAAGATTCACACAATGCATTTTTTCATTTGTTTGTTTGCTTATTCTTTTAAATTAGTTTTGGTCCCACCCAAAATAAAATTCACTTCCCTTCTCTAGAGTAACCTCTGTTCTTATCTCTATTGGTCAGCAACCTAGAATATATAACCAATTCAAAAGTTTATCATGTAATTTTTGCCCCATTAATCTTCCATCCTTGCTAAGACATTTTAGTTCATTTGCACTCAAAAGAAACCATCTCAGATCTTCAGGGGTTGACAGCCCAGCCAGACTGTCTATGAGGAATATGTACATCCATGAACACTAGCATACACAAATTATACAAAAGTACTATTAAATACAGGTTAAGTGGGCAAAATCATTTGTAGTTGTAGAGATTAAGAACACACAATCTAGAATTGGAAGGCTTGCACTCAAAGGCTTGTGCTCTTGATTGTATGACAGCAGCTTTTGCCCCTCTCTCTCAATCCCATTCACAATCTATATTCCGAGCCATGATTGCTCACACTGGGTTTATCACTTGACAGTATCCATCCCACACCCCTTGATACAGCATCCTGGACTTCACACAGACTTTATGTTGTTCCTCTACTTACAGGTTTAGAATGACTTTCTATTGTCCATTTTTGCAGATCAGATCCTTCCACACAAGTCAGAGGATTTTTGTATTGGTGATTAAGGAAAAGCTTGAAGTGGCTGTCAAAAGTGTCAATCAGGGAGGTGGCAGCTGAAATGAAGCTGGGTGCAGTGCTGACACTGCTGATGATTTGTGAGATGTTACAACAGCCACGACCCACAGATGACAGAAAGGTGACAATGGAATTTTGTGGGCTAATAGACTTTATTGATCAAGGAAAATAGTTACAAAGATGAGGGTACAAATCATAAATACCATCTAAACATGGTATTACTTAATAGGGTTTAATACAAGGTAATTATTCACTCATTGAAAAAAACACCTGCCCCCCAATACCTTTATAAATGTGTTCTTCCAGAAATAATATTCAAGAAAAGGTCTTCATAATGAACTCTTTAGTCCTGTCATGAACTTTGCTGTAGAGACATGTGTAAGAGTGAATGCTGTTATGTTGCTGTGCAGGGTATTTTGAAGGCATGCTAGACTCTGATAGTTATGATATGAAACAAAAAGGAAAGTAAACAAGAATAAAAGAGGCAACTTTAAAGTAGGTTTAATTCTCTTATTTACATTTTCAATTTTCACCTTATCTTTTTGTACTGAAAATTAAAATTGCCTAAAGATATAAATGTGAAAATGTCACACATAGTAAAGAAAATATATCATTGCAAGGATATCCTGATAATAAATAAAAATTATGGAATCATAAATTTGTATTGGGGTGAAACTACAAATCTTAATTAAGAATATTGGATAAAGAAGCTCATGGATGAGCTATATTATTTTGCAAGTTTCATGTTCCTCATTCTTTTGCCATTAGAAATCTTTATGTAGAACTATAACTGGAAATATAATTTCATGTCTCGTTTAAATCATGCATTCATTTTGCACATACATTAAACTGACAAAAAAATCATATTCTATTAGATACTCATGCTAGACTTCAAATAGAGAATATTCTTAGAACACAAAGTGATGAAGCATAAAATAACACCATTATGTGCCCTAAAAGCACAGAATCACATTTGAGATATATTATTCCTAAGTTCAGCATTGATGCTGATATCACATTTTCTTCACCAACTGTGAATAGCAGTTTCAGAAATTTGATATTTTCAAGGGATACTTGAACTCTCTGATGCTTCATTCATTGAAATATTATTGCACATATTTCTACCATGATTGTCGAAGTGAAACATGATACTCATTTTTTCTCTGAGGAAATTTCATTGCTCCTGTTGGCAATCATATGAAATATATGAGTTGAGTTCTTATTGTGACTTCTTGCTATTACAAAATTTGGGGATCAGTCTTATCAAATTCTGTTTAATATTTCTGATAACATAACAAAGAGAAAGCCAGCATATTTTTGTCAGGGGAATCTTCAAAATGATTAAACACATGGTAGTTTTGATAAATTAATCAATATCTAATATCTTAATATGTTGTGAAAGAAGTATTTATTATCTCAAAGCTTTGATTTTGAGATATTATTGTTCCAGATATTTTGTACCATTTGGCTTTGCGACAAAAGTACATAATAAACATTAGCAAAAATAAGAGACAAGGCCAGATGCGGTTGCTGACTCCTGTAATCCCAGCACTTTGGGAGGCCAAAGTGGGTGGATTGCTTGAGCCCAGGAGTTTGAAACCAGTCTGAGGAACATCGTGAGACCCTGTCTCTGCAAAATATAAGAAAATTAGCCAGGCATAGTGGCATGTGCCTGAAGTCCCAATTACTTAGGAGGCTGAGGTGGGAGAATTGTTTGAGCCTGGAAGGTTGTGGGTGCAGTGTGCTGTGATCACACCACTGCACTCTAGACTGGATGAAAGAGCAAGACTATGTCCCAAAAAGAAAAAAAGAGAGACAATAAGCAAAGTTTCATCATGAATAAACTTATACACAGATAGGGCTAAAATTATAATTTATATATGTATGTGACAATAATTGAATTTAAAATTCTGAAATTTTTAACTGATGTTAAAAGTCATTCGCTATGCCAAGATATTGCTCTCTAATAATCACTTTCTGGTTTTAAATTTATACTTCTACTTATCATTTTAATTTATTTGCATAATAAAATAATTATTTAAATTTTCAAACAAAACCATAAGTAAAATATCAAGTATATAAATGAAGCACTTTACTTAAATATTTCTCCCCATTTCTAAATGAAGTATTCATCTATAGTTTTATGATTATGGGTATGTATTATATTTGATGAACAAATTAATCAGATTTTTTAAATTAATACATCTATTATAATTAAATTAAAATTGCATATATTTATCATATACAATATAATGTTCTGAAATATTTATACATTAAGGGATGGCTAAATCAAGGTAATTAATATATACATATTAATTCACATACTTCCATTTTTGTGGTGAGAACATTTAAAATCCCTCTTACTTGTTTTTAAGATAACACCATGTTGTACAATAGATCCCTTGAACTTATTCCTCCTAAGTAAAATTTTGTATTCTTTGACTAACATCTTCCAAACTCTTCCCCCAGTCCCTGGTAACCACCATTCAACTCTCTATTTGAATTAGTTCAACTTTGTTAGAGTTCATATGCATTGGAGATAATGCAGTATTTGTCTTTCTGTACCTGGTTTATTTCACTTGATATACGTCCTCCAGGTTCATTCATATTGTCACAGATGATAGGATTTCCTTCTTTTTAAAGGCTGAATAGTATTCCATTTTGTATCTATACCACATTTTCTTTATCCATTTTGTATGGTTTGGATGTTTGTACGCTCCAAATCCCATGTTGAAATGTAACTTCCAGGGTTGAGGTGGGCCTAGCGGGAGGTATTTGGGTCATGGGGCCGATCCCTCATGAGTGGCTTGGTATTGTCCTTGCAGTACTGAGTGAGTTCTCACCCTATTAGTTCAGGTGAAGCCTGGTTGTTTAAAAGAGCCTGGCATCTTTCTTGCACCCTCTCTTACCACGTGACATACCTGCTCCCCCTTCACCTTCTTCCATAAGTAAGAACTTCCTAAGGCCTCACCAGAAGCTGAGCAGACGTTGGCTCCTTTCTTGTGCAGCCTGCAGAACTATGATCCAAATAAACCTCTTTTCTTTGTAAATTATCCAGTCTCAGGTCTTCCTTTATTGTACCACAAAACAGACTAACACACCATTTATCTGTTGATGGACATTTCCTGTAATTCCATGTCTTGACTGTTACAAATAATGTTGCAGTGAACAGAAACTTAATAACTTGATTGAAAAGAAGTTTATTTACCTGGCATCACTGTGCAATTATTCATTTGTTGGTTCTCATGTCCAAGTTCACCCTCTTTGTACCAGCTTCACAATAGTAAATAATATTTCTCTAAGTGTTTCTCTTTTACACTGAGCACCGTCATAAGCTTTATCAGCTGGAAGACATTGGAAGTACACCGTGGAAGGAGGAGGTACTTTGGTACTTTGTCCCGGCTCTGGTAGCTGCACCTCCAGCAGGCATGGGTAGGAGCATCATCAGATGATACTCTGCCCCAGACACATGCCCAGAGGGCCTAGAGTGCGACAACCTTGCAGAACAACATGGCCATCACCTTTGCATTTTGATATGGTGTGGCTGGGTCCTCCCCCAAATCTCATCTTGAATTCTAGCTCCCATAATTCCCATTTTCATGGAAGGGACCAGTAGTAGGTAATCGAATCATCAAGGTAGGTATTTCCCATGCTGTTCTCATGATAGTAAATCCGTCTCATGAGATCTGATGGTTGTATAAAGGGGAGTTCCCCTATACAAGCTGTGGCCTGCCACCATGTAAGACATGACTTTGCTCCTCATTAGCCTTCCACCATGATTGTGAGGCCTCCCAGAAATGTGGAATTGTGAGTCAATTAAGCCTCTTTCCATTATATATTACCTAGTCTCAGGTATTTATTAGCATCATGAGAACAGACTAATACACACCTGATGCAGACATCATGTGTCCCGGACCTCCTGTACCGTGTGCTCTTGGTCTCCTTCCTAGACTGGTGACCCACTCCTTCTGACTGCATAGCCTTCTCTCCATGTGTATCCCCTGCAGCCTGTCCTAAAGAGAACACTGCCCACGGATATCTCCTCTCCCCTCTCCACCAGCTCCCTTCCCTTCTTCACAATGGTGCATCTAGACACAAACTCAGCAGTGCCCAGAAATTGCTTCTCACTTGCCCAGCAGCTACACACCAGCTCTGCTCTGTGCAAACCAGAAAAGTTATCTGCCATTCACTGGCCTGCAAATGCAACTCCAGAGAAGTCACAGCCTCAGCCTTGGTGGAGAGGGGCCATTCCAAAATTGTCCTTCTCTGGATATGCTCCCTAAGCTGTAAGGCAGCATATATAATCATTACTTTTTTCTTATGCTGTAGTAATTATTTATATTAAACGTCATGGCTGGACCCAAGCAGGCACAACATCATGAAGCAGAGATTGGTTGGTTAATTCAATGCCTCTGGAACTTCAAGAAACTCCTGCTGCCTGAATGCAAAGGTAACATGGAGTGAAGAATGGAAGCCAAAAACTACAAACACTATGTTCTCATGACCAGCCGCAGAAGTGAAGACATCGGAGTTGTGAATATATTCTTGCATGCATAAGTATAAACATAAAAATTACTATCGAATTTCTCCTTTCCACTATCCCAACAATGTAATCACCCAGAAAAGGACTGAAGGAGTATAGGGCATGTGTATCCCCATTTTGTGTCTCTCCCTTTTGTGGTAGGGAGAACATATCTTTGCTTGTATGAAGCATAGGTTTATCACTCTGGATGACAATGCTGTTATTTTTTTGGTATGAATTTTTTTTTGGTATGAGTAAGAGTGTGTGGAAGCTTAAAAATAGTTTCACACAATTCTACCATCCCAGATTGCATACCTCTGTTGAGTGTGACTCTTCTCCTCCTCCAAGTAATATATGGAATCTTGAATCTCAGCTGGCTCAGTGACTTAACAAAATCTAACTAATTGCTGCTCCATAACTTCTGAGACTAGGCCTTGGGAGAACTAGCAGCTTCCAACTTCACTCTTTGATTGCTGACTTGAAAGGAAGTTAATCTAAGCCTTCTGTGTGCCTGAGCTCATGTGGAAGACTTGGTGTTGTCTGTCACCTGCAGGTATTAACTGCCGGAAATACGAGTGAGCCTTCCTGTACCTTCCACCTGGATATAGCTGCCTCACTAAACCCAGGTGAAACCAAGAGAGATCCCATTCAACTAAACCACAGAATACTGAGAAATAGCAGGTCACTGTCAAGTCATGGATTTAGCAAGAAATGACTGAAACAAAGTGTGTGCGTGTGTGCGTGCGTGCATGTGCGTGTACAAAGGAGTAGACTGTCTGTGCTGGGTCCTGTTCTCTGTGGTTGTTTTGGCATCATTGCCACCCCTTTCCATGGTCTCTGCCGCATTATGCTCACTCTGGCAAAGTGCATTTCCCAAGCTCCTGCCCCTTATGCTAGACATGAAATTCAGAAAATGAAGGCACTTGCTTGAGATTTTGAAACCAGAAAATTCATCTTTTTCATAATTATATTATACTACATATGATTATATTATATTATGTATAATATTATTGATTATGATTATATATTATTAATTCTATCTCCAATTTCAAAGCATCTCTTGATTTTTATTCTTCAGGAGACATGCTTAGAAGTTGGATTTCTGGATCATAGCTATGTGTACTTCAAATATGAATAGATGCTGATCACTTATTTGGAAAAACTAGCATTTTACATTAAAATTGGTATTATATGATAATATTTTTCTTAATTATACCAGTATTAATTTTGTCAACTCTTCCAACAGGGAGGAAATAGTTTCTTCATGTTATAAGTTGCATTCCCCAGATTAGTCATCAAGTTGAGTATATTTTCACTCATTTATTGACAATCGGTATTTTTCCTATAGATTGTCTATTCATATCATCTGTCAAAATCCTTTAGTTTTCTAGGAGCTACTTTCAAATAATGACTACTGATTGTTTTAAGTGCTACAACTAATTTCTCTCAGGCTGTTTTGATATTTCTTAAAAACACATTTAAAGATACTGAAATTTCTCATCCCTATAATTGTAACAGTTTGGGAGGCCAAGGTGGGAGGATGACTTGAGGCTCAGAGTTTGAGACCAGGCTTGGCAGCAGAGCAAGACCCTGTCTTAACAAACAAACAAAAAAAATATGAAATTTTCAGTTGATTCTTCGTCATTAATTTTACCTGATTCTTCATGTATTTGTCTCATGACTTTTGGGGTTTTCCCCAACCATTCATTTTACTAAAATTCAATCTTCAGATAAAATTTGGTCATCTCTCTTTACCCTTATTCATAGTTGTCCTTGATTTTTCATTCTTCTATTTAATTAGTTTGAAAAAAACTCTTTAAGCATTTATTTTGTAGCCAGTATGGTTCATTTCAGCATCTGGCATCACATAAAATGTCTTTCCAACATTATTGAGCCATTTGGCTTAGTTAGGCATCATTTGCTTGCTAGAACAGAGAGAAATTCAACCTTACTTAAGCAAAATCAAGACGCATGATATGAATAAATGGACATGCAATGTTTCCTAGTAAATGAAACATACAAAGCTTTCAATAAGAGGAAAGGAATTTGGAATTATCTTTTTCATGGCATAACTCTACTGAATTCCACAGTTGTCAGTATTTCTGTTCTTTTCATTGTCTTCAAATTGCCAGAAATTCTCCATTTGTCTGAAAGTTTGCTTTGTCTAAAAACAGCCACAAAAATGTTATCGCCAGATCCTGAGTTTATACGAACATACACATTTCACTATAGCAACTGGGTAGTGTGAAAGTTCAGCAGTACTGTGACTCAGCACTGCTTTAATGACAATTAAACATGTTAACTGATGTTAAAATTTTTAAGAAGTATCTGCATCCATAAATGTTCATTTTTTAAATAGAATGATTAATACCTGATTATTTCTTTACTTCATTCCAAAATGCTAATGAGGCAAACTCATTAAGAAGTGAGTGTGTCAGCTTTTCTGTATTCGTCACCTTTCTCAGCAGTAACAACCAATCAAAATGGCTCAGTGGTTTATAAGAACAACTTCTATTTTCTGCTGATACTACATTATGATTTCTGGTCAGTGCTGTCTCTTCTGAGCTCAGCTTCACTTGGCTTCACAAGTCTTCTTCTGGAACTCATGTTGAAGGAATGCTTCTCTCTGGGCTTCATGGTGGTGGTTGGAGTAAGATGGTCCAATACACTCTCCTGTATTAGGTATGGATTGTAGGCCTCATTAGCTACACTCTGAAGTTTTGTAATTAAGTAAATAGGTCTACTCCCTTCAGAGCACATGCCCTCCAAGAAAAACCTTAGAAAACAGCAAGAAGACTCTGGATTTTTCTAGAATATCTTTCATGGACTTGGTTCTCATGGGCTACATCTGGACTGTTATTTTCATCACGTTCCCTGACTTCTTCCATTCCATCTTCTCATCATTGCTGAACTTCTCAAGTCTGACAGACCTCATATTTTAGGACTCTAACCTTATCATTTTCTTTATAAATACAATTTTTGTTTATGTATTGTTAATAAGTTGTATTATGTTTTTTATTGCTCTAGAAATCTAGGAGATTTTAGAATACAAAAGAATCTGCAACAGAGATCATATGTGGTTCCCCAAGCCAAAAATATTTACTATCTACCCTCTTCAGGAAAAGGTTTCTGACCTTTGTTCTAGAATATAGTTAGGACATCCAGAGGAAGCTTTAAACAAAGGTAACTAAATTTAGTTAGTCTAATGGAAAGTAGAAAAGAATTTTCGGGTACACTTTTGATGCTGTCTTCAAATTTAATGGATGGCTGTAAATTCGCCAGCTGCTGTGAATATTGGCTGCCACAAATTGCCCTCAGTAAACCAAAGCCACCATGCTGAATCAGGGATTATACAGCAGATCTCCCCAACACCACATCTCCACCTCACACTGAGCCCTTAGCCAAGGACTGACCAGTAGACAGGTACGATAAGCCACCTGACCCCCTTACCCCAATGGGGGAGCACCTCAGGAATGCAATTTATGTCACACAGTTTCCCGTGGAATCAGGTTGAATCTAGACTGCACCTGAGACCACACTCTTGCTTAGATATTTTTCTGTGTTTTACTCTTCTCTTTCATTCTTTCTCCAAATAGTACATTCTCAATAAATTCAATAAATAATAACTCACGCAAAAATTCCTGTCTAGGCTCTCATTGTAAGGAATATACCCTAAGAGAGAAGGCAATAAGAATGAAAGCTATGTAGAAGCTTTCTATTTTTTTTTTCACAATTTTACTGGGAAAATGAAAGAAAACAATTCTCTGGCCTATGTTTTGAAATATGACGTCAATACTTTATTTTGATTTGGCTAGATATTTCTCTGGCCACAGACAGATAAACATAAACCAGTATACTTGAGATTGTCTCTGCATTAAACTTTCCATCCCCAAGAAAGCGCAGGCTAGTGTAATTCCAAGCCTAAAAGAAAAGAAAATCAATGTATTATAGAGTTAGATAAGAGTTGCAATAAAATTAAAGTACAAAAAAAATAGATGTTTTTGTATACATGCATACTTGTGTGATGATAAAGCTAATATGTATGTAAAATCTATTTTCTTGAGACTGTCATATATTTTAAAGAATAACACAGTTGATGTAAAATTATTTAATAAATTTAGTTTAATTTAATTGTTATAAAGACATATTTTCAAATGGAATATAAGTCTGAGTAATTTGCCAATACAAAGATAGGAAGGAATATTTAGGCCCCAATTCAGATAATTTGTAAGGTATGCTTATTTTGTTACAATTATACTCTCTTTTTTCTTCAATAAATACAATGTACCCATAAAATTATTAATTTTTTTAAACAGATGATTATATGGTCAAAAAATAATAAAGAAAAGGCTGACTCAATTATTGTTTTGTTGTTGTTGTTTTCCAGAGTGGATTTTTAAAAACTGAACTGACTAAATTGAACAGCTAATTTTGGAAAAAATGGAAACAAACAGTGTTGAATGGAATGGGGGATATTGGAAAGGGTTTGGAAGAGCACCAAGAATTACTTAACTAAACTCCTGAAGGACTAGAAAGGAAGAGTCTCTCAGTATTAATCGTAAGAACACATTTTGACACCATGTTGCTTGTATTTCTTAATGGCTGTTCCCAGGAGAAAACCCCTTATAGAATAATGGCATGTGGTCATTCTTTTTCAAATAAAATGTAAGTAGGTAAAGAGAATAAAAGACTTGTTCAACAAAAGAAATAGGTATGCTGCTCCGTGTGTCTAGTTGAGTCTTTCTATCTTATATATGTATTTTACTAATCTAGTCCTAAGTGTTTTTAATGCATTTTTGTCTATATTTTAATTCAACTCTCAGAAAAGTTGATTATGTGAACCTCTTATCTAAAAAGCTCTGTTATCTGAATTAGGCCATGTTTCTGTACATGCATCATTTACATTAAGGACTTCCCATCCTTATCTGAAACTCTCATTATCCAAATTAAGTCTCTGACCTTCTTTCCATTTTGCTAATTGAGGTTTAACGATATCAGAATTCATATTCTCTGATTTATGAGAATAAGGAGAAAATAAGTTTCCTGTGTAACTGGACCGAAAAAATAATCATTACTCAACTGTGTAAAATGGCTTATTTTGTGGCTGTGTTTCAAGTTTTTGGTTCATATATTTTTTAAAAAATCACAGAAAATCAGTTTTTACAGGAAGCAAGTTGTAATGTAAGATACGAGACATTGGTGGACTTTCCTCTGGGGCAGTTACTAATTTCTTTGGAAAAAGGTGAGGGACAAAGAGGTAGCCAGGGAAAGCTTTAATTACTTTAGATCTTTCCAGATCTCTAGGTTGGCATCCAGGCCTTCCTAGGAAGGGAGGAAAGGAAACTTTTGAGGTACCAAGAAAGGTAAATCAAAGAGCAGTGGAGATGTTGAAGACTTCAGAGTTAACCCACCTCAGAGCAAGTAGGTGACAGGAACCAGGAATGCAGTGCTGTGACTCCAGTTGGTCATTCTGCCCTTTTTCCTCCATGTTTTCTTCTTTATCTCGCTCGCTCACTCTCTCTCGTGCTCTCGCTCTCTCTGTCTCTCTCTCTCTCTCTCTCTCTCTCTCTCTCTTTTTTGTAGAGACAGACCTCACTCTATTACCCAGGCTGGAGTGCAGTGGAAAGATCATAGCTGGCTGCAGTCTCCAATCCCCCGGCTTAAGAGATCCCCTTGCCTCAGCCTCAGAGAGTGTGCACCACCACGTCTGGCTAATTGTTTGATGTTTTTGTACTGATGAGGTCTCACTATGTTGCCAAGCTGATGTCTTCCTTGTTTTTATACCCATTGTCAGCTTTCAAAATAATTATCAGTAATAGGAACTAAAGAAACTGATAAATATCCATAATTCATAATGTTTAAGGTCTACAAGTTTAGATGGGCAGACATAGAGATATATAATTAGAGTATAAATATGTTCAAATATACGTTCTTATTTATTTTATATTTTATTAATCTATTTCAGAACCTAGAAATAGATGGGTCACAATAAAGGAATAAAATCTGAATGCCTGTTAGATGCTTTTTAAAAATACATGATAATATATTATCTTGATCAGAAACATTATTATTTTTAGTTTGTGTTAAACAATATGGTACTTTTTTTATATAATGCTATGTTGTTACATAATCCTAAAATAGCTTTTGGTTGTCTTGTATAATAATGTGTACTAATTTTGTAAAATCTGGAGTGTACTCATTTTGAGAAATTTATCAGCAAGATAGAGGGTTAATCATATAGTAAGAACAAAATACACTCCAAATATTATGATTTTAGAGGTTGCATAGTCTGAGAATGACTTTCCTCTCCCTAGTTTCCTCAAATAACAGTTTAAGTGGAAACCAACATTTTATTTCTCAGTTAGATTAAAATGAAAATACCATTATTAGTAATTTACGTCACGTTTCTCTATAGGGTGGTTTTATAATGGCAGATTGAGGCAATAAAATAGCATGAAAGGCTTGATCCAGATTCACTCAGTAAATTGAGTTCAACTTGTTATTATCTCCTCAAAGAACAAACCTTCTAGAATAGCGGCTCAGCTTAGACATTACGTATCCAGCAAAACAAAAAGAATGAGTAAACACCGCAATACTTTAAGGTAAGCAAGGGCTATGTCCTGGTACTATCTGCAATGCACATAGAATTAAGGCTTCAACAGTTCCCACCTCCCAACTTCTGCCTCAAAAATCTGGACAAAGTAGTGAAATTTATCAAGTGCATTTCCTCTGTGCACTTCCTAGGTCCTGCTCCTCACACCCAGGGTTCCATCTAATCTTTCCAATAGGCCTGGACATTAGAAGTGTGGTCACTTCCATTTAGGACAAGGATTCTGAGCTAGGGAAGTCAGCAAAGCCACCCACTATCCCCCAGAAGGCCTGCAAGTCTGAAGTGCTGACTCCAGGATCCCTGTCCTTAATCAGCTAACAGCACTGCCCTTAAAGCGAATTCAGGAAATGTGGGAACTCCAAGAAACACAAGATTTGAGAACAGATCTGAATAAAAAATCTTACCTTTTCCATACCCTAGTATCTGATGGAGAGAGTCCTATCACTCTCTATTGAGGAGAAAACTACAAACATTTGAGAAATAGAACAACTTTTTCTGGAAAAGTCTGTGTTGTTGACAACAACAGCAGTAACAAAAGCGCCATGCATTAATGCAAGCAGGCTTACATTAATCAGGATTCTCCTGATTGCACTTAACACACATTAAACTGGGCTGCCTTTGGCAAAAGGCTGAATTCATTGAATCATAAAATACTTCAAGGGGCACGAGGCCTCGGAACAAATGGATGTGGGATTAGAAATTCCTTCCTGTCTCTCCGTTTGGTCTCAGCATCTGTCTCTATTCTGGTAGAACACATAGTCCTCAACCGATGTGAGGTTTAGCAGCAGCCTCTGGGCCTTTTCCTGTGAAACTCTCACCTTGATGCACCAAGGAGGAGTGATTACAGAGCAGTTTCCAAATTATCTTAGAGACAGTGGTAAAAATGAGTTTCCCGTGGCCTTCTCTAAGGTTTGCTCCTTCTAGAAGTCTTGTAAACACATAATTTTCAGAATTAAGCGTAGTTCCACTTGAAATAACCAGAGTTGTTTCTGTTTTCCTGACCAAACCCTGACTAATACAGAACCTTAATAAAAGAAATTTAATTTTTGAGTAAATGGCTGTTGGAGCTCTGTTACAAATTGCCATTGCTTTTCACTCTCAAAGTTAGCCTTCCAAAGTCTCACGTATTCCTGGGAGAATGCGTTTTCTCCTTGATGCATTTCTAAATCCCCCAATCCAAATTAGCTCTGTTCTAATACAGACATTAGAATTATAAAGAATATTTTTTATAATATGTATTGGAAAACCTTTTCTATAAAGTAAATAAATGGAGAAACTTTTACAAAGCATGCAGTTCTTTTACATGGGATTAATTTATACATTAATTTTGTATACATTGTTGCTCAGCTTCAGATAGTACACAAAGAAAAATACCTAATTCTGTTTTATCTTTATATAGTATAGAATTCCATGGTGTTCAAAGTGTGGTTTTCATACCATAATTTAATTTATTCATCTTCATATTCCCTCACCTTCCACTGATAGGCATTTAAAACACCCAAATCAAACTTCCATTACAGTTATGAAAATGTGATAGCAACTTCTAGTAAGTTTTATGTTCTTGGCAGGAAGGGCCCATGGTTTATTTATTCTCATCTTATCAATATTGTGCCCCACTGCCTTTCCAACAGTAAGAACCTTTAGAATATTTTGAAAATTAATCAAAATCACTTATAATGATAATCTTTTCATAATTATATGATATCAAAATAAAATTGTATTAATTCACTGATATACTATTAAAGGTACCAAATATCATTTTTAATAAAAATTATGAAGCAACCCAGTCTAGCCTCTTCTTTAAAAAAATTGTTAATTACAAGTAAATCTCTCTTTTATTTAGATACTTATAGATTATTATTAGGGAAAACAAATGAGAAATCTGGACTGTTGTTTGTTTTATGTATTGTATGTTCATAACTTTTGTGGGTTTCTCTGATAGTTTTTTTTCTTTTGATTTATAAGAACTCTTCACAAAATAGAGATAAAGCCATACTCTCTCATATGGCTTACAAAGAGTTTTCAAGGTTTATCTTTCTTTTAAGCCTTTCTTCAATGTTTTTACTGCTTTCATGGGCTACTGTTGAGTGTCTACACATTTTTCCAGGCACACAGTGAAAGCTGTAGGTAGATCTACCATTCTGGGGCCTGGAGAACTGTGGCCCTTTTCTCACAGCTCCACTAGGCAGTACCCCAGTAGAGACTCTGTGTGGCAACTCACACCCCATGTTTCCCCTCTGCACTGCCCTAGCAGAAGTTCTCCATGACGGCTATGCCCCTGTAGTGCACCTCTGCCTGGACATCAAGGCATTTTCATACCTCCTCTGAAATCTAAGTGGAGGTTCCCAAACCTAAATTCTTGTCTTCTATGTGCCAATTGGCCCAACACCACATATCATCTGCCAAGGGTTGGGGCTTGCACCATCTGAAGCAACAGCCTGAGCTCTATATTGGCCCCCTTTAGCCATGCCTGGAATGGCTGAGATGCAGAGCATGAAGTTCCAAGGCTGCACAAAGCAGCAAGGCCCTGACCCATGCAACCAGTTTTTCCTCCTAGGCCTCCCAGCTTGCGGTGTGAGGGGCTGCTGTGAAGACCTCTGACATGCCCGAGAGATGTTTTCCCCATTTTCTTGGCCATTAACATTTGGCTCCTTGTTACTTATGAAAATTTCTGCAGCTGGCTGGAATTTCTCCCCAGAAAATAGGGTCTTCTTTTCTACTGCATTGACAGCTTGCCAATTTTCCAAACTTTTATGCTCTGCTTCCTCTAAATGATTTGCTGCTTAGAAATTTCTCCACCACCTGGCCAACGTGGTGAAACCCCATGTTACTAAAAATACAAAAATTAGCCAGGCATGGTGTCATATGCCTATAACCCCAGCTACTCGGGAGGCTGAGGCAGGAGAGTCACTTGAACCTGGGAGGCAAAGTGTGCAGTGAGCTGGGATCCCATCATTGCACTCTAGCCATGGTGACAAGAATGAAACTCCATCTCTAAAAAAAAAAAAAAAAAAAAAAAAGAAAAAGAAATTTTTTCTGTCAGATACCCTGAATCATCTCTCTCAAGTTAAAAGTTCCACAGATCTCTAGGGCAAGGCAAAATGCCACCAGCCTCTTTGCATAACAAGAGTGACCTTAACTTCAGTTTCCAACAAGTTCCTCATCTCCATATGAGAACACCTCAGGCTGAAATTCATTGTGATCGTCCATATAACCACAAGCATTTTGGTCAAAGCCATTTAACAAATCCTAGGAGTTCCAAACCTTCCCACCTCTTACGGCTTTCTGAGCCTTCCAAGTCTCTAGGAAGTTCCAAACTTTCCCAAATTTCACTATCTTCTTTTGTATCCTGTAAACTGGCCCAACCTCTGTCTATTACCCAGTTCCAAATTTGCTTCCACATTTTCCGGTATCTGTATAACAGCAGAGCACTCTCTGCAGAACCAATTTACTGTACTGGCCCTTTTCTCACACTGCCAGTAAGAACTGCCTGAGACTGGATAATTTATAAAGAAAATATATCTAATTGATTCACAGTTTTGCATGACTGAGGAGGCCTCAGGAAACTTAAAATGATGGCAAAGGCATCTCTTGACCGGGCAGAAAGAGACAGAATGAGTGCCCAGTGAAGGGGGAAACCCATTATAAAGCCATCAGATCTCATGAGAACTCATTAATTATCATGAGAACTGCAGCATAGGAGTAACCACCCCCATTATTTAATTACCTCCCACCAGGCCCCACCTAAGACATATGGGGATTATAAGAACTACAATTCAAGACGTGATTTGGGTGGGAACATAGCCAAACCATATTATCAACTAAATTATTATATTTAAAAAAAAAAGGATTCTTCCAATATGATGATTCAAACATGTTTGATTCTTTATAGTCTAAGTACTTCATTAAATATTAAATACTTCAGCATTATCTGTGTTTCAATCTGAAATTGAGTTAGTATTCTAGAGGGTCATTGCATCATAATTAACATGAGCTTCTTAGTTAGACCAATCTACATTCGAGATCCATCTCTGACATTTATTAGCTCTTTGAATTGGGCAATTAATTTAATTAAAATGAATACATTTTAAGCTGCATTTTTTTCAATTTTAAAATTAGTGTGAGACTATCCCTGTCTCGAGGTCTTTGCACAAATTAAATGAAATAAACTATCTAAAATGCATGATACTTCTGAAGTGATTAGTAAATGAAACCTATTATTAAACATTATTATTGTTTTTTCCCCTTCAAATGAAACTATAGACATTGATGGTTCCTGTTCTTTTATTTTGTCACGTAAAATTGGATGCCAATACTATTCTGAGTAGATATAAATTTAATTAATTATTATAGAACACTTGGTGAAACTGTCAACCTCAAATCAAGATACCATAACTGCTGCTGAACTATATGATTCTTATAAAAAAATTTTCTGGTTTTTGCTCTCAGGTTTTTCAGGAGAAAATAATTCATCATGGAGGCTTAAAGTATAAAAAATCTTAGAAAGAATATTGTAGAGGTAGCTCTGTGCCCACACATGTGATCGGCACCCAAATGTCTTATCATCAAATTCTGATGAGACTAAGTTCTTCGCTACATCCTTATGATAAAGGAGGCAGAGGGGAGACATTTTATAATCACAGCAATTAAATACAACCCTGCAATTGCAAACATTTCGGTAATTTAAAATACACAAGAATTATGAGGAATGGTTAGTGATTATATGAAAATACATTAAAATAAAAGTGACAAGTATATACCTTGAAATTGATTGGGGTCTGCTGTTAGGTCATTTTAGTTTTGTGAATTAAAGGGGCATATGCTTTTCACTAATGTAAATAATGAAGCATTTGTTCTCACTCTTTAAAATTCTTACAATAGCTTTTATCTATGATCAGATGCCCTTTAAATGGATGACAGTTTTGTATCAGATAAAAAGTCAGTAGCCACTTCCTGAGAAGCTTTTTAGATTCTTAGATTAAGATGCCTTGCTCTTTACTTTTAGCTGTACTTTGCTGCAGACTAGCAAATATTTTCACAAGTGGAGATAAAGCTGAAGAAGTTAGCCGCACCTCATGGAAATCTGGAGGAAGGGGATTATTTAGAGTTCAAACTCAGGCCAGCCCACCCCACCCACCTCCCTTATTAAAATCAAGGGTAAAGAGAAAGTCTTTTGTATTTTTTTGGAGTGGGGAATCAGTACTTGTGAAATAGAAACTAAAAATATTGTGTGTGTAACAATTATTTGAAAGATTGAATGTAACATTTCAGGGGATATGAAGGCTATAATAAATTTAGTCAAATATGTTCAAATAATTATGTCAATTAGACTTCATGAAATTCTCTGACACAGCTCCACGTTCCTGACTTTATTGTTTGTAATATGACAATCTATGCCTTGTCTCTATTATACAAATGGAATTTTCTTCAGAATCTCATAAAATGTAAGGCAAATTAATAGTCAAGTTACATTTCTGAAGTCAAATCCAATGGACATAAATGACCTTAAAACATGGATGACTAATAATTGATGTGTTTTGCTTTTGCATTATATTTAGTGGTCTTAGAAAATAATAGGAATGATTCTGTATGAAATTACATTTTTGATTTGTTCTCATTAATTAAGCCACCAGGCATAGATGTCATGTACGCAGAAATAGTTGTTTTGTGAAACTGATTCCTTTAGTGTTGATTTTATCTTTGATCTTAAATAAAAATAATTGTTAATTATGGCCTGTGGAAAATGTTTATTGCTATTATTATATTTCATGCTGATGCTATGCCTTTATTTTTTGTGATCTCTAAGCAACATATCTACTTAAATCTGTGTTTCAAATAACGATCACTAAAGGGATAATGTACTTAAGTTACCACATGAGAACATAAAGAGGTATTTTAATATCTCCAGAAGCATTATTTGCCAAATTGGAAATGTTTCATTTCTCTTGTTGTTCTCTTATGTTAAGTGGATTTGATAGGGAAAGAAATATTAAAGGACGGAAGAAAATTAGCATCACTAATATTCCTGAAACTGGATGCAAAACTTGGAAGAGCTGAATAAACTTAATTTATACAAATGTATCTCATGACCAGTGTTGTATTGAGTAAATAGAGAAAAAAAAAAAAGATTCTTATGTCCATGATTTTTGAGAGTATAATATTGAGCACTTTATTGAAACATTTGAAATTTACTAAATACTATTATTTTTCTGAGTCAAATGAAATAGTGCATTTTCATTTACTAATTAAAATGGCCATACATAGTATTTAGTCCACAAAGATTAGTTTCTTTTCACCTTCTATGCTGAAAAATGATAGCTTTATATCTTTGATTTCCTAAATATCTGAGAAAATGGAAGCTTCATACCAATGGAAGTGTTGATATTTCACATGGCCCCGCAATTCTTCATTAGTAATGGCCAATCTCTTATTGAGTGGAGGAAGATCAGTTTTGCATGATAAGGTTGTGGGTTATAAGCCATTTTCGGGTTATGAAATGATGATATTCTATCTCATTTATTATATCAGGCTATACTTAGATCTTCCAAAAGAGAAGGATGTTTTCCTGTGTGCTACATTTGATAAGAAAGTCAGGGAATGGTCAGGAGAACACTCAGCCTATCTCAGTGCATAACTTAATTGGTTCTAGATCATCTGAGTTTCCTAGCCTGCACCCAGCACATCAGAGGCAGTGGTATATGTGCTGGAGAGAACTGTTTTAGCAAACTTTGGCAGCTGCTTGACTAAATCTCTTTTACAGCAGATCTTCTTTTATCCGCTATCATTTATTTTTTTGTCATACTAAAGAGAAAAAAAATTCAGCATGCTTTTAAGCTTGCCTCCCCAGTGTCCCATCCTACCACAGTTGATTTCTTTAAGATCTTGTTCACCCCTCTAATTTTCAATTGGGTTTGGAAACAAGATAAAGCAGGCACATTTAATTGATGTAAAATGCCTATGCCGATAGTGTCAATCTGCAGTGCTTTAATACTTTTAGGAACGAATGTAAAATTATTAGGGAATATGGCAGCAAAGAAATTGGTGTTCCCCATTAGCATGCAAACTTACATACCATACCCAGGAGCACTGCTCCATATCAATTATTTTCAGGTGTATCTTTCTCACAAGTAAGTCATCTACAAAAATGTTGGTAAAAATAAAACAGCTTCCAAACCAGACAGTGATTTAAAACTCTAATCACAGACCCATAACATTCCATAATTTACAAATCCCAGACTTTGGGCACAGAAGGCTCAGAGCAGCATGCTGAAAGCATGGAGAGGGCCTCACCCTGTGCACCTCGACCTTCTGAACCAAAGCTGACAGCCAGTCAACTGCAAGCCTCCGTGGTGCCCCAGCCTAACACATGACACGTGAGTATTAGCTGCAGTGACAGGCTCCTCTAACTTAGCTGTCATCTGGCCCATTCTCTACACAAACCATCAACATAATTCACTCTAAAGGGCTTTTGTAGAGGGCCTAATGCTTTCTCTTTCTTCACTTGTACAGTGCAGAATTTAGGACAGCTTATTTTAATTTGATGACCTGAACTATGATCTAATGAGGGACAGCTGTGGCAGCTAAATCCCCAGGCTACTTATTGTCAATTAGAATGAATCCTAAATAAACTCCCTTCATTCCAAAGTTGACCCATTCTTAAACGGTAGGCAGAAATGACACTTAGAAAAGGAAAGGCATGGAACTGGAAGAAAGAGCCAGTGGAATGTAAATACTATGAAAGAGAGGACTCTTCAAACAAAATTAGAAGGATGAGCAGTGATAATGACATTTTGATGTGGAATAATTGCTATTGAATTTTTTTTGAATTGTGGAAAATATCCACGGGGAGAACACAAAGGAATATCAAGCTGTCAAACAAAATGTACCATGTTATTAGAGTTCAGTTAAAAATAAATGCGTTTATGTGAATAAAAGTTATTTATTTAAATATAGAAGTTAAAATGCCCTAGAACAGTGGATTATAAACGTTTTCTCCTTGTTATTCATAAAAAATATACATTTTGTGACAAGACCTAGGACATCAGTACAGGAATCTATATACATCTGTTAAGCAAAAGTTTCTTGAAATCATACTGACTTTCACATGTGGTAGGCACTCCAGTTGGTTTTCTATTTTCTATTTTCTAGTTCTATTTTCTCACTTTGAAGAAAAGCTAATCACTACCCACCAAATTCATATCATCACCCCTCAAAGGACAGGACTCACAGATTGAAAAATGGTTTTCAAAACCTGGGAACAAAATACAAATAGAAAATTTCCAAACTAAATTTAAAGCATTTTAAGCTACCGATAATAAGAGAGGATTTAGCAGCCCAATGCAGACGCAAATATGTTATTGACCCAATGCAAAAGTAATTTATTATAACATTGTTTGCTGCTTCCTTGAGTGTGAAGGGCATAAAAAATAAGTAAACATTGTACAGTGTGACTATTGCTCTTAAACCCCAGCCATGTATTGTTTGGAAGTACTTCTCACTTAAGTTTATAAAATATGAAAAGGTAATCTTTTAGGATCATTGGCCAGCCTCACCGTGTAAACAATGGAAGTGACAATGGTTGCAATCTAAAATCAAGATGCATGGGAACTTAGAATCTGAGTAGGCGAAGCAATTATTTTTCATTGTTTTAAGGAGGTATATGAATTTAAGGGGCTCCCTTGCAAGAACTATATTGAGCTTGCAGAACATTTTCAAAGTGATTGTAGGGGGCAGAATTGGCAAGTAGAATTGTTTAAAGAGAACAGCATTCCCTCTTGAAGGATCATATACTGAAGAGTATTTTCAGTTTGTAGGCAGAATCGCTTGCTATGAAAACATTTATTTGTCTCTCAGGCAGAACCAGCAATGAGCTGTGTTTGGGCTGGTGTCTCAAGAGGACACCTCCCCACAGGCAAAAGATACAACTGGAGCTCATCACTTTGGACTTAAAGTGCAGAAAAACCCATTCTTTTCAGCCTGCTGGGCCCTTGGGCCTAGAATATTTATCTGTAGTTCCCTCAGCCCCCCAAAATGTGATGGGCTTCATCAGTGGGCTAGATCTTAAACTGTAAGCAGTTTAAACTATTGCATCAATTCTTTTGCATTGTTTATACATTGAAAAATAAAAACTATCAAGGAAGAGGATGACTAAGTAATACAGTCTAGATAAGACTTTGAACGTTCTAAACCGAATCATAATCAGACAGATTTCTCCAAGTTATAGATCACACCAAAAGAGAGACCTTTAGAGCCTCAATCATATGCAAAAACAGAAATATCTTTAGAGAAGACAAGATATTTTTTAATGTTTCTCCCTACGTTAAAAATGGAACAAATATTTTATAAGCAAAGCTATAGGCCAGATATTCTTATTTGTACTGGTAATATACCCTTTACATGCCATCGAAAGTCATCATGGAAAAAAAAAGGATGAAATGCCAAACGTTCATTTTGTTCTAGAGAGAAGACCAGCTCTCAATCAATATACTGACTACAGCAATGCCTGGAATGACAAAAGCATCTTCAGACCGAAATGACATTGGCAATAGTTGGAATTCCCAGTAGTGCGGCAATGAGGTGGGTTAGCTAATGCAGCCACATGTGAGCAGAATAGAATTTCACAACCACTTTGAGACTCTCTGACCAGTCACTTCTCTTACTTATTCTTACAGAGAAAGGTAAAATGGTAGCCCTCATTTAGTAGGACGCAATGTAACCTTGCTTCTTCTCTTTGGCTATTTTCTCTCCTCTCCCTATGTGGGGGATCTTAGTCTAAGCAATAAAGATTTTGAGACCTCATAGTTCCTCAAATTTGAATGAATGTTAATTATGGGGATTAAGAAGCATCAAATGTGACTATTATCTATTTTTTTTTAACCTTGGCCTCAATGATGGAAATAAAAAGCACACATTTAATGCTTACATTTTATGAACTAGGGCAATCAACCAGGCCAGAGTTTTCTATTAGTAATAACTAAGTGAAGAAAAACCAAAACATTGCTGCTGATTATTATTTAGGAATTATGAAAAATAAAGAGTAACCCCACCCCCACCCCATCACACACACACACACACACACACACACACTCTTGTGGTAAAATAAGTAGCCAGAAACTAATTCTGAAATAAAAATTACCCTCTGTATTTCTTTTCTGTTCTTTTTTGCTTTGTTTCTTCCTTTAAAAAAATGTGAGGTGGAAATAATCATAATTTTACCTGTCAATGAAAGCCTCTAATATGAAACCTGGATTCACCCTCTTTCAACAAGAGATGAATGGTTGAAAATTACATCATATTGTCTTAATGGAATCTTACATAGCCATTATACGGTTCTTAAAAACCATTTAAATAACATTATAATATCTATGATACATAAGTGAAAAATAAAAATAATATGGTCTCAACATAGCAATGCATATAAAACTACATTAACCTATCTAAAGAATATTTAGTGTGGTAATATAATGGTCACTTTGACTTACTTAGCAATATGAAATGTGTTTTATTTACAAGTATATTGCAACATATACCTACTATTATCCACATGTAAGATGACTTCCTAATCAAGGTAGTACACATTGGAGTTTTAAAGCTCTCAATACCTTTGTATGCAAGACATACACACAACTGTATTTTTCCACAAAGTATAGGGCTAAGAAATACAGATGTAAAATATGATGCCAACCTCACATATAATCGAAAAAGTGTGAATTAAAACAGTATTGTGACTAATAAGTAATAAGCCAATAAGTAGAATATTAAGTGTGATAATTTCAAGATTGGGTGAAGATGCAGGGATATGGAAACTCGTATTTTGTTAGTGCATGTATCATTTGCTAAAGCCATTTTGGAGAGAAATTTGGCAATATTTGAAAAAGTTGAAAATTCAACAATTCCACTTTTAGAATTACATGCCATAAAAGTCATCCTCCATATGCAGAATGTGAGGTAACTAAGTGCTATTCCTAGGGTATAATTTACATTAATACCAACTTGGAAATTAGGAGAGTGAATGAATGATTTGCCATAAACTGTAACAAAGAAAAGCAGCTACAATATGTGAACCTTGATTTTTATGTAACCAAACGAATAAATTTTAAAAACAAGATGGATTGCAGAAGCAAGCTGCAACAAGATACAACAGTGTTTATATTTTAAAAGATAAAAATACTACACATTTTTCTAGATATCAACAATCAATAAAGACAAAGATAAAAATCAATGTAAGAATAGAGGTTACCTCTAAAAAAGAAGGGAAGGAAGTGGAAACACATGAACATCCAAACATGTAATTGCATTTAAAAAGCTGAGGTAATTGCCCCACAGTTTTACCTTTATTTTTATATGAGTTAAAACCGTATGGGCATCTGTTACAATATTATTTCTGCTTTTTCATGTGTTTGAAATAATTTGTACCATAAAACTTTAAAAGTATACAGCTAAAATTAATTCAATACAAATTTTTAAATTTTGGATTACCTTCCTCTAATGATTTCTGTGATCATTTTTTCTTACAACTTACAAGAGCACCATATAGGTAAGGTCACGTATGAGGAGAATTCGTTTACAGTAAGTGCAATGCATATAAAGAGCCGTTTCCTCTTATGCTGTAAATTCAACTGAAACGCCTCCTTGTGTTTTCTCTTGTTTCCTAGGTGAGAACTGTAATTGGCACAGGTGCACACAGTTATAGGACTTGCAATCCTGCCAAACTAACATCCCTGTCACTGCATTGTGATGCTTACCTCCACACTCCAAAGTGTGAGTTTTATAAAAGAGCCTTTTCCACCTCCACTTTCCTCACATGATCCGTGACCTGTGAATGACTGGATGGATTTAATGATGATAAGTCAGCCTTCTACACAAAGAGCAACTCAACCTAATATGACGATGATAAAAGAAAAATAAATGATTTGACAACGACATAATAGTTTCCCAAATTACTTTAGATTCTAAAACAAAACAACACTGCAGACAGGCCAGGAAGTGCATTATTCTGAGTGCTGAAATAATTAAGCCTCCATTTTGACTTAAGAATTCCCTTTTAAATGCTGAAGTACATTATGAAAACTAACTTTGACATTGGCCTTTTTCTATCTGAAAAGTAGTCATTTTCCAACTTCTGTATAGAACTGCTTTCTTAAAAGCACTTTCGCACTTTGATTTCACTTGCAAAAACAGTATCTGTACACTTAGCATTTACAATGACTTAGCATTTTACTTGTTCCAGGCTGACAGTATGTCCAAAGTGATTTACAAAATAGTGATACATTTTATAGGAAAGATAGTTGATGCTTAGAAGATGTAAATATTTGCCCAAGGACCCAGTGGTTGGAAAGTGGCAAAGGGTGGATCTGAGGTGGGTGTGGTTTAGCAGGATGTGCGCTGCACAATGTTGAATTCCCTGTGAACGTCGCTTCTGAAAAATGCCCTATCTCACCCACTTGTTCCAGTTGCTCTGAGAGTCCCTTTCTTTCACTGACCATTGCTGCCTGCTCCTTGCTCTGAGCATTGCTTGGAAGGTGTGTGGGTTGGATTTATTAGATTCATCCAAGTAACCTTCCTTGGATGCATCTAATATCAGGCAAATTGTTCTAGCACCTGACCTACACTGAATCACTTACATCAGATAAACCTCATCACCGTCAGGCACGGAATCAGCAGTTGAAAACACATGCAATGCAATGGTGGGCTTCTTTTCTTTGTCGTGAAGGATCTTGATGAAAACTTATGAAATAGACAACAGTGAGAATGGACTATGAGGAATTTTTTCATTCATTCATTCATTAAAAATATTTGATAAAGACTTAACGATAGGCCTGCCACTATTCAGGGTGCTTTGGCTACATCAGAGGACAAAACAAAGAGAATAGCTTATGCTGGGGTGAGAGAAGAGGCAAATGAGAAATAATAAGCCTAATAAATCAATTACAGATTCATTGATAAGATGATGTGCGCTATGGAAAGTTACAGGAGGTTAACATGGCAGAATCAGGAGTGCAATGAGTAGGCATGAGCTATAGTTTTAAGTAAGGTCACCAGGTAGTCTATGGAAATAGGGACAATGAGCACAGATACAGAGCTGAGGAATGGAACCACACAGACATCTCGAGGAGTGCATTCTTGTCAGAGACTGGGCCTACAAAGGCTTTAGATGGGGTGTGTCTGGCCTATCCATGGCATGGCAGGGAGGCTGGAATCAACACTACTCACAGGCGAGGTCAGAGTGCTGGAGGCAGAACAGCTGGTGTATATGGAGCCATGTTTGTGTATTTCACAGTGAACTGTCACATGCAGGACTTTTTGACAATAAAACTTTTATCAGTGAGGTATAAATTGTATGTGTGTATGTCTCTCTGTACATGTGAACGTATGAGGATATGTTCTTATCTAAGTATAAGGCAGATACATACTGTTTTTGCAGAATATAGTAAGAGATAGTTATACAAAAATATTAAGCATTCTGTTTAGTAATAGTCGTACGTATTTAATTTGTTATTTGTTTGTTTGTTTGTTTGTTTGTTTGAGACAGGGTCTGGCTTTGTTGCCCAGGCTGCAGTGCAGTGGCTCTGATATAGCTTTTTGCAGAGTCAATCACCCGGGCTTAAGCAATCTTCCCACTTCAGCCTCCCAGGTGCATGCAGGCTGCCACACCCAGCTATTTTTTTGTTTTTGTATTTTTTGTAGAGACAGGGTCTCACAGTGTTGGCCAGGCTGGTCTCAAACTCTTGGACTAGGGATCCTCCTAGAGTCCTCGGCCTTCCAAATTGCTGAGATTACAGATGTGAGCCACCACACCCAGCCTTGGTTTTATTTTTGACGAAACAGTCAATGATTCTGAAAAGAGAAATTTATCCTAGACTCATGTGTTTTTCACTGAGGCTTTTAGATGAGAAAAAAGATATTAAAACTACCTTTTTTTTTTTTTGGTGTCAAAATATATCTCAGTCAAGCTTTGGATTACATAATGAAAAGGGCTATGCTGCTGCTTGGAGTCAAATGGTGGAGCAGGAACTTTGGAGGGGACCATGAATGAATGGACAATGGTAGAAAATGCCTTCATTTAACAGCCGTTGGTAATGCTCTGTTTAGCAATATCAGTAGTGAACAGGAATTGTATAGATTAGGGGTTGCCTTTCTACTTTAGTGGAGAAAAGAGCTCTATGGTGGACTAACAAATTGTCTAATATTAATAGTGTGCCTTAACCCTTTGAATCTGTAAGCAATTCTAGATGACTTTGGATATGCCTGAAAAAGATACCCAATAAAAAGCCCAGGAAATAACGGACCATCATGGCATAAAAACTCAAAATAGCACCAAACTGAATAATCATGAAATAGAGCCTTACTCCGTAACTATAAGCTGGTGATGCCACGTTTCAGCTATGACATATGTTCAAGCCATCAGATGAATTTCTTAGTCTAAACATCTTTTTCTTTTCCAAATAAAATGGATGAATATTGGTATATTATCCATGACTTATACTCTGTTAAGAATAGGTGGGACATAATACCAGGACTTGGCACTGCCCATGAATGTCTGCCTTATCTAAGCTTGTGATCACAGAGAGTCCAAAAGCAATAATAACCTCTATAGATCACAGCTGGATGGAACATCTGTCTCTAATCACTATGTGAGCTCTATAAACAACTGAAGGAAAAAAGAGCACTGACCAGGAACCCAATGAACTTGCCAGTCATGGCAAATCTATGAGGCTATATTTATCCTCTTAGTACCAACAAGTAATACAATTTACAACAAACATATCCAAACATTTCTATGAAACCACTATTACAGATTTATAGATAGATCAGTAGATAGATGCATAGATGGATATGAGATTATTTTTATATTATATATATAATGTATGTGATACATATATTACATTTATTCATTTACTTGTCTGAATAGACTCTGTTATTGCATATTTGTTCTAAAACCTAAGGACTTTTAATCAGTTTGGTTTGGGTAACAGCTCCATTTTATAACCAATCACATTTAAGAATATAAACTGGTACTCTTTATTTTTATCATTTAGGGTGGATTTTGTTTACCAAGCCCAAATCCACCATTATTTTTTTGATTTATTATTTCCATATCAAACTTTTTTTCTAATTTATACAGACCAACTACATAAATAACCTCGGCTATTGGGAAAGAGAACACACAGAAAGACAGTTGTGAAAAAAGTATTGCTTTCAGAAGATTCAAAGAATAACTTTGAAACAAAGGATTTTAACATACACTGGTATCTTTTACCCTAGTAGCTTCTGAAGAAAAATATATATGCATATAATTGCATATATTTAGGGCACACAACATGATGTTTTTGATGTGTGTATACATTGTGAAGTGAATATTATAATCGAACTAATTAATTAACATATCCATCATCTCACATAGCTACCATGTTCTCATGTGTGGTAAGAACACAAGATCTGCTCTCTTAACACATTTCAAGTATACAATACATTAACTATAGTCATCATGCTGTATATTCATTCTCCAGAATTCATCTCATAGTTAAATTTTTTACCCTTTGGCTGATATTTTGACATAATGGATAGCATCCAAAAATAGTTTTCAAAAAGTTATTCAATTTGTCTAGGTTTTAAAATCATATTCAGAGTGGCAAATACTGCAATTTCCCTTAAATAGTATCTGTTCTCAAAGCATTATTTCTAACCCTTTCCCTACCTAAAATCTAGAAATCTAAATACAAAGTACTTCTAGCCACTTTCTAGGCAGGCAGGGTCATTTGATTAAATTTTGTCCAAGAATTTATTAATGGAAGTTTCCTGGGAGGAGTGTCCCTTTCCAAATAGAAAGTTCAGTGGAAGGAAGACCTTCCAAGTCATCCAAGCCCTCTCTATCAGGAACTCAGAGATGACCCTGGAATGTTGGCAGGAAACACAAAGAACAGGTGAAGGGCAGCACTCTGGTTCCTGGATGGCATCCCCCATCAGCTGCACCTTCTTTGGACTGCTTCACTCAGGCCTGGGCATGAAAATAGTCACATGTATTTTAACCTACTACAAGTCAGGGTTTGTCTTGCTGATGGTGGCTGTGATCCTAACTGATACATAAAAGTAACCCTTAGCCCATTTATCACCGAGTGTTAGTATTAATTATGCATAAGATATAGTTATTTAGGTTACTTCTCTTCCTATCTTCACTGAGTGCATCTGAGGCACGTATTTTTTCAGGAGATGAAATATTCGTGTGAGCAAATGAACATCCCTGCTTCTAACAGATGGAGAAGGGCAGGAGTGAGGCACAGGAGAGCCAAATTTTGCAGCAATCCAAGTCTTTTGTCCACTTCATTCACATCAGTATCTTGTTGATAACAACAAGATATATGGGGCAGTTTTCAAAGTGGCTTTTCAAGGATCTTAGTTCTATGCCCACTCATTCACGGTAGCCAAACCCCATTGTTGTTAATTTAGGCCACAGTTGTCTTCTCTCCCATTCTACGTACCACAATGCCGGGATTTCAATGTGGTTAAAGATAACTTGCGCTGTACTAAGAAAAAGAGTTAAGGGGCTCTCCGTCATATAGACATGCATTCCATCTCATTTCCTTCCTGGCATCGCCTTTCACGTGCTATAAATATCTCCTGCTCTAGAGTAAATGGTTTTACACTCTCAAAGCATATTGATAAGGTTTCACGTAACAATCAACTCAGCTGTGTTGAGACTGACAAACCATGTTCTATAAGAGTGATGATGCTGTAATTCAAACCCAATGACTGTCTCCAGCCCATACACCACTCTCAATGTGTTTTTATTGTTCGTGGTGTCAACAGATGCCTTGAATTAAGTCTCAGAGCTCGATCAGGATACTGCTTGTGCGTTATGCTCCCTTCCTGTCCCAGTTTACCTTGCAAGAGACTTGGAGGCAGACAACGTCAGCCCTCAGCAAATACAGCATTGTTTCTCATTGACATAGTAAGAAGTGTTATTTGTCCTGTGTTTTGAGTGAAAAGCCACGTATAAGCAAAATAATTACCAACTGCTCCTTGATCTTCCCGTTTTTGGGGAGGGGAGCATGAACTGCAGAATAGCACTAGGAGGTAAACACTAAAACTTATTGATATGGTGTGGCTGTGTCCCCATCCTAAGCTCAACTTAAATTATAGCTCCCAGAATTTCCACATGTTGTGGGAGGGACCCAAGGGAAGGTAATTGAATCATGGGGGCTGGTCTTTCCCGTCCTAGTCTCATGATAGTTGGATAAGTCTCATGAGATCTGATGGGTTTACCAGGGGTTTCCAGTTTTGCTTCCTTCTCATTTTCTCTTGCTGCTGCCAGGTAAGAAGTGCCTTTTGCCTCCCTCCATGATTCTGAGGCCTCCCCAGCCACGTGGAACTGTAAGTCCAATTGAACCTTTTCTTCTTCCCAGTCTTGGGTATGTCCCTATCAGCAACGTGAAAATTGACCAATACAGTAATTTGGTACCAGTAGAGTGTGACGTTGCTGGAAAAAAAAAAAAACCTGAAAATGTGGAAGCAATTTTGGTACTGGCTAACAGGCAGGGATGGGAGCAGTTTGAAGGGCTCAGAAGAAGATAGCAAAGCATGGGAAAATTTGGAACTTCCTAGAGACTTGTTGAATGGCTTTGCCAAATATGCTGATACTGATATGGACAATAAGTTCCAGGCCAAGGTGGTCTCAGATGGAGATGAGGGACTTGTTGGGAACTGGAGCAAAGGTGACTCTTGCTGTTTTAGCCAGGAGACCAGTGGCACTTTGTCCCTGCTCTAGAGATTGTGGAATTTAGACCTTGAGAAAGATGATTTAGGTTATCTGGTGGAAGAAATTTCTAAGCCACAAAGCATTCAAGAGGTGACTAGAGTACTGTTAAAGACATTCAGTTTTATAAGAGAAGCAGAGCATAAAAGTGTGGAAATTTTATAGTCCAGCTATGTGATAGAAAAGAAAAACCCATTTTGGGGGGAGAAATTCAAACCAGCTACAGAAATTTGCATAAATAGCAAGGAACCTAATGTTAATCCCCAAGACCATGGGGAAAATGTCTCCGTGCCATGTCAGAGACCTTCCCGGCAGTCCCACCAATCACAGGCCTGGAGGCCCAGGAAGAAAAAGTGGTTTAGTGGGCCAGGCCCAGGGTCTCTGCCATGTGCAGCCTAAGGACATGGTGCCCACCCAGCTGCTGCAACATACAGCTCAGGCTGTAAGGGGACAACATGCAGCTCAGGCTGTGACTTCAGAGTGTGGGAGCCTCAAGCCCTGGCAGCTTCCACGTGATATTGAGCCTGTGGGTGCACAGAAGTCAAGAACTGAGGTTTGGGGACCTCTGCCTAGTTTCAGAAGATGTATACAAACACCTGCATGTCATTGGCAAAGTTTACCGCAGGGACAGGGCCCTCATGGAGAACCTCTGCTAGGGCAGTGCAGAAGCGAAATGTAGGGTCAGAGCCCCCACACAGAGTCCCTGTTGAGATACTGCCTAATGGAACTGTGAGAAGCTGCACCATCCTCCACCCAAAAATAGTAGATCCACTGACAGCTTGCACCATGCACCTGGAAAAGCCACAGGCTCTCAATGCCAGCCATCAAAGCAGTTTGAAGGGAAGCTATACCCTGCCAAGCCCTGGGGCAGAGCTGCCCAAGACCATGGGAACCCATCTCTTGCAACAGCATGAGCTAAGTGTGAGAACTGGAGTCAAAGGAGATCATTTTGTAGCTTTAAAATTTCACTGATCCACTGGATTTTGGACCTGCATGGGCCCTGTAGTCTCCTGGTTTTGGCTGATTTCTCTCATTTGGAACAGGTGTATTTACCAAATACCTGTACTTTCATTGTATCTAGGAAGTAACTAACTTGCTTTTGACTTTACAGCCTCATAGGTAGAAGGGACTCACACTTTCTCAGATGAGGCTTTTGACTGTGAACTTTTGGGTTAATGCAGAAATGAGTTAAGACTTTGTGGGACTGTTGGGAAGACATGGTTGGTTTTGAAATATGAGGACATGAGATTTGGAGGGGCCAGGGGCAGAATGATGTGGTTTGGCTGTGTCCCCACCCAAATCTCAACTTGAATTGTAGCTCCCAGAAATCCCATATGTGGGAGGGACTCAGGGGGAGGTAACTGAATCATGCGGCTGGTCTTTCTCATCCTGTTCTTGTGGTGGTGAATAAGTCTCGTGAGATCTTATAGGTTTATCAGAGGTTTCCACTTTTGCTTCTTTCTCATTTTCTCTTGCCACCACCAGGTAAGAAGTGCCTTTTGCCTCCTGCCATGATTCTGAGACCTCCCCAGCCATGTGGAAATGTAAGTCCAATTAAACCTCTTTTGCTTCCCAGTCGTGTTTATGTCTTCATCAGCACTGTGAAAACCGACTAATATACCTATACCTTCATTTTCAACTAGAAATAATCATTATCCTACGACCACAACCACTAACAAGCAGCTACACAGTGGTATACATTCCTGGTATCTCTGTGGCTCAACAAAATGTCCAAATTGAACCATTTACATTACAAATATGTGCACTTGAAAAGTAAGATATTTTATTTTTCTCCCTAAAAATATAAAAGTTATTCATCTTTCGAAACTTTGGTCACCTGAATGAACATCCTCACTCCTTTCTGTCAGTGGTAACTTAGATAACCTGCATTTAAACTTTGATCCCTAGCTATGTAAAATTTAATGTGATACATTAAATATTAATTATAATTATCTAAAATCAATATTTTAAAGCATTTGAGTTTATTACAGAAATGTTGATGCCTTTACTATAATATTGAAATGCTCATGAAGACCTGCCTTTATGGTAGTAAAAAGAGCTATCTCTGCAAATATACAAAATTGTAAATTCAATAACTAAAAATTTGTGAGAGATTCTATATAAAAATATAGGCTATTTATATTTTCATAACATAACATTTATAGTTTCATAATATTATATGTATGTTTTCTTGGAATTTATACTATCAGAGTCACAGATGACAAAAAGAAAACTTTTTCCTGAATAATTGCATAATTTTGTATAGGAATTTAATATTATCCCTGTTATATTCTACATAAATTCATTTGAAAGGTGTGAAATATTTTTATGTACCCTCTTATCTTCTATGAAGTTGAATTACTGAATTACTCTGTTCTGAATTTCACTCTAAATGCTGAGAATTTTAATCAGCAATCTACGTGCTATTTATAAACACACAATGTGGACCACAACCACTCCATGTGGGGTCACCCTATGGGCCACCTACACTCCCCCAAGATTTTGTACAAAATATTTGCCACTGGGGACTCACTCTAGACTCTTGCTGATTCCATAAACTGATTTAGATTTGTATAAGGTGGACTTCTGAATAGTATTGTAAATTTCCCAGAGTGGGAAATGTGGGCTCCATATTATTTAGAACCCTAATATTTTTTCTTATCGATTGAAACATTGCATTAACTTAAAATCTCTTGAGTTCATCCTAAATATAACTTTATTAAAGTCTAATCAAAACTCAGTTCCTAGGCTAAGAAGCAGCCCAGAGTATAATCACATGAAAAGTCATCAGATTATTAAAAATGACAGCTATAAAACACATTGTTTTCTGACGGACTGAACAAGGGAGAGGAAGATAATAGAGAAATGGGTATCTTCAAGCGGAAATAGGATGAGCTATATGTCATGCTACTTCTTGCTGGATAAAATATTTAGTTTGATCAAAAGTATTTCTCAAATTAGCTAAGAATAAAGAGATGGACGGGTCACAGAGCAGGAAAACTAACAATTGACTGGTGTCAGTGTTCTCAGCAGACCTCCAGCCTCTGACATTGACAACTGCTCGGTGACTTTGGGGAGATCAATTAATCCCTCCAGGTCTATATTTATTGACACACATAATTACATTGGTGAATGTGTATTGATTCCTTGCTGAGATATTGTGAATTAACTATAATTCATAGAGAAACCACAAAACGCCTATACAATTGCTACATAGAAAAATATTGGCACTTTACATTATAAAAAATCCAGAATAAAGCTTAAAAGGACTAATGCTAAAGCTTTTCAATAATAAAAATAATTTTACAATACTGAAGAAATAAAAATCAAAACTAAAATTTACACTTGAGGCATCACCATGCTCATCAATGTATGATACATTTCTTGGAATAGAACCCGTGCTGCTCAGCTAAGTAGAGCCTTATTTTTGTAGAGGACCAGCTGCCTTCTGCAACAAGTGAAATCATGGCTCCCTGCTTCATGAAGTCTTCTCCTCTTTCCCTTGCCTGATGTTTAGTGGACAAGCCAAGGGCAGGCACTGCAGGGCTTCACTGGCTTCTCACCCTCTCCCTCCTTTTCTCCTGTCCTTTTCCTTCACTTCACAAGAAAATTGACTTCATTCTGCCTCCAATAACGACCTGAACACCTCTCAATCTTCTCAATCTTTTTCATTAAATTCTAAGTGGATGTTACCAAAACTGTCACTCTCATTTTTTCTTTTACTTTGGAAAAGGTGAATGTGTAAAAGAGATAGAAAGAAAGTGGCAGAGAGAAAAGTGAGAAAAATAGAAAATGCCTTCTTATACTACAAATATTAAGACAAACATTTTAGAAGGTGCTTCAATAGGGAAATAAAATTTTTTAAATGTCTGCAAAATAAATGCAAATAATTATAGCTGCCTTTGAACATATTTGTGTTTAAAGAAAAATGATATTTTTATTCACTGTATTTAAAATTTAAAAATTATGTGGAAAATGGACACATAAAAGTCTCAAAGTCTCCACTGAAGTAATAATGAAAATTCTATTTTTATTTAAAAACTTTTATATCTCTTTTCTATTTTTTAAAACAAAAATGCTAAAGGAACATAGCCATTAAAATGTTCTATAGGCATTATTTCTCTCTATATAGACAGTAGATACATCTATCTATATATGTATAGATAATGTCTATAGAAGATTAGCATGACTATGTTCCTTTAGCACTCTATATCTATATGTCTATAGACAGAGATAGACAGATAGATAAGATACAGATTATTATATATTGTATATAATTATATATATTCAAATTACATAATATTCATGCTAATTATTCATCAGAATATCATGTAAAATGTTAACTATGTATCACTGTTTACATCATTATATTAGGTAGAAAAGGCTATGCTATGCTGAAGTGAGAAACACAAACAGCTCAGTGGCTTATCACAGAAAGCTCACATCCTTGATCATGAAAAATTTGCTGTGGATTTGGATATTCTCCAAGACATCAGCCTTTAGGTAGAGACTCAAAGATCCAGGCAGTTTAGATTATGCATCTCTGCCATCTCACTAGGGGGCTTCCACCACAGTTTTCAACAATCAGCCTGGGAAGTGTGACTACTCTGTGTGTTTGACAGAACAGCATGAAATTACACACAAGTTACATATGCCACAATAAATCCTCTATTTGGGGATAGCCAAAATATTTGCCAGATGAAGTATATAGTTTTATTCACAATTTCCATGAAGAAGCCCCAGAGTCTGCCTGGTGGGTCTGTGGAGTAGTGGCTCATGAAGCAGTGTGCCAGTTGGGCATTGAAGCTTTGCAGCACTGTTAGTGAAGAGTCTGAGGCACCTTGCTCAGGGGACATATAAGGGCTGATCCACAAACACAGGCCAGTTCTCAGGAGAAGAAAACCCAAAATGAGATAAAGCCACAAAAAGAGTGAGGCAGGTGATTCAAATATTAAATAGGGATTTGGGTTGAGTTCTTTAGGAAGTAAAACAGTGCCTTTTAACTTGAAGATGAGGGGATGGTATGGTTTGGCTATGTCTACACCCAAATTTCCTCTTGAATTGCAGTTCCCATTAAGTCCCACATGTCATGGGAGAGGACTGGTAGGAAGTAATTAAACTGTAGGTGTGGTTCCCCCATGCTACTTATCGTGATAGTGAGTTCTCCTGAGAGTTGATGGTTTTATAAGAGGCTTCCCCCTTCGCTTGGCTCTAATGCATCTCTTTCCTGTTGCCCTATGAAGAGATGCCTTCCACCATGATTGTAAGTTTCCTGAGGCCTCCCCAGCCATGCGGAACTGTAAGTCAATTAAACCTCTTTTCTTTATAAACTACCCAGTATTGGGTATTTTCTTCATAGCAGCATGAGAACTAGCACAGAAAATTGGTACTGGTAGTGTGGAGTGCTATTATAAGTATACCTGAAAATGTGGAAGTGAGTTTGGAACTAAGTAACAGACAGAGGATGGAACAGTTTGGAGGGCTCAGAAGAAGAAAGAAGGATGTGAGAATGTTTGGAACTTCCTAGCATCTTGCAGGACTCAGAAGACGGAAAGATGTGGGAAATTTAAAACTTACTAGAGACTTGTGGAATGGCTTTGACCAAAATGCTAATAGTAATGTAGACAATGAAGTCCAAGCTGAGGTGGCTTCAGATGGAGATGAGGAACTTGTTGGGAACTGAAGCAAAGGTGACCCTTGTTATGCTTTAGCAAAGACATTGGTGGCATTTTGCCCCTGCCCTGGATATCTATGGAAATTTGAATTTGAGGGAGATGATTTAGGGTATCTGGGAGAAGAAATTTCTAAACAGCAAAGCATTCAGGAGGAAGCAGAGCATAAAAGTTTGAAAAATTTGCCGCCTGATGACACAATAGAAAAGAAAAACCCATTTTCTGCGGAGAAATTAAAGCCTGCTACAGAAATTTGCATAAGTAATGAGGAGGCAAATGTTAGTCACCATGACAATGGGGAAAATGTCTCCAGGGCATATCAGAGGTCTTCACAGCAGCCCCTCGCATCACAAGCTGGGAGGCCTAGGAGGGAAAAATGGTTTGATGAGTCTGGCTTAGGGCCTTGCTGTTTTGTGCAGTCTTGGAATTGAATGTCCTGCATCTCAGCCATTCCAGGCTAAAAGGGGCCAACGTGGAGCTCAGGCTATTGCTTCAGGGGGTGGAAGCCCCAACCCTTGGCAGATTACATGTGGTATTGGGCCTAGTGATGGACAGAAGACAAGAATTAAAATTTTCTCCAGGGCATGTCAGAGACTTTCACAGAAGCCCCTCCCACCAGGAGGCTTTGGAGGAAAAACTGGTTTCCAGGGCCCCTTTGTTGTGTGCAGCCTAGGGACTTGGTGCCCTGTATCCCAGCCCCTCTATCTGTGGCTGAAACGAGCCATGGTACAGATCAGGGCATGGCTGCATGCCGTGGCCTTGGCAGCTTCCATGTGTTGAGCTTGCAGGTGCAAAGAAGTCAAGAATTGAGGTTTGGGAACCCTTGCTTAGATTTCAGAAGATGTATGGAAAAGGCTGAATGTCCGGGCTGAAATTTGCTGCAGGGGTGGAACTCTCATGGAGAACCTCTGTTAGGGCAGTGCAGAAGGGAAATGGGTTGGAGCACCCACATAGATCCACACTGTTGCACTGTCTAGCGGAGCAGTGAGAAGAGGGTCACCATCCTCCAGACCCCAGAATGTTAGATCCCCCACAGTTTGTACCCATGAGCCTGGAAAAACTACAGGAACTTAACACCAGCCAGTTAAAGTAGCCTGATGAAGGGCTGTCCCCTGCAAAGCCACAAGAGCAGAACTGCCCAAGACCGTGGGAACTTACCTTTTGTATTAGATGACCTCAATGTGAGACAGGGAGTCAAAGGAGATTATTTTAGAGGTTTAAAATTTAGTTACTTCTTCATTGGATTTTGGACTTGCTTGGGGTCTGTATCACCTTTGTTTTGGGCAATTACTACCGTGTGGAACAGGTATATTTACCCAATGTCTGCATCTTCATTGTATCTAAGAAGTAACTAACTTGCTTTTGATTTTACAGGTTCACAGGTGGAAATAACTTGCCTTGTCTCAGATGAGACTTTGGACTTGGCTTTTGGGTTAGTGTTGGAATAAGCTAAGACTTTGTGGGACTGTTGGGAAGGCATCATTGTGTTTTGAAATTTATGTAAGGATATGAGATTTGGGTGGGGTTGGGGCAGACTGATATGGCTTGGTTGTTTACCCACCCAAATCTCATTTTGAATTATAGTTCCCATAAACCCCATGTGTGGTGGAGGGACCTGGAGGGAGGTAATTGAATCATGGGGGCAGTTTTCCCCATGCTATTCTTGTGATAGTGAGTAAGTTCTCACGAGATCTGATGGTTTTATATGGGACTTCCCACTTCATTCAGCCCTTTCTTCTCTCTCCTGCCACCCTGTGAAGATTTGCTTTCTACCATGATTGTAAGTATCTGAGGCTTTCCCAGACATGTAGAACTGCGAGTCAATTAAATCTCTTTTCTTTATAAACTATCCAGTCTTGGGTATTTCTTCATAGTAGCAAGAAAATGTACTAATACAGAGGGTGACCACAGAGACATTAAGGCCGAGCATGGCGAGTAGAGAGTGCAGTCAACAAAATGCTGGGATCTGGGAGTGAGTCCCATGGGCTGATGTAAGAGGCCTGCAGCCAGTGTAGTGGGAGGAGCAGGAGGCAGTGGTGGTAGATGAAGTTTCTTGAGGTATGAGGCAAAGGAGAGCAGAGAGAGAAGAGCATGGCATGACAGCCTGCACAGGTCTTCAGTGGTTTCTCCAAGAGAGCTAGAAAGATATTGGAAGACTTTGAGCAGAGTGAAGTGATGAGATCTAATTCCAAAGGGTCGCTCAAGAAAGGGCCAAAACCCAAAGACCATTTATGATCCCTAGTCTTAACTCAGATGAGAGCTAATGATGATTAGCACCAGATGTCTTCTGTGACTGTTGTGGTAAGCGGCAAATTCTGGATAAATATTCACACACAGCCATCACACTGTTGTGTTTTTGTGTGAGTTTTTAGTTATTGTTTGTTTGTTTGTATCCAAGTGGTTATGTATATGGTCTATGTAAGGGGCAAAAAAGCCAAAGACTAATCTTTCCCGTATCTGGGGTGTGTGACCTGTACCTTCACATGATACATTATGTGCTGAAGGCTCCAGTGTGTGGCTTAATGCTTTGTTGTCACCATCTTGGAACTCTTAATAATTTTAGAATAAAGGCCCATTTCTGCATTTTCATGGTACACTGAGTGCCACAAATTATCTATCCAGTACTGAGAGTTAATCTAAGGTTTGACTTCTCAATAATTGGAATAAAATCCTTTCCCTGAATGTACAATGTTGCTAGTGGATATGATCTTGGGGGAAGGAAGATGAATTCATTCTGGGTGTTTGAGCTTTAAGTCTTACTCAGACATCCAAAAAATGTTTTCATACAATTCTATGTGAGTGCATAGTTCAGTAGTGAGTCTATACTGAAGTAATAAATGTGGGAGTCATCAGCATATCAGTGGTGTATAAAGCTAAGAGAGAAGGTAAAACCACCAAAGGAATGAGTGTACCATAGGGAATAGAACTACAGTGAGTGGCAGAAAGATCTGTATTCTGCCTTTGGTGTCTTTCCCTTGCAAAATGTATGAAGCAGAACTACAGGAATTTCTTCAAATAAGTAAAGCTCTGAGATAAATTGTGAGCCTGAACTGTTTTCTAGTCTCCCTCTGTGTTGATTTATTCTCATTCTGTTAATGCAGTACTGTGATCTTGCAGAATTACAATAGAACATGATTTTTCATTACCAAAGAATATTTGTTTTAGGCCTCATTCTTAGAGGAAATCATCATAGCTATTTGAAAAATGCCATTCCCTACAGTATTAATGATGATGATTATGTAATAGGTTGATTTTGGATGGTACAAATATACCAATTATTCAAATAAATAATTACCTATAGTATCTTATTTAACCATGTATCTAATGTTTTACATTTATATTTATGAACACTGCCTCAGATAATTAATGCTGTTTCCATCTTTATCTTTGAGTATAAAAGTTAGTGACCAGTAGATTAGCAAGTTTAAAATTATGGATATATTATATTTTTTGAAAAATATGTATTTATATGTATATGTATGCATTTATCTGGGATTTTTTCTCTTGAAATAGCCTGAATTAAATGTAGGAACATATCATAGAGCTTTGTCAGCATGGTGTTTTGTCTCTTACACATATATTTTTAAATTGATGTAACCATTTTCCTAAGATCCGTTTCCAATAATGAATTTTCATATTTTTTATTGGTTTTGTTTTCTAATTTTTGGATTGTTTTCACATTATATTTGCATTTGTAAAGAAACAAAATTTTGTATTCTTTTGATAAAATCTCTTTTCTATCATATTCAATGCAGATAGAATTTCAAATTTCTCTTTTTTTAATTACGATATATGTATATATACAGATATTTATAATAAATATAAAAAACAATCTTGATATGGTTTGGCTGTGTCCTCACCCAAATCTCATCTTGAGTTGCATCTCCCAAAATTCCCACATGTTGTGGAAGGAACCTAGTGGGAGATAACTGAATCATGGGGGTGGGTCTTTCTCATGCTATTCTCCCGGGAGTGAATAAGTCACATGAGATCTGATGGTTTTTTAAAAAGAGAGTTTTCCCATACAATCTCTCTCTTTTGCCTGCTGCTATCCATGTATGACACGACTTGCTCCTCTTTGTCTTTCGCCATGATTGTGAGGCTTCCCCAGCCACATGGAACTGTAAGTCCAGTTAAATCTCTTTCTATTGTAAATTGGCCAGTCTCAGTTATGTCTTTATCAGCAGCATGAAAAGAAACTAATACAGCAAATTGGTACCTGTAGAGTGGAACACAGCTGAAAAGATACTCAAAAATGTGGAAGCGATTTTGGAAGTAGGTAACAGGCAAAGGTTGGAATAGTTTGGAGGGCTCAGAAGAATACAGGGCAATGTGAGAAAATTTGGAACTTCCCAAAGACTTGTTGAATGGCCTTGTCCAAAATGCTGATAATAATATGGAGGAAGGAAGACGAATTCATTCTGGGCATTTGAGCTTTAGATCTTACTTAGATATCCAAAGACGTTTTCATATAATTGCTATGTGAGTACATAGTTCAATAGTGAGTCTATGCTGAAGTTATAAATGTGTGAGTCATCAGCATATCAGTGGTTTTTAAAGCTAAGAGAGTAGGTAAAACCACCAAAAGTTTTAAAATCCAGGCTGGGGTAGTCTCAGATGGAGAGGAGGAACTTGTTGGCAATTGGGAGTAAAGGTGACTTTTGCTGTTTTAGCAAAAAGACTGACAGCATTTTGTGCCTGCCCTACAGATCTGTGGAAACTTGAACTTCAAGGAGATAATTTAGGGCATCTGGTAACATTAATTTCTAAGCAGCAAAGCATTCAATAGGTGACTTGGGTCCTGTTAAAGACATTGAGTTTTATAAAGGAAGCAGAGCATAAAAGTTTGGAAAATTTGTAGCCTGACAATGTGATAGAAAAGAAAATCCCAGTTTCTGAGGAGAAATTCAATCCCTGGCTGCAGAAATTTGCCTAAGTAATGAGGAGCCAAATGTTAATCCCCAGGATAGTGAGGAAAATGTGTTGAGGGCATGTCAGAGGTCTTCATGGCAGCACTTTCATACAGACCTGGAGACCAGGGAGGTAAAGATGGTTTCATGGCCTGGGCCTAGGGCCCCCATGCTGTGTGCAGTCTAGGGATTTGGTGCCTTGTGTCCCAGCCACTCTAGCCATGGCTAAAAGGAGCAAAGGTGCAGTTTAGGCCATGGCTTCAGAGGGTGCAAGCCCCAAGCCTTGGCAACTTCTATGTGGTGTTGAACCTGTGGATGCACAGAAGTCAAAAATTGAGGTTTGGGAACCTCTACCTAGATCTCAGAGGCTGTACGGAATCACCTGGATGTCCAGACAAAAGTTTGCTGCAGGGACAGAGCCCTCATGCAGTACCTCTGCCAAGGCAGTGCAGAAAGGAAATGTTAGGTCAAAGCCTCCACACAGAGTCCCAACTGGGGCACAACCTAGGGGAGCTCCAAAAAGAGGGCCACTCTCCTCCAGACCTCATTATGGTAGATCCACTGACAGCTTGCACCGTGCATCTGGAAAAGCTGCAGACTCTGAATGCCAGCCCATGAAAGCAGCCAGGAGGGAGGCTGTACCCTGAAAAGGTACAGGGACAGAGCTGCCCCAAACCATGGGAACCCAGCTGTTGCATCAGTGTGATCTGAATGTGAGACATGGAGTCAAAGGAGTTCATTTTGGAACTTTAAGATTTGACTGTCTGCTGGACACTGGACTCACATGGAATCTGTAGTCTCTTCATTTTGGCCTATTTCTCCCATTTGGAATAACTGTATTTACCCAATACCTGTACCCATTGTATCCAGGAGGAAGCTAACTTGCTTTTGACTTTACAGACCCATAGGTGGAAGGGACTTTCCTTGTCTCAGATGAGACAGTGGACTGTGGACTTTTGAGTTAATGCTGAAATGAGTTAAGACAACAGGGGACTTTGGGAAGCATTTGTTTTAAAATGTGAGGACATAAGATTTGGGAGGAGCCAGGGCAGTGTCCCCACCCAAATCTCATCTTGAATTATATCTCCCACAATTCCCACATGTTGTGGGAGGGATACAGTGAAAGGTAATTGAATTGTGGTGGACTATCACTATTGAATTGTGGGGGACTAATCAATATCATGTGATTCTCATGATAGTGAATAAATCTCATGAGATCTGATGGTTTTAAAAAGGGAAGATTCCCTGCACACACTCTTTCTCTTTGCCTGTTGCCATCCATGTAAAACATGACTTGCTCCTCCTTGCCTTCTACCATGATTGTGGGCTTCCCCAGCCACATAGAACTGGAAATCCAATTAAATCTCTTTTCTTTTTCCCAGGCTCAGTTGTGTCTTTATCAGCAGCATGAAAATGGATTAATACAAATCTATATACATTATTATTTAAATTATGTCTGAGTAATATATTCTTATTCATATGGCACAACTGACATTTTTAAAGACAATTTTTTTTAATTTACAAGTATCTCTCTGTACCTCAGCAAGAACCCATCTCAGTATTTTGATGTTGAAACAAAATATGTTTTAGCTCATGAGAATAACAAAATAATAACTTAGCGTTAGGTTTAGATTCAAAAAAATGTTTAAACTTAGAAGTTTAAGTTATATAAATATATCTTGCCAATTCAATTATTTGCTTATTCAACAATTATTGAATGTCATAGGATGCTATATGTATCCATTATATTAGTATAAATTAGCACCTGAACCCATAATAATATAGAACAGGGTTTATATGTTTAAATAATACTAAAGGTATTATTAGTTTCTAGTGGACATAAAGAAATTAGAATGTGACTGGTTTAATTTAAATCTTTCTTGAATCATGTCTTTGAACAGCCAAATAAAGATATAAAGATATCTTACAAGATTTCCAAAATATGTGAATCATTTTGCAACATGTTGGAGCTGTTTTAGCAAAACTAGAAATTAAAAGGGGCCAGGGGAACATGTGATTATTCCTCTTTTTTGGACAACTAAAGCAATCTGTACTGATGGGGAGGTCAAATCTAGAAAAAATTTTAACATATCTTACAAAAAGAAAAAGGTAGACAAAAAAATGATAGAACACTAAAGGAGACTAGCACAGATACCAACAATTTTGCTTCTTTTCTGAAGTACATCTTATAACTAGAATGATCTTTGGTTAGCTTGGGAAAGTCCTGGTTTAGAGTTATAGGTTTCACTATTTACTATTACCAACTCTTTTCACTTGTAAATATCCCTGTTTGAAATTAAATTATGTGGTCATTATTCTTACAACCAATACGACAGGGTTGTCATTCAAATATAAAGTGCTTTTAGGTTTAAGTTGAAACAGAAAACTAGTTAATGGCATAAATACTGTACTAAACATATGTGCAAATAACTGAATTTGCATTTAATAAATTACCTCAGAATATGGAATCCTCGGCAACAATCATGTCTTTCTTTGTTGCTTAGCCTTTTGCCTGCAATGCGTTTAGTGATAATTACAGTAAAATTACTCACCTGCATCAAATTTGGGGCTCCTGCCTAATGTTTACCACAAGACTTTCCAAAGGACAGTCAACTCATGATTGATGGAATGGTAATTATCAGACTCCCTAATCTTGTTTGAAATAAATAGATACCCAAATAAATAAACATCAAATAATAGAGCTAGTTCCTGCTAATTGCAGGCAAACAGCAAAGTCTTGGAATAAAAAAAAATGGACTCTGATTAACAAAAAATAATACTAAAACATTGCTTTAAACATCTTTAAAATAAATAGTAATTTCTATTTTATTCTGCAACACTAATGTCCATGAAATGATTAAACTGGAAAAAAAAGAAAATAAAAAGGAATTCAGCTAATAGAATAATACATAACTCTAAACAAATCTGTATGGTACTATATATAAAACTCCATTAAAACACACGTTTAATGTCTATCTTATAGTTCAAAGAAGTATTTTTTTCACAGAACAAACATAAATTGTGATGGTAAAATTTTAATAACACTCATCAGCTGTCTCCCTTAGTCCATTTATTTTTATTATTGATTCTCCAGTAATGCCATTTCACAATTTGCTTAATGTATACTCAGTCATCTTAGATATATGCATTTTTAATTCCTATAAAATTAACTTTAGCCTACAGTGAAAGATAAAATGTTACCTATAGTATCAAATATGTGATACACATGTAATTACTGCAAATTTTATTTTATACAGATATTTACAATTTACTATATAATATTAAATAATACTATATAGTTTTGGTGCAAATGTTTGAGTTTAATATGGAAAACACATATAAATAATGCTGCTTTGAAAACTCAAATGAAGATTTTATATCTCTGGTACTGCTTAGCCAATTTCTATTCTCATATCAGTGCCTCATAAATCTTACTGAAGAAGATTTAGTTACATCAATATCTTGTTGATTTTATATGGTCTTTTGGGCTTAGGATAAAGAATAACAAAATAATATTGATTTAATTCAAACTAGGTAAATCTTCCATGACCTTGTTGCTTAACAAAATATAATGTTCATGACTTCTATATTAAACCATTGCAGAACAAACCCACAGTTGTTCTTAAAATTTGATGTGCAAATGGAGAATAAAATATCTACTTCTGGAACATAGATTATATGTCCTGTTTGCATCTTCTGCCTATAAACTCTCTTCTTGTTATTCATCTGGACTATCATCCTCATATGCAATTTTAATCACCACAGTTATGTCAAAATTTTTCAAAGAATAAGTTGATACAGACCTGAAGCAAGCCATCAGTAGTAGAAGCTCCAGATGGATTAAAGATTTAAACATAAGAACTAATGCCATAAAAACCCTAGAAGAAAACCTTAGCAACACCATTCAGGACATAGGCACAGACAAGGACTTCATGGCTAAAACACCAAAAGCATTGGCAACAAAAGCCAAAAAAGACAAATGGGATCTAATCAAACTTAAGAGCTTCTGCACAGAAAAAGAAACAATCATTAGAAAGAATCGGCAACCAACAGAATGGGGAAAATTTTTGCAATCTACCCATCTGACAAAGGGCTAATATCCAGAATCTACAAAGAACTAAAATAGATTTACAAGAAAAAAATAAACAAACTCATTCAAAAGTGGGCGAAGGATATGAACAGAAACTTTTCAAAAGAAGACATATATGAAGCCAACTAACATATGAAAAAATGCTCATCATCAAAACCACATTGAGATACCATCTCATGCCAGTTAGAATGGCAATCATTAAAAAATCTGGAGACAACAGATGCTGGAGAGGATGTAGAGAAAAGGGAACACTTTTACACTGTTGGTGGGAGTATAAATTAGTTCAACCATTATAAAGGACAGTGTGGTGATTCCTCAAAGATCTAGAAATTGAAATTCCATTTGACCCAGCAATCCCATTACTGGGTATATACCCAAATAATTATAAATTGTTCTATTATAAAGATACATGCACACGTACGTTCGTTGCGGTGCTGTTTATGATAGCAAAGACCTGGAACCAACCCAAATGCCCATCAATGATAGACTGGACAAAGAAAATGTGGTATCATGAAATACTATGCAGCCATAGAAAATGACGAGTTCATGTCCTTTGTAGAGACATGGGTGAATCTAGAAACCATCATTCTCAGCAAATTGACACAAGAACAGAAAACCAAACACTGCATGTTTTCACCCATAGGCACTTGATGAACTATGAGAACACTTGGGCACAGGGAAGGGAACAACACTTACTGGGCTAGGTGGGGGGCTGGAGGGAGGGTAGGGAGGGGACAGCGGGGTGGCGCAGAGGTTGGGGAGCGATAACTCCGGGAGAAGTGCATGATGTAGGCCAAGGTGGGTGGGGGGGATGGAGACAGCAAACCACCATGGCATGTATGTACCTATGCAACAATCCTGCAGGATGCAGGATGTGCACGTGTACCCCAGAGCCCAAAGTAAACAACAAAAACAAAAACAAAAAAAGATCTGAGGCAATAAATAGTAGACATGAAGAAGCAACTATAAAAAGTAGAGAAGAAATGACTTGGTCATTGGTGACCATATGGTGATCATGTAGGGATATGTCTGAAGGCATAACAATTTAGAAGAGGGTATAGGTGAGAATAACAAGATGATACTATAGAGAATAATATCTTGGGTTAGTATGTTGGTGATGATTAAATCAACTGAGATGCAGACCACAATAATTTAAATAGATATGAAGGAATAAAAAATAAATTTGGCTCTGGCTTGAAAATAAGGTGCACAGCATGGGGCAGAATTGCACACTTTTGAAATGACTGTAACATCGATGACTTTTGTGCTAAACTCTTAGCTCAGTTTCTACATTTAGGGTGACTTTTTAAATCAAATTATAATACTCACTCATTTATATCCAACAGTAATACTAACAGAAAGAATATACATGTATAAAATGCAAAAAAAAAAAAATATGACAACACTAGCACCCGATCAATGAATGCTTTGGCATTCAAATAATGTCATTAAAAGTTGAATAATGCATATAACATAATCATAATACAACTTACATGATTTTAGAGGTATAATGAACAGAATGTAGTATTAGTCAAATTGAGTTTAGTAAATATCATACAGAGATACTCCCAGTGGTTAGGAAAAGACTCTTATGTACCAAGAAAGAAGAATTTGTTAAATGTATGCCACAATACACATAGGCACAATACACAATACACATAATATCTCATTTATCCTCTTTTGCTTTATTGTGTTTTATAAATATTATGGTTTTTACACATCGGAGATTTATGGTAACCCTGCATTGAGCAAGTCTCCTGGCACCATTTTTACAAGAGCATGTGGTCATTTCATGTCTCTCTGTTACATTTTGGTAATTCTCACATATTTCAAACTTTTTCATCATTATTATATCTGTTACGGTGGTCAGTGATCAGTGATCTTTGATGTCATGGCGATCTCTGATCAGTAATGCTGGATGTTATGGTGATCTGTGATCAGTGATCCTATTGTAATTGTTTTGGTGCCACGAACCATGTGCATGTAAGACAATAAAATTAATCAATAAATGACATGTGTATTCTGCCCCATGGCTACTCTATGAACAAGCTATTGCCCCCAGTCTTTCTCCCTCTCCTCAGGCCTCCCTATTCCCTGAGACACAACAATATTGAAATTAGGCCAATTAATATCCCTACAGTGGCTTCTAAGTACTTAAGTAAAAGAAAGTATCTAACATCACTCACTTTAAAACAAAAGTTAGATATGATTTGACACGCCCTCATCACACAGGGCATATATACCACGGAATACTATGCAGCCATAGAAAATGATGAGTTCATGTCCTTTGTAGAGAGATGGGTGAATCTAGAAACCATCATTCTCAGCAAATTGACACAAGAACAGAAAACCAAACACTGCATGTTTTCACCCATAGGCACTTGATGAACTATGAGAACACTTGGGCACAGGGAAGGGAACAACACTCACTGGGCTAGGTGGGGGGCTGGAGGGAGGGTAGGGAAGGGACAGCGGGGTGGCACAGAGGATGGAGAGGGATAACTCTGGGAGAAGTACCTGATATAGGCGAAGGTGGGTGGGGGGTATGGATAATATGAATACATATGAAAACATGCAGTGTTTGGTTTTCTGTTCTTGTGTCAACTTGCTGAGAATGATGGTTTCTAGATTCACCCATGTCTCTATGAAGGACATGAACTCGTCATTTCTATGGATGCATAGTGTTCCATGGTATATATGTCCTACCTGATGAGGGCATGTAGAAAGCCAAGACAGGCCAAAAGCTAGGCTCCCTACAGCAAACAGTTAGCCAAGTTGTGAATACAAAACAAAATTTATTGAATGGAATCAAAAGTGTTACCCCAGTGAACACACAAATAATAAGAAAGCAAAACAGGCTTATTGCCGATACAAATTTTTGTGGTTTGGATAGAAAACCAGTCACAACATTCTATGAAGCCAAAGTGCAATCCAAATCAAGACCCTAACTCACTTGTGTTATATGAAAGCAGAGAGAGGTGAGGACGTTGCAGAAAAATGTTTGAAGCTAGCAGAGATTGGTTCATAAATATTTTAAGTCCACTGTTAAGACCTACTGCTCAGAAGAAAAGATTCCTTTCAAAATATCTGCTCACTGACAATGCACTTAGTCACCCCAGAAATCTGATGGAGCTATAAAGGAAAATTAGTGTTATCTCTGTGCCTGCTAACCTAACACTCCGCAGCTCATGAATCAAAGAGTAATTTTGACTTTCAAGTCTTATTGTATATGAAATATATTTTGTAAGGCTATAGCTGTTGTAGATAATGATTCCTCTCAGGGATCTAAACAAAGCAAATATGAAACTTTTTAGAAAGAATTCACCATTCTAGAAACCATTAAGAACAAGGGGAAGGTCAAACTATAATTAGCAGGAATTTGGAAGAAGTTGATTCAAACTCTCATGTATGACTTTGAGGTGACTTCACTATGGGAAGTAATTGCAGATGGGGTACATATAAAAACTAGAATTAAAGTGAATCCCAGAGATGTGACTGAATTACTGCAATTTTATGATAAAGCTTTAATTAAAAATTGCTTCATATAGATGAAAAAAAAAGTTGTTTCTTGAGATGGAATCTACTTCTCTGTAAAGAGGATATGGACATTATTGAAATGATAACAAAGGATTTGGAATATTCCATAAACTTAGTAAAGCAGTGGCGAGGTTTGAGGATTGACTCTGATTTTAAAAGAAGCTCTACTGTAAGAAAAGTGCTATCAAACAGCATCACATGCTACAGAAAAATATTTCATGAAAGAAAGAATCGATTGATGGAGAAAACTTCATTATTTTCTTATTTTAAGAAATTGCTACAGTCATCCCAACTTTCAATAACCACCACCCTGATCATTTAGCAGCCAAGACCATCCAAGTAAGATCCTCCCCAGCAAAAAGACTATGACTCATTGAAGGATCAGATGATTGACAGCATTTTTTAGTCATAATTTATTTTAAAATTAAAATATGCATATTTTAAATACAATGCTGTTTTATACTTAATAAACTACAGTACAGTGTTAACGTAACTTTTCTATACAGGAAAAAAAATGTGTGACTCACTTTACTGCAATATTGACTTTGTTAAGTGAATCTGAAACTGAATCTACAATATCTTTGAGGTATGCATGTACAGTGTAAAAGGAGAAAACATGTCTTTCAGTAGCTACCTCTCTTACTGAAGGCAGTGCTTATATCTCTAAATAGATTATCTTCTCTTTCTGGAGTGATATGACCTTAACCATAGATGAGTTTTCAAATTAGAATGTAATATATTTTAGATGTAATTTTTAGAAAGTTACACATGTATATATAATTGTATATACATGTATAATAATTTAGAATGGGATGGATTCTAGAAAGTTTTATATATAGCTTGTATAAAGTTATATACATATATAAAACTATCTAAAAATTACAGTTGTGGATTAATGTAATTAGGTGTCTTATAATGAATGGGTGGGCTGCCATTTATCAGAGGTTTTTATGGTGAGGCTCTATGACCATAGGATAAGATGTTTTGAAAGGCATTGAATTGAGTTGGAGAAAGTGCTGTATGATTATCTTTAGTTCAAAAAATTTGTATTTCTCAAATTATATTATTTAATATTTCCAGGCTGTTCGTGGGATATCTCAAGTGTTTTTGAAATGAAAATGCCAAAGAGTCTGGAAATAAACCCATGCAGCTCTGGTCAGTTGATTTTTGACAAGGGTGCCAAGACCATTCAATGGGGAAAGAATGGTCTCTTCCACAGTTGGTGCTGCAATAATGGGAATAAAGTTGGACCCCTAATGGACAGCATATAAATAAATTAACTTAAAATGGGTCAAAGACCTAAATGAAAGAGCTAAAAATATATAACAACTTCCAAGAAATCAAAGTTGTATAGCCTTAGATTTGGTAATAAACTCTTGGATAAAACAAAACAAAATCACAAAAACATATAAAAAACACTTTAAAAATAGGTAAATTAGATTCATTATAACTAAATTAAAACTGGTTTTTGCAACCAAAGAAACTATTAAGGTAGTGAAAAGACAACCTACAGAATGAGACAAAACGTTTTCAATTCATATATCTGATAAAATCTAGTATCTAGAATACATATAAATAAGTCTTTCAGCTCAACAACAAAAATTTAAAAACCTAAGTTAAAAATGGGTAAAGGCCTAAAATAGATCTTTCTCTGAAGAAGATATACAAATTGCCAACAAATATAAGAGAAGATACTCAACATTATTAGTCATTAGGGAAATGCAAATTGAAACCATAGTGAGATAACCTTTGAACCCACTAAGTAGATTATAATCACACGACAACAACAAAAGCATAAAAGAACAAGTACTGGTGATGATGTGGAGAAATATGAACCCTCATATAGTTGGTGAAATGTAAAGTGATACAGCCTTTACGGAAACAACTTTGCAATTTCCTTAAGAAGCAAAACAAAGAATTCTCACATGACGCATTGTGACATGTCAAATGTCAAATTCCACTCATAGGAATATATCCAAAATAATTGAAACCAGGTATTCCAACAAACATTTGTACACAAACAAATATAGCAACAATATTCCCAGTAGCCAAAAGGTGAAACAACCCAAATGTCCATCCATGGATGAATGGATAAACAGTGGTATATCCCTACAATGGAAGATAGCCCAGCCAAAAATGAAGTGAAGTTGTGATACCTGCTATGACCTGGAGGAACCTGGAAGGCGTTGTGCTAAGTGAAAGAAGTCAGACACAAGAGATACACACTGAGTGTCTATTATTCCAGAACAGGCCAGTCCATCAGACAGAAAGCTGACTTGTGGTGATCAGGGGCTGGGAGACAGGGAGCTAGGGAGTGACTGCTTAATGGGTGCAAGGTTTTATTTGAGGGTGATGAAAATGCCTTGGAGCTAGATATTTGCTACACAATATTCTGAGCGTATTTGATGCGACTGAGTTTACATCTACAAATGATTAATTTTATGTCATACAAATTTTACCTCAATAAAAAAATAATATGTTCCAAATTTATGCAAAGTACAATCTCTGTGTTAATCTTCTATCCTGCTTCTGTGCTCTTCCAGATGCTGTACTTAAAAAACACATAAATAAAAGATAATTTTTCCCAAATAAAATATTCTTTATTAAAAATGTGTTTTTGGAAAGTGCTAAGGTATGTCTTTATTTAAATGGAAAAAGCATAAAGTGAGCTGTTTTCTGTAATATAGTCAATTTTAATGTAAAATACAAATTATAAAACAAATTTTAAGAAATTAATCAAGCAATTTTGGTAATGTTTATGTGATATTTTATTCTATTTTAGATTTTAGTTTTTAATGGTTATCAGCATTTCAATTCATAGTGATTATTTGTAAAACTTACAGTAGAATTAAGAATTTTTCTCTGAATTTAAACATTTAAGTTTAGCTATGTTTAAAAATGACAGTGTTTATGAGCTGTCATATAAATTAATATTATATTGTTATTGATACTAACCATAGGAAGTCCTTATTACACAATTTAAACTATTGCTAGCTAGGCTAGTACTCTGTATAATTTATTTAAATAATGTATTGGTATTGCTTCAATAATTAATTAATATTGTAAACCTGGTTTCAATATACTACCAGTGTGTATTAAAGCATTTGACATGGACACAGTCAGGGAGTACCTGACAGCTTTCTCCTGCATTCCTCTCCTCCACTTAGGTCCTAATTGACCTCAAACATGGCCTCCAGTCTAGCTAAATGTTGACCTTAGTGTGGTTCACAAATCAAAGTCATCCCAGAGACTGGCTCCAGGATCTGCTTGAATTCTCTCGATCTGTCATTTAGACATTTCCTAAGAATCCATTAGTTGCTTTCTGTTTGTAAACGTTGTGTGACTTAAGGGAATGATGAATGAAGCATGGAAATGCTCTTAAAGATGTGCGATTTGATGGAAGAAAAAGACAGGTTAAATAACCCTAATGAAATGGAATACATTTTTAAATACCTGAGGGAGAAGGGAAAACAGACTATCCAACTCAGCAGGTGAGACACATGGTATGTACATATTTAAGGAAAATGTCACAGAGAAAACAACATAATAAAATGATTCTTCAGGGATGTAAAGGGGTCACACGTGCAGTATCTCAGGCTTCAAACTGGCTTACCTAGTGAGAACTCTGCAATCTCTCTCTCCTTTCCTTCACTGCTACTCTTTTGAACTCTGGCTGGACCTGGACGTTTGGTCCACATGGAGACCCCTGAGTCCTCACTGACCTCCTCTCAGGGACCTTAGACTTAACCAGACTGTCAGGATCTATCAGCTGCTTAGCAAGACCCCTAGTCAGACCTCTTCAGCTTGCTTGTCCCACAGACAAGTGGGAACTTATTTGTGAGAGAGAAAAGTCCCATCCCTTTGACTGAGCAAAGCTTCAGCATTCAACACCTTATGGCTTTGTTCTTTACTACGTTCAATATCTTTACCAAACTAATAGAAAGTTCTGAATTTTAGAACAAAGCATTCCCATATCCTCAACAGAAATCTTCTAAAAACTAATTTCTTTTAAAGTTGATACTACTTTTCCTTCATCAACTTTTTCTACTGCCTTTCGTATCTTCACAGAAACATCCATCAGTTAGGTCTAAATCCAATGTTATCTCCCCTAAGTGACTTCAATGAAACACCCTCACCCCCCTTAAAATTAGTTACCTGTTCCTACATTCTCTTACAACAGTTTGTACTTGTTCATGGCATTTATCCTTGTCTGACTTATTGCACAAATACCTGCCTTTTCTATACAGAACAGGAGAAGTTTGAGAGCAGGAGTTACTCTTTATTCTTGTGTGCATTCTGTAACACCCATAACTGTTCCTTAAGTCTATAAATTCGTGTATTCATTGAACAAATATGATTGTGCTACATATATGTGCCATGTACTCTTCCTGGTAGTGAACTGAACTGAAGTAAATTGTAACTTCTAGTAGAGAGGGAAATAGATTTATTATTATTACAAAAGTTGTAGTTAATGAGGAGAATATCAAAATACAGAACATTTCCCTTTAATTCCCAAAATGATACACAACTAGAATTCTGGGCTCAAAGGCGACAATCAAGGACTTTATAATAAATCTTGTCATTCAACATAATCATGCAAACTCCTGTGTTTTTTCATATTTCAATGCTTATTGTTCATGTGTTACTTTAATTCTCAAATCAATTCCACGTGTTAATACGTTGGAATGAAGAGGTCACACTGCTTACTCCTTGAGGAGTTATGGTCATGTCTCTCTTGCTTGAAATTCCAGATTGAAAACTGAAACGTCCCAGAATGCTTTAAGGAAAAAGATCTGATGCAGCTGTGCCTTTGATACTTAAATCGAGTCATCAGCAGTTAATGTTTAAGACATTTCAGAAAGCTTGCACATCCACGTGCTTCAAAGCCCAAAACCAAGCCCAAAGTCCAGAACAGCAGCTGCCTGAAGGAGCTGCCTGGAGGTGGGAGTGCTTATGGGTCTGGCCTGTTTCAGCTGGGGCTCAAGATGTTTAACATCAAGCACTTTCTTCATCATTGACTATGTTGGGGAAGGGGTTAATCTTTTCACAGCATGGGCCTGTCTTTCCAGAACAAAGAATAGGGCAGGGGTTGGGTGGGGGATGGGGGGACATGTCAATGTCGATGTTAACACCGCTAGAAAATGTAAGATGTGAAATGCTGTAAACTTTCCAATATCAGAGGTAAAGGCATAGAGCTACAGAACAACAAAAAGTAAACGTTAGTTGAGCCACCAAGGAAAGCTTTCTGCTCAGGGAACACAGGAAGGACATGCCGTCCATTAAAAGCAGAAATGCTACTCTCTCCACCATGGGGAGAACATGGTGTCTCAATGGCCTTTCCCACAGTGCTAATGAACCAGCTCTGATTAACTGTCACCTTCTAAACCCACGTCTGTGATAACTAGCTCATAATATTTTAGGAACCTGTGAATTCTAGATTCCAAAATGGAGTTTGTACTTGGAGACCCTCTTATCTGTCCTCTTAGAGGAAGCACTTAGTTCATTGCCTTAATGAAGAGTTTTCTATCTGTGATGGGAAAGTTCTTGAAAGTTTATCTCACTCTAGAGAGGACTTAATGCTTAGAATTCAAAGTTTTCTATGGTGAATTTTCATGCCGTTTCTTCCTTTTGAATACTCAAAAATATGTGGGTGCAAAACCTTTTATCCCTCCCCTTCCAGTCTGCAAGAATAATAACCAAGAAATACACAATAATATCTAAGGAACACAAATAATAACAATAGAAAAACATTCAGTCTTTGTCTTTTGAAAAACTGACTAGGTGAACAAATATCTTGACACTATTCATTGAATCATCAAACACGGTGGGTGGGTCACAGATGTGCCCTGACTTCTGCTTTCTCCTACCATCTTCAGTTCCACCACCTGGTGGACTTAACCTGCTGTTATTTCCACCATCAAACTCGAGATGGCCATCAACAGTGGTTTGAGTGGTACTGAAGCTGCCTATATTGATGTTACCTATTCCGCTCCTGCTCGTTCCATTGTTTTCTGAAAACAGAACCACCGTTGTATTTGTTAGAGAAGATCAATACATCTTCTATTTATTTTCTATCACCACATAATCATTATAAACATAGGTAATACATGTTATAAGATTATCAGGCAGATAAAAAATGCATCTCATCTCCCTGTTTCTATTTATTGTTATGCTTTGCTTTTACAGCAACATTTCTGAGATCATGTCCTTTTTATTCTGCCGATCTTTCAGTTTCTCTTGAACCCCTCATCCCAGGTAGAGCATGATGCTCTGGGAGTTGCAATAAACAGAGCTATATTTGCATGACTTGTAGACCAAAGCATCTGCAAAACTTAATCAGGGTGTGTTTTGGAGACCAAGAGTTGTTCCCCAAACTCATTCTGGCCTTCCTCATAAACAGCTGGATACCCAGGTAGAAATTACATTTCTCAGGTCCCTTTGCTGTTAGATTTGGATGCCACTCTCTGTTCTCTTAAGTTTTCACCACTGGAGCGTGAATAGTGATGGCTGGAGTAATCTCGGCGGCTACGTGTTGATGAACACAGAACTGCCTGTTAGCACAGTTTCCCGGAATACGTCCTTGCATAGACTCCCACCCAGCCTAGATTGTTCCTCTAGGAGGAAATGACTTCAGATTTTATTTGAAGCACTATATTTGGAATTGTGTTTGTTATAGCAGCTCAGCCTTATCTTTTTTTTTTTTGGGACGGAGTTTCGCTCTCGTTACCCAGGCTGGAGTGCAATGGCGCGATCTCGGCTCACCGCAACCTCCGCCTCCTGGGTTCAGGCAATTCTCCTGCCTCAACCTCCTGAGTAGCTGGGATTACAGGCACGCGCCACCATGCCCAGCTAATGTTTTTTTGTATTTTTTTTTTTTTTTTTTTAGTAGAGACAGAGTTTCACTGTGTTGACCAGGATGGTCTCGATCTCTTGACCTCGTAATCCACCCGCCTCGGCCTCCCAAAGTGCTGGGATTACAGGCTTGAGCCACCGCGCCCGGCCTCAGCCTTATCTTAATTCACACAGACTCTCATTTGTACTGAGCAGACCCAAGACGTGTGTGAAGTCAGCACGTTGAGAATCTCCTTGGGTAAGTGGTATTGTTGCCATGATCAAACATGGTAGAAAGTATAGAAAACAGACTATTATATTTATTATTTAGAAATATTTATGTGTAGGCAACATTGTATGTAGACACTTTGTATTTAAAAATGAAAGCTAGGACATGGGATATGTTTTCTGCAAACTGTACAGGTTCTTGATAACATTTTAACATAATTAAGATAACATATTTACATAATTAAGAATCCTGTGTGTGTGCATGTGTGTATATCTACCTGGACAGAGATAGCAATAGAAAGACAGGGAGAGAGTTATATGTGCAAACTGAGAACATTTTTGGACAGAGAAGTGTAAAAAGAAAATGAAAGTAAGAGAGTTAATCAAATTTTAACTTTCAACGTTTTAAAACCTTGATTTCAGGTTTTAAATATTTAAATATTTCACTGAATACATTTATTTTAAAATTAATATTAATATATTAAATTATAAATTGATGCATGCTACTATAACATTTCTTAAAATATAGAATGATAAATAATAAAATGGAAAGGCATTTTCTTACACAATATTCCCATCAGAAGAAGCAATAGTGCAAGAAGCAGCTTTAGATTGCAAGGGAGATGCTTTGCCATTAAATGCAATCAACTCTCCCTTAAGGAGATATCTTTCAAAACTGACTGTCCGTCCAGTAAGATACAGCATATATATATACATAAAAAATACATATATATATGTGTAAGTTAACACACACATACATATATATATATACACACACACATATATGTATTAACTTACACGATCACATAGTCCCACAAGGCAGTCATTCCGTCTAAGAGAGCCCTGCCTAATACCACTGCATCTGATCTGCTTATACAGACATTGCTCAAGTGGGTAACTCATTAGATAGACATCAATTAAAGCTTTTGCAGCTAGGTGCAGTGGCTCATGCCTGTAATTCCAAAATTTGGAGAGGCCAAGGCAGGCGGATCACTTGAGGTTGAGAGTTTGAGGCCAGCCTGGCCAACATGGGGAACACCATCTCTACAAAAAATACAAAAATTCGCCAGGCATGATGGTAGGCACCTATGATCGCAGCTACTCTGGAGGTTGAGGCAGGAGAATCACTTGAATCTGTGAGGCAGAGGTTTCAGTGAGCCAAGATCATGCCACTGCACTCCTGCCTGGGCAACATGGGCAAGACTCTGTCTCGAAAAAAAAAAAAAAAAAACATAAAAGGAAGAAAAGCATTTGCTATTGCGGTATATCTGTTCTTTGCCTGAATGCTATTGAATGAACAATATGGTTCACCAATAAATTGAAAATATAAAAATGAATTAGGCAAATTGCAGAAGACAATATCTGTTACTAAAATAATTTACTTTTTTAAACCATAGATGATATGGCAAAAGTTATTTATGTAAGTTATAATTACTGCTAATATATTTCTTGAGCAGCCATAGGCTGAGTCCTGTAAGCTGTAGAAAAGCATGGAATATGAAAATTCCATGATACGTGAAAAATATGATACTCTAGACAAAATAAACACATTTTATGTAAGGACTGTGCCAGAGACATATTAAAACAAATATGATTATTTCAGTGTTGGCCTTTTGATATGCCTATGAGTCAGAGAAGTCTACCTATCAAATGAATATTCAAACATGTATGCAGAAAGATCTTTCGAGAGATTTGTGTTAAAGATACAGCTTGAGAGCCATTGAAACCATGAGGAAGAATGCAATCATTCAGGAGAACAACATTAATTTGAGAAGTAAAAGAAAGCTTATAGTGGAGTACTGAAAAACTCATTATTCAGTGGTGAAAACCTGCAGGATATTCAGCCAAAAATACAAAGAGTAGCCAGAGGGGATAGTAGCAAAGGGGCAGGACTAGTGAGCACAAGGTAAATTCAGCTCACATGGTAGGGCTGCTTGTCTGCAGAGTGATCAAAGGAGGCTTGGCCCCAATGTGATTTTTCCCTCTAACGATTTTAAATTTGTCTATGTTTGAGGCCTAAAATAGACATAAACACACACGAGTACACATGCACAGATGTACATACACAAATATTCACAAACACACATGCACACATGTGCCTACACCAGAGCCTAACCCTCCACTAGGAGACGGAAGAGTGATCTACAAAAGGAAGTGAAAGGAGCCAATTAAATTCTTTTGAAAAAACATGTAAGATAAGGACCAGAGCCAATTTCTTTGATTTAAGACATAGATAATTATAAGCACTAAAATAAAATGAGAAATGAGATTTGTTTGATTTGAGGCAAGACAATTCATCTATAATGTCAATACCGAAAGGCAAATCATAATTAGAGTCAAGATTTACTGTATTAACAGTCAGTTTTATACTAAATGTTCAATTAATTACCTTATGAAGCAGGGACTAATATAATTATTTTATATAAAGAAAATTGATGTATATGTGACTTTAGTAATTTTTTAAAGGTAGCTTAGCTAATGAGTGGAAGAGGAATGATATATGGTCAGGTGTGTTCGGCTTCAAAGCTCATGGGTTTCAAACAAATGATCACCATTGCCTGTGATTCCATAGGAATAAAGTGAGAATATGATGAAGCTTCCCCTGTGTAGCAATGGTACCCCAAAGTAACCTTGACAAAGTGTCTATGCCCTTCAGGCAAGCCAGGTAAGTGTCTCTTCAACTCTCACAGGAGCCTGAGTATGTATGGTAATTAAAGAATCACTGAGTTCTCAGTAGAGGACAAAAGTTTCCATTGAAAACAATAAAAATTAAGACTCAGTGTTATTTCTTTTTGGTTGATCTTAATTTTCTTAAAAATATGTTGATATTAACCAGGCCTAAATTATTTGAGTATGTGTGTGGGGGTGGGTATCTTTCCTAATGTATAACCCATAACATTAGCTTAAATTTCCTCCATATCACCTTTGTTGTTATTGTAATTCTGTTTCCATCTTGTGACATCTCTGCAAGCCAAAAGCATGTCTAACCAAGATTGATCAGGCCAAAGAATGTTTCTGGTACAGGCAATAATCATGATAATATGTGAAATTCTAAAATGCAATTTTAATTTATTAAATTCACTAGGAATAAAAAGAATTATTGCATTATGTGCTATTAGGGGCAAGAGAAGACGAAGAGAGCATTTAGGATGCTCTAGAGAGAACATTTTCTTCCATTTTAATATATCAAGTTTAGAAGATAAGCAACATCTGAACTACGATTTTTACAAATAAAAAATCTTGCTTGCTAGAACAAGCGAATGAAGCTCTGTAACTTAATGGTAAACTGGCATTAAAAGGAATTTTTAATGTAAAAGAAGTCATGTACTTTGTTTTGTGGCTACACTCTCTCGGTGATATTAATGCAAGTTCAGTTTCCTAACACAGGTAGGAGGAATTAACTTTGCTTCCATTTGTCTGTTAGCAGTAAGATTGTTCGCAAATTAAACACAACACAAAATTATAGCTAACATTAGTTTTAGAGTCTTATAGCAAGAAAATATATATATTTTTTAAACTCTGCCAATCACCAAACTTCTAAAACAAGTCATTTAAAACATCAAGTCTCGTGATGAATATTATTAAGCTAGTCATTTCAAAATTCTGAATGAAATCTCCAAAGCAAAATTTAATTACACTAGCTAAAATAATCATATTTATTTGGCAGCCAAGGTCTTTCTTATTTCTGTATCACAAATAAGAGCAATGTTTGATATATGGCAGGTTCTTAAACATATTTTCTTAAAAATCTAAATCTGCGCCATTTGGTTAAAGAGAGAAAGAAGTAATCAAGGGAAGGATTAGGAAAGAAGAGAGAAAAAGAATAATTTTATCAACAGTTGTGTTTAGTTTCTTCATGGCTGGATACAAATTTCATATACGGATACAGTTTTTATGTTAGTTTTGGTCATAATTTTAAAATTTGTCATTCACAATTTCTAGATTTTTTGATTAATATCAATATAAATTAATCTGATAGGATAAAATGGAATTAATGTCAAAATGTTTTAATCAAAATCATACTAACTTTGCAAGATAATGGAGACATTGTATAAATTGCAGAAGATAGGTTTCAGAAGAACAAAGAAGAAGAATCTGTATGCCAGCTCAATGAAATCCTACATCTAGTGAGTTACAGCCTTTATATAAATAAAAATATATCTCTAAACTAGATAAAGCTGTCTTTATAAAGTGGCAGTTACATGCTTTGCTCCAATTGTGAATTCTCCAAATACTTAGCATAAAACTACAGATCAAAAATTTGGATAATCAAAAATTTTCCAAATTTTTGATCTGTAGTTTTATGTTAAGTAACTTCGCTCTTCTAAAATGGCCGCACCTTGTAAATGAGCATTATTGGGTATGTTAAAAGTCAAGATCTCCATTGGTTAGTAAATACTTTAGCATTTATTTTATCAATTAATGCATTTTACAGTAGGTGTGATTTAATTGATTTCTTTATTATAATCCCACCTTGAACTATCTGGCTAAATACCATTTCTAGAATTCTAATGCTTAGGACAAGACTCTGAACCCACGGCACTGGCCGCGATGTGTGGTTCTATGTATACTGCCCCCTGCTGGCCATACCACCCACTAGGAAAAAAGTCAACATCAACTCAGAGAAGTGACTCCTCATGCACTCCATTCTAAAGTTTCAAAATTTTGAAAAGGTATGTTATTGTAAAAAATGTGAGAAATACTTCACTGAACATAGATAGACTGTGTGATTTAGGCAAAAGAAATATGTTTTCTTTTGTTTTAAATGTAAAGGCTAAATAATTTATTTGACATAAGTGAACAACAGCTTAACTCTTCTTAACGCATGGAAGACTTGAAATTTTATTTTTTTAATTGTGAGATAAAATTATATGTATGTATTGTGTAGATGATGTTTTGAAATATATATACATTGTGAAATGGTTAAATCTAGGTAATTAACATATGCATTACCTTACAGAGTTATTGTTTTTGTGGTGAGAATGCTTAACACTCACTTTGTTAGCATTTTTCAAGAATATAGTACAGTTAATGGAAGTATATTTTCTTTATGAAATACATTCTAGCATCTTTTCTGTAGTAAATGTGACCATTTCCACACTGCTGTCACTTCTAGTACTTAGAGAATGCTATTATAGCATAATGACTCTGTGGTCAAAGAAATTATTTTTAAATTAAATATGCTTTTTTAACTTATTTTTATCACTTCAGACTCTACAATGCTTTTCACATTTATTATTTAGGAATTCTATGAAATGGAAAAAAAAAAAAAAAAAAAAAAACTAGCTTAAACTTTCCCTCAGACCATACACTAAGAGTAAAAATAACTGTCCCAGCTAACCAAATCAGCAGTTGTCAACAGGAGCATCAATGCTGTCTGTAGTTTAATATTTATTGAGGCTCTACAATATAGTATTAATTTCATTAGGTAAACCAATATATTTAAAATATAGTTATTATAGGTGTAATTCAATGATATTAACTTGGTATTCTGAATATCTTCTTTGACAATTTCCAATTGGCTAAGTACCACCAAGACACTTAGTATGTCATTACAGTGATAGCTAAATGTTCCTGTTAATACAAAGTATCAGCAAAGAGAAATGTTATTTTGAATAGGTACTTTGTTTTATTAAAGTATTTTAAAATTCAATATAATGCAGTATGGCAATTCAAAAACTCTTAATAAACAGCATTGTGATCATCTGATGCAAATACTATTATATAATATTAATAAGGCTCAGAATTTATATTGAAATAAAATTAATAAGTCATTATATCCTTATTTTAACACATATTCAATTCATTCTAATAGCATATCTTCTACAATATCTGCTCTGCCATGAGAACAATGAAGTCAAAACAATCAGGAATATCTGACTAGCTGACTTTCCCTGAAGGATCACACAAATACCATACACACAGATTCAAGCTGCTAGAGAACAGATCGATGGCATAGCTAAAAGAATGTGATGGTTGATCAATCATAGCTCAATACGAAGTTTTCAGTTTTTCCTGGTTCTATGACTCCTCTAATGGGTGAAACTCTGTATTAGTCTGTTTTTATGTTGCTGAAAATGACATACTCAAAACTGGGTACTTTATAAAGAAAGGGGTTTAATGGACTCACAGTTCCACCTGTCTGGGGAGGCCTCACAATCATCGCAGAAGGCAAAAGGCAAAAGGCAAAAGGCATAAGGCATGTCTTCCATGATGGCAGGCAAGAGAAAGAATGAAAGCCGAGTGAAAAAGGAAACCCCTTACACAATCATCAGATCTTGTGAGAATTAATCACTACCACAAGAACAGTCTGAGAGAAACCACTGCCATGATTCAATTATCTCCCACAGGGTCCCTCCCACAACACTTTGAATTATGGGAGCTACAATTCAAGATGAAATTTGGGTAGGGACACAGCCAGACCATATTGCTATTTACTTTTAATTTTTCATGAACACCTGTGCTTTTCTCATGCTATGAAGCCAATTAATTGGGTATATGAAAAAAACACAAGATGTCTTAAAACTTTTACTCTAAGGATTAAGATTTAGTGTAAAGCTCCAGAAATTTTTGTCTATAAAGTATCAGGTAGTACTAAAGGCTTTGCAGGGTACAAGGTCTCTGTTGCAACTACTCACCTCTGAAGCTGTAACATGAAAATGGTAATAGACAACATCATGAGAACACCAAGGGGAAATCTGTCCCCATGATCCAGTCACCTCCCACCAGGCCCCTTCTCCAACACTGAGGATTCCAATTTAACATGAGATTTGGGTGGGGACACAAATCCTCATCATGTCACCAGGTTATCTGATTTGTACAAAGTTTTCTGGAGGCTTCTTTGAATTTTTTATACTTTTCCTCCATGGCTAGGCACCTGGTCTACCCAACTTAATACAACAACTTGGAGTCAGAGCTCACTTCATCACCTAGTCTTACTTCCAGACTTACCACAAGTTGACCACAAACTTGAGGGAATCATTTTTTCAGCCTATGACTCTCTGTGCATTTCCCAACTGTCAGACTAGTTAGACTCTGATTTTGCCTTTATTTGTATCATGCTTCCACTTTCCCACAGGATTTTATCTTTTCCACCAATTTTTCACTTCCATTCCAAAATGCATACATGTTTGCTATTTCCTACTGAAATTCACCTGGGCTCAACCACCAGTGATAACAACTCCAAATCAACTTTTATTTTGAAGGCCTTTATTTTTCCAGTTTGTACTAAATGTTCTAAACATACAAAGATATTAAGCACACAGGTGGCAAGGTTGTATATTAAAGGATACAGCTGTATGAATTATAATTTATTTCCTCTCCATCTGCAATCTCACTAGTATCCCAGGTTTGATTTTACCCTTTTCCAGATCTCAAAGAAACCAAAACCAATATTTAAGAAAGCCACAGGTTTAAGAATAAAATCTAAATATACAGGATTTATTTGGTAAGTTCTTCTTTCCCTAGAGACCAGAAAAGAAGAGGAACGTCAAGAGAGAGAGAAGCCCTATGAGACTGTCTCTCATGGACAGGAAATCCTCCAACCAAGAACCAAGGGCCAAGCACTGGATTGGAGATGACACAGCAGCGGGCTCTCCTGAAGTGTGCACCTGCTCCCACACAAATTATCACAACAGCTGGATGTTCCACCAGTGAGAAAATCATGCACAGAGAGGTTAAATAATGTGCCCAACTCACAAAATTAGAAACCGGCAGAAGCAGAACAAGTCCCAAAAGCAGTATCACTTCATATTGCAAGTTTCTAATATCTGAGGCAATTTAGCCATAGCAATAACTTCCTCCAAGTTTACCAGATCTCCCCACATTTCACTGTATTGTGAAATCAAATGAGGTCCACTCATGATGAGATTTGTTCTCATGAAGTTTTGAAGATTGTGTGTAGAGAGGGAAAATATTTACATTCTACAAGTCAGGTGGAATGATGTTGTGTTTTCTATAACTGAACTCAACTGCTCTTGTATCAAATCTTAAGGCAAACATTGTACCCGCTTCAATAATAGGATTATTTCATCGTTACTTTCTCCTTCTCCTTTTCTTGCCCTTCTCCCAAGATGTCATCTACATTTCCAAGAGGCTTAATATTTTGCCTTGGATTCCAGAGTAACGGAATTTGAAGCCTCCATTGCCTATGGTTAAGGGTGAACAACATTCACAAAATCTTACATTCTGGTTCTTTTCATCTCTTGCATTTTCTCACTATTTTCTTTCTCTCTCTCATCTTTTTCCTACTCTACTCTCATCCAGGACAGTAATGACAGAAAGGAATTTTCATTTTTCATAATACAGCATGTACTTGCCTTACTGCTATTCTGTAATTACTCTGTGGTACTTTATGAAAACTCTGAACTATCAGACAGCTTTTGAAATGTAAAACTGAGTTTTGGGAATCTGGGACTCGAAAAGCCTGGTTTTACACCAAAGCATTTGCTGTACAACTTCCAGTTTGCTAAAAACAACTATCATTTTGGTGAAGACAAGTCAATGTTTTAAAACATTACCTGATTCATAACCAGTTTTAGAGAAAAATTAGAATCCATAAAAAATTTCCACCAAGAGAATTAACTTATTGTTTAGAGAAAAATTATAAAGAGCAAAATGCCTCTAAATAAGATGATTTTAAAATTAGAAAAATAACAGCTACAATAGTTGATTGACTTCATCTAATAGACAAAAATGGAAAGGGTAAAAAGACAAGATACAACTACATCTTTACTCATGGTCCTATAATTTGTATATATCTGGAAGGAAATTTGACAATAGTTTCAAAATACTTTAAAAAGTACCTACACTCTAATTCAGTATTTCTGCTGTAACATAGACAATTGATGAGGTGCAAAAATATTAATGTCAGCAATATTTGTAAAAGAGAAAAAATGGGAACAAACATAAATACCTAGAATACAGATATTTTTAGATATAATTATTGACACACAGTCAACACTCAATAAATCCAGATTGAATGAATGAATGAATGAATGGCTACTTTTTTTTCAGCAAATATAGTTGACCCTTGAGCAGAGAGGATTAGGAAGCTTGAATCTCCACCCCCTGCAAAGTCAAAAATAAGCATATAACTTTTCACTTCTTCACATTGTAACTACTAATAGCCAACTGTTGATCAGAAACCTTATCGATAAAATAAAGTTGAAGAACGCCCATTTTGTATGTTTTATGCATTGCAAATTATATTCGTATAATAAAGTAAGCTAGAAAAAAGAAAATCATAAGGAAGAAAAATATATTTGTTATTCATTAGGTGAAAAAAGATCATCATAAAAGTCACCATCCTCAATTTGAGTAGGCTGAAGAGGAGGGGGGGATGGTCTTGCTGTCTTAGGGTGGCAGAGGCAGAGGAAGAGGCAGGAGAGGCAGGTACGCTTGGTATAACTTTATAGAAACACTTTATAATTTATGTCTTTTTTTTTCCATTTCTCTATATGGTACCAATTCTTCTTTCACCAGTTGCTTCAGTTTCAGTTTTCATATCATAGAAGAGCCCATGTTATAAAAGAAGGTAAAAGCGGTCTTGAAATTGAAATTCTTCAGCCAGATTGTCTGATGTCAGTTTGGGTTTTGGCCTCTTCTAAGTCTTTTTCCTCATTGTCTAGCACTGGTTTTGAAGCAATCATATCCATCAAGTCATCTTCAGTTAGCTCCTCTGGTGTGATGTCTATTAGCTCTTGAACTTCTCCAAAATCTGTCTTGAAACCCTTCACTCCCCCACTCTTTTTGCCACATCCACAATCTCTTTCATGATTGCCTTGATCGACTGTCATTAATCCCCTGAAGTCATGCACACCATATAGATGCCTTTTGATCCAGCAGAAATTTATTGCTTCAGGCTCGATAGCTTTCATGGTATTTTCCATAAAAATGATGACGTCTTCAATGGCATAATGCTTCCAGATTTTTATGATGTTCTCTTCCTTCGCATTGAGAATCCTATCCATAGAATACCATGTAGAATGAAACTTAAAGGTTCTTATGACTCCCGATAATAGAGGCTGAAGTAGAGACATTGTGTTTGGGGATGAGTAGACCACCGTGACACTTCTGTAATGAAACATGAGGTTCTGGGTGCCCAGAAACATTGTCAATATCAAACTTTAAAAGGCAGTCATTTACTGGCGAGGTACATCCCAAACAAAGCATTGACAGAATCAATTCTGCAAAAGAGTTCTCATTGTCCAGGCCTTCTTGCTGATATACAACAAGGAGGCCTGGGCAATGAGACTTGCAGCTGATGTTTATCTTTTCTTGAAGGCTCAGAGGTTAGCAGCTTTATAGGTAACGTCAGTCTGATGGCATTTGCACAAAACAGAAGAGTTGTTCAGTTCCTTCCTGTCTTAAATCCTAGTGCTTGCTTCTCTTTCTCACCAACAGATATTCTTTGTGGTACTTTTGTCTGCATTAAAAACCTGTTCAGGAAGATAACCTATGTCCTCAGTGATATTCTTACTAGCATCTGGGGATTTGTTTGCTTTTTATTGGTCAGTAGAAGCTGCTTTTCTTGTCATCTTTACATGTTTTAAACCTGACTTCTTTTTTTAAAATATCAAGCCATCCTTTGCTGGCATAAAATATCCAGATTTGGATCCTCCACTTTCCTTTAGCATTAAGTTGTCATACAATTATTTCACCTTTCTGGAATCACATTAGAATCTGTAAAATATGTCTTTTTATAGCAATTCTGCACGTATATAGAAGCTCAATTTTCAGTATAAGATATAAAGGTATTTTGCAAGAAGTGCAAGGTTTTTGAGCCTGCTGGTATCATTTCAGTGATGGATTCACAAATTTTCTTTTCTATTTTTACATTGTGTTTATGCTCAATTCATTTATCTTTGAAATGGTGGACAATCACAGCTACAGATCTTATTCTATGGTACATATCATAAAATTCAACTTTTTCTTATAATGTCAAGACTTTCCTCTGCTTCTTAAGAGCAACTCCAGTATCACTAGTGGCAATTATGTGTTCCATGGTGTTATTCAGGGTTTATGGTATTGCATTAAACACGATCGAAAAGACACAAGAATGGTGAGTGATCACTTTTTATTGGGCTATCCAATTTACTGAAGAGATGAATTGTTCATACAGAGATAATTAGTTTCACAGGATATTTTAAGAAGACACTTGCAACACTTGAGCTCACCATAATAGCAACAGGAGGTGGCTAAGAAATAATTACAGTTGTTTAGTATGTACTACATTTAGTTGCTTGTAGTTATTACTTAATACTACGTCTTCACATTTGTTTATCTTTCTCTCCACTGCAAATAGTGCCATGTGTGGCCTGTGTTTATATGAAGTGTTTACATTCATGTGAAGGGTCTAACATATAGTAAGGATTCATTAATCATTAATAGTAGTCGTATTTTAAATTTTATGGCATGAGCCCGGGACCAGTACTATTCCACAACCTTAAATGTTCTGCTTATACTACTTTAAGTTTTCATTGGCCCCATCATTCTATATTGCTTAACACAATGTGGAAGCTGAGTTACAGGGATAATGATAGTCACCAGGTGAGTCATTACTGAGGCAGAGGCTGTCGAAACCAGCCCTTTATGCTTCACAGTATCCCATTAAGCTGCAACAAAACATATTTAGTTTGGAAAATTAAGCTTTTAGATATGTTTTTAAAAATACAATTATCATATATATGCAGAAACAGAACATATTGAAGTTTACCTTTTAAACTTTTTTTGTCAAAGTGCAGATTATTAAAACTAGATATAGTACAATCTAGAACGGAAAGCATGTGCTGGCATCAGTAGAAAAAATTTGATACTTTAACATGCATTATATTTTTAATGAACTTCTAATCTGCAATATAATTTTATACAAATAAGATTTACAACTTTGCGCATACATCTACACTCATACCCAGTTGCATAAATAGGTTTATTAACATATTGTCTTGACTCAAAAGAATGATGGCAATGCCAATCATAAATTCGTAATACAGCAATTTTATTGTTCCTTTATAAATGTTTTCTATTTTCTTTTTTGTTCTTCCTATATTTCACTCTCCTTGTTACTCTTTCCTCTTTTTTTTTTTACTTGCTAAAATACTTAAAATTTATTTTGTCTGAGTTAATTGCATGCTATCTTATATGAATTGTAAAATCATATAAAATAATTTTATTAGAAAATAGCATCAGTTACACATGGCATTATGTCTTAATAACTCAGAAAGCCAAGGCATATTCTCACATTACATCTCTGCCAAATTGGTTTCCATGCTGGTAAATCGGAGAATGATTGATCTACTGCTGCCTAAAAATCTACAGCCATTTTTTGTCCTAAGGGTGACAAGATGTCTCAATAAGCAAACTTTCATTGCTAGTAAAATAATGCAGAAACTAGGAGAGAAAGAACTCTGATGAGGTTGATTTCACTAGACAAGAAATCAAATAAATTGCCATGGAAGAGAGAATCAAAATAACAGATGAATCTTAAAATGCAAATGCATTATCCATGCAAAATATGGCTGGGGAGGGCCAAGTCACAGCTGGACCTACACAGTGGCAGAAAAAACACTTAAATCTGGAGAAAGCAATAAAAGACTATTTTTACTGTATTTATCACATAATGACAGACTTGAATTCTCAGACATACACTGTAAATGTTGAGATGTTATCTAAAAAGGCATCAAAATCCTAAATGAATTAACGCAAGAACAGACAATCAAATACCGCATGTTCTCACTTATAAGTGGGAGCTAAACATTAAGCACACACAGACATAAGCCCAGGAGCAATAGACACTGGACCACTCAAGACGGGAAGGAAGTAGGGGAGCGTGGATTGAAAAATCTCCTAACACGCACTATGCTCACCACCTGGGTACCACATATCCCTGTAACAAAACTGTACATGTACCCCCATATCTAAAATAAAAGTTGAAACTTAAAAAACAAAATCGAGAACACAGAGTCATAGTGCAGAGCAAAGGACTGACTTGACAAGGTCTACCTGCCCCCCATTCCTCATCCACAGTAGGTGAATAAATGGTGATGCAGAGATGATGACAATATCCCATTTGAAAGTACCAATTCCTGAGAAGTAAGATCTTGCCAGAATTGCAAGGGGCAAATTCATAAAATTCATAGACCTGTTTCCCTATGGTAAACATAAAATTTTTGAAGTAGATCTTTTCCTAGAAATATGTCAGCTTGGAAGAAATATTTTAAAAAGGCAATTGAGAAAAATGCCCGTAGAAGGAAATGAGTATTTATTTTCTGTCTTTTCTAAAATATGTCTTTAAATTTATCTACTTTAACAAAACTAGAAAATATGCAGGGGAATCTTCATCATCAAATCGTATCTATACAGCATCTACCAGTATTATCCTTGCGAAACAAGGATGAAGAGAGTTAGTATAAAAAGTAGAAATACTGAGAATCAGATGGAGGAAACACTAGGCAATGTAGCAATCAAATTCTATTTATGGACTCCCTTTGCATCTCTTTCTCCACCTAGCATTTCAACAGATGTTTAAATCTAATTTTGTTTTTGTTTTTGTTTTTTTTGAAAAACCTGAACTTTGAGTATCCTAGTTAATCTCAACTGTGATCACATGAATACATAAAACAAATGCATAAGCATGCATCTATTAATATTATACATTCATTCCTATGCAATCTAAATATATTTGGATGTTATAAAATATATACCAAAATATAAATTTTAAAAATATAAATAAATGTTCAAATGGTCTTCCCACAATGACTTGTATTTTCTCAAATATTGGCTGAGTTACAATTTGGGACAATCAAGATGAGACAGAAGAGGCTTCTCTAAATTTGGATAATTTGGAGGCCACTGCTTGCCATTTGTGGGGTTTAAGAAAGAGATAATCAAGATAAGACAGGATAGGGTGTAAGGAATGTGGGCATTTGCTGAACAAGGGTCCATAAAAATAATTAACTCTGTGTAAGTAGTGAGGAGTTCACCACACATGCTGGGCCTGGCTTTCCCAGACATCCCAACTCTGCCTTTCCATGGTTTAAAAGATCACCTTACTTTCTGTTACCAAAGTGTGATCAAGGAGGGGGCTTAATAATCTCCTGGGATACTTAATGGAATTGAAATATGTGCATGAGCAAAATTTCAGTGACATACTAATGAAATATTACTGCCCAAGTAAGTCCCTCCTGCTAGATTACCTAGAAAGAAATTCAAGGAACACCTTTGTACCACATCAGAAGACCAGGGTTCTTTCTTCCCTGCACTGGTGAACTTGCATGTTCTCTCCAATGGCAAAAACATTTTCCAACCATTAGCTCTGCTTCCAAGTTGGCTGTGCTCTAAGTCTCTCCCTAGTGGAGAGCAACCAATGGGCTCAGCATTGTGAAGATACTAAACATCATCTACTGTTCCCAAGTCATTTTTTCTGTTCATAAACAGACACACACGCCTGAAAATTAAGTCCTATTTATATTTGTTATCATTCTAGCCCAAGTAACCTATTCTAGACTTCTCACTTTAAACGCATAAAAATGTACTTGCTCCATTCCCTTTCCAATTCTGTTGTTAAATTAGAAACTCAGATTACCTAAATCAAAAAATAAAAGTTCCCCTTTTGCTATGATTTAATTTTCCAATGTAACAATGTAATTTTTGGCATTGTTGCCTTTATATCAGTTCCTTTACACAGATCATGAAACTTTTCAGGTTGAGCTCTTCTATCATAGATTTAAAATAAGTTTAACACCAGAAATTATTTAAACAATGATACATCCGTATAGCTTGAAGAAATCAGCTACACACTGTTAAAGGGATTAATTTATATAAGAATTTTTCCCCAGGGCATGGATAGTTTATTGAACTCAACATAAAGCAAGTAGATGGTATTTTAAAGAGCAAAGATACATAGGTATATAAAAATCTGAAGACTTAATAGACACAGACTCAGAAAATAAAATACTGATAAGAGAAACATATATTTTTGTCACTTTCAAACAAATAGATTCTAGAGGACAAATGTTAAAAATAAATTAGACTTCCTTATAGGAATAAAACATAGCTTTAGGCAAGAATTTCAACATGTAATCTAAATAAAGGGGAACACTATTCAAAGATTTTATTATAAATTAATTCTGGATAGTGTTTTGCAGGTCTGTCTTTCCTTGAAATTTTGTGAATCATGGCTATTTAAAACTCTGATGTTTGTTTTTACATTACAACCTGAATCTTAAAATACTTTATTTTTACTTCAGTGGCGTATTTCTTAATGTCCTAGGTAGTAAACTTACGCGTGTCTTGGTTTAAGTTCCATCAAGCAAATGCAGATATATGAGGTAAAGTGCAAGAAAATGATCAATGGTGACTCTGTAAAAGGGTTCTTTCAAATTGATTACTCATTTCAGTTGTGATTTAGTTGCTTTTAACAAGAAAGGCATCTACTTATTCTCCATTGAAGTGGTACCCCTTTTGTTGCCTTAGAAATATATAAAGAAATTGATTGTGGTCCCTGCCAACATTCCACTTACAAATACTATCATTTCTGATACTCACTTATATTAATAAATAAAGGATTTTTTTTTCTATCAAGCCCTCCATTTGCTAGATTTTGATGTGTATTATTGTAAGTTATGTGTTTGTTTTATTGAAGAAAGTTGGAAGTCACAGGGCATTGGAACTAGTGACAATTGTTTTACGAATTTTATTCTCTCTGCCTAAATGCCTTCTCCCGTACACATTAGTAATTCCAATGGCTTTCTCTCTCCCTTCTTTCAGGACTTTTGTTCAAATGTCATTTTATCATTGAAGTTTTTCCTAATCTCTCACCTGTGCTGAGAGGTCTTACACATAGGATGTTGTGTTCTGATAAGATGTCCCTTTTCTGTGGTTTTCTTGATCAGAAACCATGATTTCCAAGTAGATTCTAAACTCCATTGAGCCAAATGTCTTGCATCAAATGCTTTTGTCTTAAAGCTCTTTTCGAAATTGGTTGTAACTGTGTTCACCACTTCTCCGAACCTTGCCCCATTTCAGAGATAAGCCATGGGCAGGTGGGAGATCACAGTTGCTACTCATCAGGAGCCCCCTGAGTTTCTCTTTACCATGGATGATTGGGTCCCCAAGTACAGATACTTTATATGGTTATTGGGATTAATCAAATTGAGGTTCTTGTCTCTCTTCAACTTGATACAAACAGACATCTGCTGGGCCAACATAAGGTTAAGTGAACATATTCTCTTACCCGTCTCCACCCTTCCAATGCCTACAAAGTTAAAAAAAAAAAAAAAAAGAAGAAGAAGTAAACCAAGTTTACACATATTTGTATGTGTCTATGAATGGCTATACACAACTCTATTACCAGGACATAGCACCAATATAAAGTCTCAACATAGGAAATAATTCTTTGGTATTTTTTTTCCTTTATCTATACTGATTTTCTCCCTGCATTTATGGCTTTCTTTTATGAAGATTCTACGTAAATTTGAAAAGAAAATATACTTATCAACAGTAACATTTGAAGAAGGAGAGACAATTCTCTCTGCCAAAAGTGTCAGGGAAGTATGCTGCATGAGATGAATTTCGAACATCATTTTGAAAGAAGTCAGTATTAGAAGGAGAATTTTAATGCTAATCTTCAACCTCTTCCATATTTCATCTGAAGCTTGCCAAATAGACAATTACATGCATTGACCAATGTGTCTGGAATGTGAGTCAGACGTAAACTGGCCTTTGAGTATCAGCGATGATGATATCAAATCTAATATGTCAGCTGTTTTATTTTGTGATTGGTCTCATATTTACTGAAGATTTTATCTTCCATAGATAAACAAGAATGCTTTCTAATAACTTGGTATCTCCAGTAGTGTTTTTTATACAGAAGCAACTCAATAATTTTAAGCTTTCCTCTACAGTACATGTGCAATTACCTGTAAACCTCTAAAAAGTTAAAAATTCTAGATACCTATATCTGTGCATGTTCGTATTTTTGCCTATCAGTCAAATATTACTCACAGGTATCTCACAGTATTATTTGAGTTGCTAATTATCTTGTTTGAATTATGTCTGCAAACATGAGGGCTATAAAATTATAATAAACTGAGCTTTTTGAGGCTTACCTATGTCAAAGTATGCTAATAAGTTATCTTTGTATTTACCAAAAAGAAAAAAAAAGCATCTTATAAAGTAGGCAAGTGAAAAGAATAACAATATTGTATTAGTTTAGAAAAAAGAGCAGCTCTGATCCAGCCAGAATGTCTTTATATGATAAGAGGTTTGGACTTGTGAGAGTGAATGGAGCCTCTCCAGCTGTTAAGAAGATCTGATTTTTCACTGTCCTGGAAGGCCTCACTCCACACACACAGCCTTGTCCATTAGGCCTCTGGGAGTAACAAAGAGACATCAGGGAGCCCTGTCTCCTTAAGATGTATTTTTAAATATTGGATTTATACTTGGCACTCCAATTCATTTGCTTGGTAGAAAAGGAAATTAAAATAACCTGAAAACAGGTCCAGCTGCCCATTTACTTCAATTTTCACAACTGGACTACCTAAGCTCTCAAAGCTAGTGCTAAAATGATAACAATGACTCTACTCATCATGTGACAGAATGAGGTAAATGAGATATTATGAGTTAAATGAGATACTATATGTTAAGACCTCTGTCTAGTCCTTAAATAACACTAATAAATATTTTTCTTGTTGTTACTATTGTTAAAACCAATGTAACAAAATATTATAGTGAAATTGTTTTTCTATATGTCAAATATTGGAAGGAAAAGGTATATATTTTGTTAATATTTGTTAGTGATAGAATTGTAATTTTTTCAATACTCTCCACAACATTATTAATAGAAGCATACAATTTTTCTAAAATCTTAATTTTCTTTTAGGATTTAAGTGGACTATATGAACCTGAATATGTCCCATTATCCCACATAAACATTAATTTAACCTGAGTGGGTGAGAAATTTAATCAATTCAAATTATTGGGACTTATTTTCTGCAAGACACCTATAGGAATAGTGACAAATTCAAAAATGCAAAAGACTTTGTACTGCCATTGAAAGGGCTCTTGTTTTATTTTAACAATGAAAATTCCCAATGAAAAGCAAAAGAACATGTTCTGTGACGTTAAGGTGAGGCTAACAGCTTGCTTCTCAATAGCTTTAAGGACATTTACTAAAATCATGGGGCTGAAACTTACTATAAAATGGATCAATTCAATGTTAGGTAGGGTGATATTCTCTCACCCCTTTCCCTCTCTGTAGAATTCTCTATCATTCATTCTAATCTTGCTTTCTCTCCCTCTTTCTTGATTTCTGCCAACGTTTAGATTTAAAATTACATTCTGTGGTTATGCTTTAGTACATTTAAAATTATTAAGTTCATATGCTATGATTTCACATGGTCAGTTCTCGATGGGAGATTAGTTTATCCTCCATTACCTTCAAAGTGAACTTTGACTAAAGTATTTCTAATATAAATTCCAATGTAAAGCTACAGTTTTTTCCATTATTTTAAAAAGCTGAACACTCTTATCTTTCTCTTTTAGCCACTGTTAGTATAAATGACCTCAATAGTACAGTCATAAAGACACTGCCAACAAAAGAATAGAGAATTTTACTTTATATATTTTTTCTAACTAAAATTGGATTCATTTGAACCACTTTGAAATGGGTTTAATGGTAATACGTTCAATTTCCATTTGATTTTTGAGGTTATTTTACAAAGTAAATTTATCTGATTCAAATTGCTTAAAAGTTTTTGAATTGGAGCTAGCTTAACCTCAAAAGTTAATATACACTAAAATGTTCTAAAACTTTTTTTCTGCTTTAATACTACAACTATAAGCATGTTCTTACAGAAATGAATTTGTAATCTGTCTTTAAAATTTACAGACAGAAAAATTTGTTATAATCTCTATTGAAAATCTTTGATTTTGTTTATGTAATATCTATCTGAATGGAAAATTTCCTCCAAGGTGCACAAAACAATTTGTAAGTCATAAACTATTTAGACTATAATCAAAAAAGAAATGGCATTATTGTATCTACAAATTACAAATAACTACATATCAGATTCCACTTATGTAAGCTTTTGTAGTTAATTTTAATCTATTTTGCATAAATCAAATTATCTTATCAGGAACATATATTATGTAGTAGTGAAAATTTAAGTAGTTCATCCAAGTGCATGACTTTTGTAGAGTTGGAACCAGAGATGATTTAGTCGTGCTGTATAAATCCATTAGGTTCCTAATCAACATGTACTGATTTTGAGCATGAAAATTTCCAGGTTGGTGCCCTTTCCACTAGACCAAAGTACCTCTCAATTATCGTAATCGGTGTATGATATAATAAACCCTTCGGCATTCTGATGGATTATATCAGTAGCCAAACCCATTCAATATCTTCTAAATTATATTCCTAAGTAGTGTCTTTAATATCAACCTATTGATATCCTTATGCCTACTTAGGAATAGCAGGATCCTTGCTTTACCTTGCAAGCTTTGCTTAGAGTCCTATGTCTTACAATGGCTATTATAACAAAAAGGTGGACCTTATGGGATGATAGGCAGGAAGAGTTTGCACTTTGGCCAGTGCTATGGGTTGAAAGTCTCTCTCAAACTTAACCCCCTATGCAACGGTGTTGGGAGGTGAGGCCTTCTAAGAGGTGATTAGGTCATGAGGCAGAGTCCCCGTGATGGATTAATGTCCTGATTGAGAATGGGTTAGTTATGAGCAGTGGGCTTGTTATAAAAGCTAGCTCAAGGCCGGGCACGGTGGCTCACGCCTGTAATCCCAGCACTTTGGGAGGCAAGGAAGGTGGATCATGAGGTCAAGAGATCGAGACAATGCTGGTCAACATGGTCAAACCCCGTCTCTACTAAAAATACAATAATTAGTTGACTGTTATGCTGTGTACCTGTAGTCCCAGCTACTCGGGAGGCTGAGGCAGGAGAATCACTTGAACTCAGGAGGTGAAGGTTACAGTGAGCCGAGATCACATCACTGCACTCCATCCTGGCAACAGAGTGAGATTCCACCTCAGGAAGAAAAAAAAAAAAAGCTAGTTCAATTCCCTCTTGCTGATGGTTAGTCTGGTAACAGTAAATTTTCAAGTTGGTATTAAAATCAAAGTGAAAAGTGCTGATGATGTCACTGCTGCTGATGTTACCGTATGTGTTGAAACTTGAGGGATGCAAGGCTATTTGTAGAAATAGGCACGTGTGTCTCAATTTTTTTACCCCATTCTGTTCTGTATATAAGACATTTTAGGTGTCAACTGTTTGTGCCATTGTTTTAGTTGACTAAAAAATGCAACTTTTTAAAATACTCTGTGTAAAATAGTAAGAAATGACACATAGCACTAGGTATTTGGTAATACCTCATATAAACTTCCTGCCTTCAATTTATTGTGGATCCTTCAGAAAATTAGGTTAACACTCTAAATATGAGAAGTATGTGGACATAAGCAAAGGTGGTACACAGACATACAATACCAGGACTTTCGGGTTTTTTTTTTTTTTTTTTTTTTTTTTGAGACGGAGTTTCCGTCTTGTTAGCGAGGCTGGAGTGCAATGGCGCTATCTCGGCTCACCGCAACCTCCGCTTCCTGGGTTCAAGCAATTCTCCTGCCTCAGCATCCCGAGTAGCTGGGACTGGGACTACAGGCGCGTGCCACCATGCCCAGCTAATTTTTGTATTTTCAGTAGAGACGGGGTTTCACCTTGTTGACCAGGGTGGTCTCAATCTCTTGACCTCGTGATCCACCCACCTCGGCCTCCCAAAGTGCTGGGATTATAGGTGTGAACCACCGTGCCCGGCCCCAGGACTTCTTATTAATCTGCCTGTGTTGGTTAAATTAAGCTTGAAAATGCTACAAGTCTTGGAAATTGAGCTGCTCACTGGTTTGAAATCATTGCATATAAAATACTACAGAGGGTAATTTTAAAGAAGCATTTGGTTTGAAAAGAGGAGGAAACCCCTGGCTATGTGAAGTCAGAGTAGCAGGACAAATATTTTATAATAATTGGAGAAAAATGATGGGGAAAACTGAATTGTTGCAAACTCAAGACGTAACTATCAGGATGGGAGGCTCTACATAGAGAAAAGGGGCAGCCAATGAATAAATCCTCATTTGTTTGTTAGACCAGAATTTGGTAAGTTAGAAACATTAGTGTTTATAGAAAGATCAGTTTTTTGTAGGAATTGGAGAATTACACTTGAGTTCAAGAAGCTAAGATTATAGATTTTTTTGAGAAATCTGTAATCAAACAGAAGAATGAGGAGACTTGTTATTTAAAAAGACTAAGTCTAAAAATAATTTAGCAAATTAAAGTGGAATACAAATATACGTTAATGCTGGCTTTTATATTTGCCTATGTATTTTTTCATACCAGAGTTCTTTCTGTCCTTCATAATGCTTTGGGAAACTGTCTAGCATGCCTTCATTTTATCTGGTAGACCTGCCTTTAACATTCCTTTCAAGTTAGAACAACTGGCAATAATCTCCCTTAGCTTTTGTATAACTAAAAATCGCTTAATTTCTCTTTCCTATTTGAAGAATAAGTCAACTGGATATAAAATTTTCTGTTAGCATTATTTTTTCTTTTAACACTTTCAAAACGTCATCCCACTGTTGTCTAACCTCCTGCTTCCTGATGACAAGCTGGCTGGTCATCTAATGTAGGATTCCTTTTACGTGATATGTCTCTTCTCTATTGGTGCTTTAAAGAATCCTTCCATTTTTGTCTCTCAATAACTTGATTATAATGTGTCTCAGGGTAAATCTTGTGTTTTTTCTTTTCAGAGTTTCTTGATATTTTTGGATTATAGATTCATGCTTATTTACATATGTTGAAATTTTCAACCATTTATATCCGAATATATTTTCTGCCATTTTCTGTTTTCACTCTTTTAGGACTCCTGTTGTGTGTATTTACTATACTTAATAATGTTCGCAGGTCTCTTAATCTTAGTTTCTATTGTCTTCATTCTTTCTTTTTGCTCCTCAGTCTGGGTCATTCCAGTTGAACTTTCTTCTAATTAACTGATTATTTCTCCTGCATGTTCAGAACTGGTACCGAAATCCTGGGGTACATTTTTCATATCAGTTATTATACATTTCAGTTTCAAAATATCTGGTTCATTTTTCTATATCTTTATTTATGTTCACTATTTGTTCATACCTCATTCTCCTAGTTCATTTAGCTATTTATCCATAATTTCTTTTTGAGCTTTATAAGAATATTTTTGAGTTGATTTAAAATATTTGCTTGGTAAATCCAATATCTGTGCTTCTTCAGGGCAGTTTTTGTTAATTTCTTATGTACATAGAACATTATATAATACCAAAAATATAGACTTAACAGAAATAAATTAGAAAACTCACTAAATAAATAAATAGTGACAACCCACAACGAACACCAAAAATGAACCCTTAATAAAATGACCATCATATAAAATTCAAAATGTTCAGTTTTCAACAAAATTCTGTAAAGCAAGACAGGAAACACTGTAGAGTCTCTGTAGTCTCTATTTCTTTAGATTTTACCCAGCTAATATTTAGATGGAGGGTTTTTTTGTTTGTTTGCTTTTTTTTTTTTTTAGCATGTGGAGAGATAAAGAAACAAGAGGAAGAAGAAAAAAAGAGAGGCAGGAGAAGTAAAAGAAAACAAAAAGAAACTTCAATTCATTGCCTCTTGGCTTTTGTTCTGGGTCCTTCTTTCAACACTTACCCAACCCACTTCAAACTCTAACTCAGCCATCTATTTATGTCTGCGCTAAGCCTAGAGATCAGGTAGAGGTGAAAGCTTCAGGTTGTCTCAGATCTTTCTGAGCCTACATCTTTCCCTGGGCATGTGTGTGGCTTTCTAAATTTCCCAGTGTATTTGGAGTGCTTTTGAATATCCTCATTTCTCAAAGATATCTTCTACTTGCTTTTCCTCTCTGGCTTTTAGTGCCTTATTATTACCTTACCTAAAATGTTTGACCTCAGGTAGCAGTGGGTTGTTTCTTTACCTTAAAACATTTTTAAAGAATATCTCTGCTTTTTTGCCCTGACTGAGTCCCAAATTAGGCAAAACAAAGGCAAGAGACTTGTGCCAGTCATTCAGGCAACGCCCGGAAGGATCAGACACTGGAAGCATAATTTTTTCAGAGCTCCCTGCTGACTCAGGGGTTAGAATCCCACGCTGCAAATGTAGGCTCCCGTCTTCTAGATTAATATGGAACTGCACGTGACGTGGTGAGGCAAGGCAATGGACAATTTCATGATTTTCAATCAATTTTTGAGTTGTCTTTATTTGGATTCAGGGGTTTCCTTGGTCGTTGAAAACTTTGGACTGTTTTCCAGAGTTCTGACCCCTGGATTCTGACAGGTCAGGTTTATATTTTGAAGTTCTCATATATATATATATATATATATATATATAATATGTATTGGCATATTATATATAGCAGTTATATATATAATATATATTATATAGTACTAAATGCATACGCTATAAAATATACACACATCTATATATTAAGTATATTTAATATATACAAAAAAGATATATAAAATGTATTTGTATATTTTATATAGCAGTAATACATAATAATTATATAGTAATATATACTATATTATATATACATACATCTACATGTTAAGTATATTTAAGGTATATATATTATTGAATATAGTTCAACATATATTTGGCATCATTGTATATAGTGCATAATAATAATATGAGAGTTTGGAGAATTACTTTTCATTGGAGATATAATTTTAAAAGTAGCGTTTTAGCCCATTTGTTCTTTAAAATGACAGTTACTTACTTTACCTCTAAATTCTACATGGCAAACATGCTGTATGTCAGAGCACTTGTGTGATCAGATTTCAGTTTGCCACTGCAGTTTTATACCAGTCATTTTCAGCATGATTTTCCCTTCATTCTTAGCAGCAAATAGCAGTGTACTTTTGCATGGCACGATTTTAATTATATTACCAAATGGGAAAACAGTTTCCTCCACAGATTGGCAAAACAGAGAAATGTTACAGTTGCCTTTGAATTGCATGACTCATGAACATATGAAAACTAAGTAATGCATTTTGAATGAGCTAATCTTAGTAGTAATGACTATTCATTTATAAAAAGTGGTGTGAAAAAGCCTATGCAATTTATTTAAATCCTAAGTGAACTTAAAATAAGTCTAGTTTATGTGAAGCACTTTTAAATAAACTACAAAGTAATTTTCTATTTGAATCATCTCAGTGGCTTACTTTTCCATCTTATTGTTTTAATTTTTTACTGTATATATAAGCAAAGCAGTACCTAGCATGAAGAAATTACACAAGGAATGCATATCTTGTAAAGTCATCTTTAAATCATGTCTTATTCAGAATTATGTTCCAAGAAATGAACACTGCAGAAGTAAATATTGTTATTTAATATTACAAAAAAGTATGATAGTCTATCTGAATTCCGTTATTAGAGCTTTTTCAAAATGTGCCATAAATAATAATAACTATTGTAAGAAGCAGCCAGTTGAAATTTTGCTCTATCCACAAAAGTACGTAGTATTTGTATTAGCAGTATGATAGCCACATATTTAAACTATGAATAGGGCATATATGTAAGCCTTAGCCCATAGTAAATATCAACAAATGCTTCTGAAAGAATGGATCAATGAATCAAAAATAGTCTGTTATATGACCAATCTACTATATTCAGATATAAGAAACAAAATATTGATGGAATAGCTATTTCGTGCTAGTGCTATAACTGTGTTCAATGACTTCCTTTAATTTAAAATGCAGAAATTCTAAGGCATCATTGCCCTCCTGTTATTATTATATGTCAACATTTACTAAGGGAATTTTCTGTGTCATTTAGTGATTAATGTCTAAATATCTTCTAATTCATTAAGATGGACATCACACTCAGAAATGAAAAACCTCTGTTCTTTCCACTTTGACAAGATAGATGCCATGTGTGAGCAGGTGGCATACTAAGAAAATTTTCATGTCAGGAATGAAAGAAGCAAATGAGAATATAATAGATTAAAGTTCAATTTAACTAAGGAACAGTGAGTTGATAAATGGCTAGTTTACACTAGGTATTCTAGATTTAACATATGTCACAAAATGTAATGTCATCAAAACTTCTTAGTACTGAAGTTAAGGAAAACAAATATTGAGATACTATTGAAATATGTAAAAGTACTACTTTTTAGCTAATATACATTGAAGTATATAAAACAGAAGAGAGATGAAAAATGTCTCCCATAGTTTTATACATCAAGAGGAAGAATTCACCACTTAAAACAGAATAAAGTTTTACATTTCATTGTCTAAAATTTTGCCTGTAAAACACTTGTGTACTGCGTTTTGCTTTTGATTAGAATATGCTTTTGTGCTTACAAGGAGTTCATTCATTCACTCATTGCATAATACGTGAATCTAGTGCTTGCTTTGGAAAGAACCATAGCTACCTAGATGACATCTAATTTAGCCAACGCTGAAAAATAAAAATGAAAAATATATACATATTCATAGTGAAGACCAAAAATGAGATACGATCTTTGAGCTCAAAGTTTTAAGAATCTTCAATACTTGCAATCAGATACTTTTTCTTATCAACCTATTAAAATTAGCCAAGCCCCATTCACCCCCTAATGTCAAATGCAGTTCTTCAGATAATTTATGATCCTCTTACCCACTACCTCGATCTCAGATAATCTTGTGAATTTCTTCATTTACTTATGCATTTTTCCTCTTGTCCCATTTGGAATATAAACTCTGTACATTAGATAATCTTATTTCTCTCACGATTGTATGTTTAACTTCAATAAAACTTCCCAAAACAGCCAGGCATGTTGGTTGATGCCTATAATCCCAGCACTTTGGGAGGCTGAGGTGGGAGGATTGCTTAAGCCAGGAATTCAAGACTAGTCTGGAGAACACAGTGAAATCTCATCTCATGATAGATAGATAGATAGATAGGATATATATATATATATATATATACATATATATATACATATATATACATATATATATATATCTACATAAACACATAAATGATGTATATAATATTTATTAAATAAGTAAATGTGCATTTAACATTGAAAATTAGGAAGTTGTTTTATGTGCATGATATCATATGTATATATGTGATACCAGATCTGCTACATCTACAAGCATTTGCTGTCTTATATACATAAAACAACTTCCTAATTTTCAACATTAAATGCACATTTACTTATTTAATAAATCTAATGAAAATATAAGATACGGTCACATACTACTACTATACAAGAGCTTAGGTATTAGGTGCTACAAAGAAACTAGAAAGTGGCACCATCCTGCAATTTCAGAGCAAGAATTCAAACATTTTAGCTTTACTAATACTATTCATAAATCCAGGGAGAGTTTAAATGCAGATGTGCTTGACCTATAGCAGAGCAGAAGACAGTCTGCAGGACCAAAGAAATGAAACGGGTTTGAGTGTACTTCTTTAAAAAGTGGAGGAGTATTTCAGGGTAGGCTTTGTGAAGAAACCAATAGTAAGACAATAAATATACGCCTACCAGGCGAGCTGAACAAAAGTGAGGGTTTAGCTGAGGCTAAACCATAGCAAGGGTTGCTGGTAAGCACTTTTGTTCATTTATTCAAAATGCATTTAAAATCTCCTTTATTATGAACTGTCCCATCCATTTGCTGCTTTCTTTTCCAGAGTTTTAAATCTATACCCAAACGGTTCACATTATTTGCTAGACAGCCACTCCAAAACTAAGAGTATTAGGCTTTATATTTGAACATAAATATGTAACAGGTGCTACATCAGATCTTTGAAAAGGGTTCTGAAGCTATGAATGATTACTAAATAACTTTATATAGTGCATTTTATAAGCATATCAAATTTTAGTGAGTTTATTCTTTACAATGCTTTAGAGACTCTAAAGTAGAAATCCTTGTTATAATAATTTAGCTTTACAGTTGTTTCTTTGAGCATAAATGTATCTATTTGAAGGTCCCCATAAAACAAATTCATCAGTATTCTTCCTTGTGATGTATATTTACTACTTTATGCACCAGGATAAAGGAAAGCTTGCTCAGTCTATCTCAGTCTCTTTCTCTCTGTGTGTCTTGGCGAGTCACGTGCTGTAACAAATGGCAGGTGGGGAAGTTGTACATTTCGCTGGATTTGTATGCTGCCAATAAGAGAAATGGGAAGACTTTTTTTTTTTTTTTGCAGTAGAAATAGACAAAAGCATAAACATAATTTGGAAAGAAGAAATGCCAAGACAGGAAGGCATAGGAGCATCGTTTTTTGAAGTGACTGAAAAAGGAAAAGGTAGCTATGTTTTTTTTCTGGTGGGCTTAGAAAATACTCAGGTATGAATATCAGGTAGAGTTTGATTTCCTCTCTGAACCCAGATAGACTGATGCCATAACTTCTTTTCCTGGCACATGATTTACTAGCAAGTGAATGTTTTACACTACTTCCCACTACTAATTACTCTGAGCTTGTTTTTGCAGACCTGAGAATTCTCTGAAAGGAATACAGCAGGTGTCTTATACAACATGGCCCTTATTACTTCTGAGGACTTCCCTTTACTACTTCCCTTGTTAATACACCTTTCCAGAATACTGGCCTCCTTCTGTACCTAGTATATAAGAGGCGGCCTTCTGTACCCTTCTCTTCCCGCTGGCTGGAATACTCCCCTGCCAGATAGCCACAAGACTTACTTCCCTATCTGAGGCTTCCCCCTGAAAGAGAAGCAAGTGAGGAAGTGGAAGGTTACACAGAGAAAAATCCTAACCAAGGGCATATTGCCCGATTTCCCTCTAGGCAGTGGGGCCTCTCTCTGCAAGGCCCTGCCTAGAAGGGTTCAGAAGGGCTCCAAGAACTGTCTGCCTAAATCTGTCACTGGAGGCTTCTGTCTCTGAATGGAAGAAGGCTTCTGCTGTGATGGAGAAGGCCCTGACACAGAAAGTCTGAGTCACAATTAGTGCTGGAGGTGAGATGCCATTAGCCAAGGTGAGCCTGTCCTTGCAGACAAGCATCTGCTGCAGAAATCAGAAATGGCTGAGGGACACCAGAAAACTCTCTTCTCCTCCTGCACCCCTTCAATTATTTGCTCACATCTGACTGCCTTGGATTAAATCGCTGTAATCTCCGTATTCCCAGCATCTTGCCATCTGTCCCCTCCCAGTACTCTGTTTATCTTTCCTAGTGCTTATCACCACTTGCTACCTGTCAGCAGCATACCACATTAGGGAGGTGGGGTGGGCCTGCCTGGGTACAGGCAATAAAGGATGCAATCATAGAGAAATTAATGATGCAATAAACTCACTAAAATCTGCTTTTCATTTTCACCATGCACTCACAATTCTAAACAAAGTCAATGACAAAACCTACTTTTTCTCTGGGAGATTGAGCACCTCCCCACTGCTTGGCCTCCTTGAGACTCTTATTTATTCAATTAAATACTGTCTCACTCACTAAAATGTACTTTCTATGAAAAGATAATTTTTAGACTCCCACACAATAATAGTGGGAGACTTTAACACTCCACTGTCAATATTAGACAGGTCAACAAGACAGAAAATTAACAAGGCAATCCAGTACATGAACTCTGACCTGGACCAAGCAAACCTAATAGACATTTACAGAACTCTCCACCCCAAATCCACAGGATATACATTCTTATCAGCACCACATCACACCTACTCTAAAATTGATGACATAATAGGAAATAAATCACTCCTCAGAAAATGCAAAACGAAGGAAATCATAACCATTTTCATTCTTTTATATTTTCTGAGGAGTGACTTCCAATTATGTCTCTCAGATCACAGTACAATCAAATTAGAACTCAGAATTCAGAACCTAACTCAGAACCACACAACTTCATGGAAACTGAACAAATGGCTCTTGAAAGTTGACTGGATAAACAATGAAATGAAGGCAGAAATAAAGATGTTCTTTGAAACCAACAGGAAAGAAAGAATGTACCAGAATCTCTGAGACACATTTAAAGCAGTGTCTACAGGAAAATTTATAGCAATAAATGCCCACATGAGAAGTGAGGAAACATCTAAAATTGACACCCTATCATCAAAATTGAAAGAGCTAGAGGAGCAAGATTTAAAAAACTCAAAAGCTGGCAGAAGACAAGAAATAACTAAGATCAGAGCGGAAGTTAAAAAGATAGAGACACAAAAAACCCTTCAAAAAATCAATAAATCCAGGAGCTGGGTTTTTGAAAAGATTAACAAAATAGACCACTAGAAAGATTAATAAAAAAGAAAAGAGAGAATAATCAAATAGATGCAATAGAAAACGATAAAGGGGATATCACAATAGATTCCACAGAAATACAAACCACCATCAGAGATTACTACAAACAACTCTATGTACATAAACCAGTAAACCTGGAAGAAATGGATAAACTCCTGGACACTTACACCCTCCCAAGCTTAAACCAGGAAGAAGTCAAAACCCTGAATAGACCAATAACAAGGGCTGAACTTCAGGCAGCAATTAATAGCTTCCCAACTAAAAAAAGCCCAGGTCAAGTTGGGTTCACAGCCGAATTCTATCAGACATACAAAGAGGAGCTGGTACCACTCCTTCTGAAACTATTCCAAACAATCCAAAAAGAGGGAATCCTCCCCAAATCATTTCATGAGACCAACATCATCCTGATACCAAAACCTGGCAGAGACTCCACAAGAAAAGAAACTTCAGGCCAATATCCATGATGAACACAGATGCAAAAATCTTCAATAAAATACTGGCAAACCGATTGCAACAGCACATCAAAAAGCTTATCCACCATGATCAAGTAGGCTTCATCCCAGGGATGCAAGGCTGGTTCAACATACGCAAGCCTATAAATGTAATTCACCACATAAACAGAACCAAAGACAAAAACCACATGATTATCTCAATAGATGCAGAGACCTTCAAGAAAATTCAACACGCTTTATGCTAAAAACTGTCAATAAACTAGGTATCAATGGAATATATCTCAAAATGATAAATGCTATTTACAACAAGCCCACAGCCAATATCATACTGAATGGGAAAAAACTAGAAGCATTCCCTTTAAAATCTGGCACTGGACAAGGAAGCCCTCTCTCACCATTCCTGTGCAATAAAGCCAGAGCAATCAGGAAAGAAAAAGAAATAAAGGGTATTCAGTTAGGAAAGGAGGAAGTCAAATTGTCTCTATTTGCAGACAACATGATTGTATATTTAGAAGACCCTATCATCTCAGCCCAAAATCTCCTTAAACTGATTAGCAACTTCAACAAAGTCTCAGGATACAAAATCAATATGCAAAAATCACAAGCATTCCTATACACCAATAACAGACTTAAAGAGAGCCAAATCAAGAATGAACTTCCATTCACAACTACTACAACAAGAATAATATACCTAGGAATACAACTAACAAAGGATGTAAAGGACCTCTTCAAGGAGAACTACAAACCACTGCTCAAGGAAATAAGAGGACACAAACAGATGGAGAAACATTCCATGCTCATGGTTAGGAAGAATCAATATCATGAAAAAGGCCATACTGCCCAAAGTAATTTATAGATTCAACACTATCCCCAACATGCTACCAATGACCTTCTTCACAGAACTGGAAAAAAACACCTTAAACTTCATATGGAACCAAAAGAGAGCCCACATAGCCAAGTCAATTCTAAGCAAAAAGAACAAAGCGGGAGGCATCACACTACCTGACTTCAAACTACACTGCAAGGCTACAGTAATCAAAACAGCATGGTACTGGTACCAAAACAGAGCTATAGACCAATGGAGCAGAGGCAAGGCCACACATCTACAACCATCTGATCTTTGACAAACCTCACAAAAACAAGCAATGGGGAAAGGAGTCCTTGTTTAATAAATGGTATTGGGAAAACTGGCTAGCAATGTGCAGAAGGCAGAAACTGGACCCCTTCCTGACACCTTACACTAAAATTAACTCCAGATGGATTAAAGACTTAAACATAAGAACTAACACCATAAAAACCTCAGAAGAAACCCTAGGGAAAACCATTCAGGACTTGGGCATAAGCAAGGACTTCATGACTAAAACACCAAAAGCATTGGCAACAAAAGTCAAAATAGACAAATGGGATCTAATAGAACTCCAGAGCTTCTGCACAGCAAAAGAAACAATCATTAGAGTGAACTGGCAACCAACAGAATGGGAAAAAAATTTTGCAATCTACCCATCTGACAAAGAACTTATATCCAAAATCTGCAAAGAACTAAAACAGATTTACAAGAAAAAAAAACAAACAAACCTATTCAATAGTGGGCAAAGGATATGAATAGACACTTTACAAAAGAAGACATATATGAGGCCAACAAATATATGAAAAAATGCTCATCATCACTGGTCATTAGAGAAATGCAAATTAAAACTACACTGAGATACAATCTCACGCCAGTTAGAATGGCGATCATTAAAAAATCTGGAGACAACAGATGCTGGAGAGGATGTGGAGAAATAGGAACACTTTTACACTGTTGGTGGGAGTGTAAATTAGTTCAACCATTGTGGAAGACAGTGTGGCAATTCCTCAAGGACCTAGAAATAGAAATTCCATTTGACCCAGCAACCCCATTACTGGGTATATACTCAAAGGATTATAAATCGTTCTATTATAAGTACACATGCACACATATGTTCATTGCAGCACTGTTTACAGTAGCAAAGACTTGGAAGCAACTCAAATTCCCATCGATGATAGACTGGACAGGGAAAATGTGGCACATATACATCATGGAATACTATGCAGCCATAAAAAACGATGAGTTTGTGTCTGGAAACCATCATTCTCAGCAAACTGACCCAAGAACAGAAAATCAATCACCGCCATGTTCTCACTCATAGGTGGGTGTTGAACAATGAGAGTACATGGACACAGGGAGGGGAGCATCACACACTGAGGTCTGTGGAGGGGACTAGGGGAGGGACATTGGTGTGTAGGGAGTTGGGGAGGGATAACATGGTGAGAAATGCCAGGTATAGGTGATGAGGATGGAGGCAGCAAACCACATTGCCATGTATGTACCTATGCAACAATCCTGCATGTACTTTATAGGTACTCCAGAACCTAAAATATAGTCATATATATATATATATATATATATGGATTTTCTTTTAAGAAAAGAAGAGAAAATTTTTGCCTATTTTTTCAGTGCTGTAACTTTAGGGCTTGACAAGCACCTGGTGTGTACACATTTGTCAGCTGAGTGTGTGAGTGTCCTGCCTCTCCTCCCCAGTTCCCGCCGTCATCAGAGGTAAGCCTTGGGCTTCAGGACTTGGGCTCTCCCTTCCTTTCTGCAGGAGAGCAGCAAGTGGATGCGAGATTGGAAGTGTTTTATTATATTTCAATTTTAAAAAGAAATAAAGAAATTCTAGACTTGCTACGGAGAATTCCTAAAAAGAGAAAAACTCCTTCTTTGTCAGAAAGTCTAGAACGAACTAATAATCTAGCCACATTTGTTTACAATAGAGAAGGAATAAAATAAGCTGCATTGCCACCAGATGGATAGGGGAGCAAAGGGATCTAGGTTCTTTATAGATGCAAAATCAAAATGGTGACAAGTATGACCTCTGGTCGTCCTCACTGCTACACTCTCACCAGCACCATGACCGTTTACAAATGCCTTGGCAACGTCAGGAAGCTACCCTGTATCATCTAAAAAGGGAAGACATGAATAATCCACCCGTCGTTTAGCATCTCATTAAGAAATAACCATAAAAATGGGCAACAGCAGCTCTCGGGGCTGTTCTGTCTATACAGTAGCCATTCTTTTATTCCTTTACTTTCTTAGTAAACTTGCTTTCACTTTGCACTGAAAACTCACCATGAATTCTTTCTGTGCCCTCCTCAAAGCCACCTTTTAGACAGAAGTGTCCTGAGGACTCTTTCCTAATGCCCTTACCCTGGATAGGTTTTGTGACATTCCTCCGTGGCCTGCATGGCTCGGCAAGAAACAGTCCGGGGAGCCCAGCATTGAATGCATTTGTGAGTCTTCACCAGACCCAATGCCTGCTGTTGCCATCAGAAACCAGGAAACAGAGCCCTCCTTCTGTCTATTAGGTTAAGCCTAATACTCTTCTGTGATAAAAGGAAGCACAGAACCCACAAAGGCAACTGATATTGGACCTCAGGCCAGCTTCAAGTTCAAACAGAATTTAAAATTTCAATTTTAAGTTTAACATAAAGGTGATAATTCTTGCATGCCAAAAGTACTAGTACAATTAATAAAATTTACTTTCTCCTGGCAGCTCATCCCTTCTTTTTGCCCTCCTACCTTCCCTCCCATTCCCCTCCTTTCTTCCTTCATTCTATCCTTTCTCTCTCTTTGCTTTCTCAAGCAATATTTCAGAATAGCTTTGATATACTCTTTTCTCATTTTATTTATTCATTCACCTCCCAGGCTGCAGAGAAAGAAGAAAAATGTAAATCACCTGACCAAGTCCACAAAATGATGAAATGTTACGAGTTGAACTAAAACCCAGGTTGCCTGAGTTCAGTTTCTCCAGTCTTTCTCCTGCAGTATTCTACTTCTGCTCTGTTCTTCCATCCCTTTCAATCCTATTAGTACACAGAACATTCTTGTGCTACTTACAAAACGGTCTCGCTCCAGGGAAAAGCCATTTGAAAAAAATGCTGTGGTCTGGGGAAGGACACTGGATCCCAGCCCCTACCTGTGCCATCCACCTGGAACTCTGCAGAGAGTGACTGCTCACCTGAGCTCTATCTCTGCCTTCTTCTAGGGCCTCTCCCTTTCCTTCTTCTTCTTCAAAGGTCCAAGATTCAAGATACAAGGTTCTCTCAGCAATGAAGACATTTATACAGGTATTATTTTTAGCTAAACTGCCAAAGCAAACTGTAGGACTTCAAAAATTTTACTAATAAAGACAAACCAGTGCATCATCATTGCACTGGGATGCAGATATTCCTAAAAGGCTTCCATTTTATGGATGTGCTTAAGTGATTGGGCAGGGTTCAGGGGTGCTTGGGTTTGTCCATGGAAACAGTGTGATCAGGCTGACCCTTGTAACGTCTTTCTCCTCCCAACTCTAGATAAAAGTGAGGTATTTGAATAGTATGTGCATATAGAAAGTCACTGTTGGGGAAAGAGAAGAAATAATAGGAAAGAGACAGAGCCAAGAGATATTCAGAGGCACTAGGAGCTGCCCATGGCTGCCATTTTACATTTCACCTCTGCTGTAGAGGAGCTACTCCAAATGAAAATGCATTACAGGGAAAAAAAAATCATTACATTTCATTATTCAAAGAAATATATACTTACAGTACGGTTATAAGCTTTCCTGAAATTATATTAGATTAAATTAAAACTTGATTGATCAGGTCTTAACATTTCTGTTCAATAACCAAAGATTGTAATAGGAACTAAAAAATGGCTTGCCCCAAATTTAGCTTATTAACCATCCCCCTAACCCCGCTCTCCCCTCCCCCGCCCCCCAAAACAAGTCCTGCACTATCTTTTCCAGCCTCTGGAAAAAACATTCTTCTACTTTCTATGTCTGTTAGTTCAGCTGTTTTTATTTTTATATTCCACAAATAGGTGAGGACATGTGATACTGGTCTCTCTGTGGCTGACTTATTTCACTTAACATAATGATCTCCAGTTCCAACCATGTTGTTGCAGATGACTTGATCCCATTCTTTCTTATGGCTGAATAGTACTCCATGGTATGTACATGCACATTTTCTTTATACTAAATTAAAGAGTGTAATTAGATTGTCTGTAACTCAAAGGATAAATGCTTGGGGACAGATACCCCATTCTCTATTATGTACTTATTTCACATTGCATGCCTATATCAAAATATCTCTTGTACCCCATAAATATATACAGCTACAACATTCCCACACAAATTAAATAATAATGGTAAATAAAAATGAAAAATAACATAAATAAACAAATTGAGTCTAACTCTTCCTGGCATTGGTGGCCCAATCAAACTAACAAATTTTAAAACACAGTAAATAAACCATATGTCCCTAGTGAGATAGTTTCAAGAACAACAATGAATGCAAAGAAATTGTAAGCTCTTTCGTTATTAATATTTTATCTTGAAATTATGATATGTATACATAAGTAAATCGATGATTATAAATATATGGATAACTATATGATAGAGCAAATTAAAATTGTATTGTTAAGATTTTTAGAAGAAAAAGATACAAATATAGACTCACAATAGTCAGGTAAAAATTCAACACTTTCGAGTTAGAAATATCTAAAATATTACGTCTATTAAAAATAAAATTACCAGCTCTGCCCAATGGAAAAGTCCAGTAGCAATGGCAATCCTAGTTAACTATCAAAAAAACACATTGGCACTTTGGGAGGCTGAGGCAGGAGGATCATTTGAGGTCAGGAGTTTGAGGCCAGCCTGGCTAACATGGCGAAACCCTGTCTCTACTAAAAATACACATGAAAAAATTACCTGAGTATGGTGACTCATACCTGTAATCCCAACTACTAGGGAGGCTGAGGCACAAGAATCGTTTGAACCTGGGAGGTGGAGGTTGCAGTGAGCCAAGATTGCACCACTGCACTCCAGCCTGGGCCACAGACTGAAATCATGTCTCAAACAAACAAAACAAATGAAAAACCCACAGTGATAAGCATATATGATCAACCTACTATATTTAGCTTCAGCCAACTGGGCTAATTTTCAATCTCAATTAACTTTTAATTTTAATGTCTAAAAATGACGAATTCCCTTTATAAATGTCATACTCAGAACTTAATGTATTGTGCATATCCTAATATGATTTTCAACCATATTCAAAATCTTCCATGTTTTATACAAATATTAATTAGCTTCATTGATGTTAATATGTACACTTCTTGTGTTTAAAAAGTGCCAATGACATTTGTTGCTCCTTCGAATCTCACCTATTAACTCACATTTGCCTCTATTTCATCAAGAAAATACAGCCGCCCTGTCTAGAAGTAGAAATTATCTTCACAATCAATATTTCTGTATGTATAGGACTTCTCTTTCCTTTTTAAAAGAATATGCACAAGCTAATGAGTGGAAAAAAGCTGTCTGTGATCAAAATAATGAATCTAATATTGAGACAAGCCTAATGCCAATTTGCTTTTTAAATAAACATTGTCACAGTAGGAAGTTAATTAGTGGTATTGTTGTGCTTTGCCATAGGTAGAAAAACAAAACAAAACTTCTGTAAAGCACAATGAGATAAAGGATTGATTATTTTGTCTGTTAATAGTGTTTCCTAGTTCTCCATTTGCTTAATAACCTATTAGGACACGTTGTATTTCCACCTTTCCATGTGTCTCTGAGTGAAACTGCAGAGAGCTAGAAAAAAGTTTGCTGTGAGTATTGAGGTGAAAGACTATATATAAAACAATGGCAGCTCAGAAAACATACAACACTGAAATCGTGCAACTGTCAGATTGTCAGTATTATTTTATCACAAGAAGTGGCCACTGAACTTGAGACAGGCTTCCTGGATAGCGAATCCCCAGCCTTTGCTAGCTGCGTGACCCTGGACAAGTAAGTTAACTCCTCTGAGTTTTTCTTTCTTCATATCTCAAGTGAAACTCTACCTCACAGGAATGTCAAAGATGAAATGGATTGACAAATGGTTGGTAGAACACATTTAGAGGGCTGTCTTCCATATAGAAAATACCAGATAGGTCAACGTCTCCATGTTGTCTGTGCCTTTTTTTAGTTACCATTCTTTCTTTTGCTTTGAGTTTGTTCAGATTTTTAGTGTTATTGAAATGCTAGACTTCCTTATTTTTCTAATTAGAATACCCTTCTAACGAAGGGTGAGAAATCACATGTCTAAAAGCTTATGTTTGTCTTTTAAGTCTTCTTCCAGAAGAGCATCTGTATTTAACAATTCAATTTGTTATTAGATTCACTTGACTTTTGGAGACTAGCAAATATTCCTAGAATCAACTGCTCAGACATTCTCTTCTACTGTCGCCTTACACATACATCAAGCGTTGCTGCAAATGTTGATGGCACTTTCAACGACCACATTCCTGACCTGTTCACAGCCAGTGTTGCACAGCTCTTATCAGTCATCAGAGACAGCCTGCAGGGCAGCTGAGGTGCTGAGTCACCTCTCTCAGGGCCGGTGTGGCATCTTGCTACTCGTTCTTGCTGACCTATTTCTGAATATATCTTTGACCTTTAAAACTATTGCAGATAACTGCTTTTTCTTTTACAGGTATAATAGCATCTGAACCTTATGCTCTTGAGTTCAACTTTAAGGTCCCCTTTTCACTTTTAAGGACAGTTGATATTTTAATAGATTGCTTTTATTTTATCACTTTTTAAAAATACTTTAAGTTCTGGGGTACATGTGCAGACTGTACAGGTTTGTTACGTAGTTATACACGTGCCATGGTGGTTTGGGGAGTTTATCATTTTGTTTTAAAACTGCTCATTCATCTCAATCCATTCTTGTTTCCACTTCAATTTTTCTTATTTTTTTTTCCAGTTTTTATTATGGATTAAAGGATTTTTTTTAACAAGTTATGGTTAAATAAATCTAGAATAGAATTGAGAATTAACATTCATTTACTACCAACTTCATATATTTGAATCCATACATTTTCTATGCCATATTGTACTCAATGGGCAATACCACTGATTTTTAAAAATTGTATATACTTGATATTTGTTTACCTTTCTGTACTTAATGTATTACTGCCAATACATACCTGAGCTTTTAAACTATACAAATTAATACATACTCTTTGAAAGCGATTTCATATCTCAATGTTATCTTGATAAACACTTTAATTGAAATTCTATAAAATAACAGTTTTCTTATTTTCTTTAGAATAGCTTGAACAATAAATCAGTGGTGAGAAATTGCAGTTGGAGTGGAAAAATTTGGCAATTAGATAGTTCTTTGAAAGTGTGTTGCCATTCTTCTAGGAAATAACTAGCGATGTTGAGAAAAAAAGAATTACAATAGCAAATAGCATGAGACACACTGAGACACAGAAATTGCTAATTGTGAGTATCATGTCTCTCTGTCTTGTATAGGGAAAGAAGACTATCGTTCCAGACTGTAAGAGACAAGACAATCTTGTGCCTGGTATTTTCCTCTCTGGGTCTGAGGAAGTGTGTTTGACTTTTGTTGCTGGACCATTCTAGCATCTGGTGACAGGACTTCATCTTCTTTTTAGGCACAGAATCTGAACCACTGGGCTACAGCATCCACCCAAGGGCTGAATGCCTGAGGTCTTTAGTCTGTTACCCCGGTTTTATCGAAGTTCCAAAAATTAAATTGAAACTCACCATTTTAATTTTTTTTTTCAGATTTCCTTGATGCATAGTTCTCTAGGGCTGTCTTAGCAAAGTACCACAACGTCAGTAGCTTAAAACAGCAAAAATATATTCCCTCATGGTCTTAGAGACCTAGAAGTCCAAAATCAAGGTGTTAGCAGTGCCATGCTCCCTCAGAGGCTTGTTTTCAGGAGAATTTTCTTGCCTGGTAGAGTTGCTGGTAGCCCTCGGCATTCCTTGGCTGGTGGCAGCATAATTTTGATCTCTGCCTCTGACTTCTCATGGCTCTTTTCCTTCTGTGCCTCTCCCTTCTCTTAGTACAAAATCAGACATATTGGATTGGGGTCCACCTTAATAATCTCATCTTCTCTTAATACTATCTGCAAAGATTCTGTTCCCAAGTAGGGTCACCTCCCATGTACTCAGGGTTAAGAATTCAGCATATTATTTTAGCGGACACAATTCAAGTTATAATACAAGAGTACCTTTTTTTTTTTTTTTTTTTTTTTTTTTTTGAGACAGAGTTTCACTCTTGTTACCCAGGCTGGAGTGCAATGGCGTGATCTCGGCTCACCGCTACCTCCGCCTCCTGGGTTCAGGCAATTCGCCTGCCTCAGCCTCCTGAGTAGCTGGGATTACAGGCACGCGCCACCATGCCCAGCTAATTTTTTGTAGTTTTTAGTAGAGAGGCGGTTTCACCGTGTTGACCAGGATGGTCTCGATCTCTTGACCTCGTGATCCACCCGCCTCGATTATTTTATCTCTAGCAGGCTTTGAGCCTTTTACAAATTAAGAATAAGATGACTGTATTTGACTACCACTAACTGAACTTAGACTATAATGTCCTTTATATTACTTTGTTATATTTATGACAAACTGTGCATTCATTGAGTCAGAAAATATTTGTCGATCACTTATAGGCAAGCTGAACTGAGCAGCGAAGACTGTACATGTGATTTAGACACAGATCTTCTTTTAAAGGAAATTACATTTTAGAGACAGAAATAAAACATGCATAAAACACCACTAACTTAAAATAAAATGTAGCTGGGTGCAATGGCTCATTCCTGCAATCCCATCGCTTTGGGAGGTTAAGGCAGACAGATCACTTGAGCTCAGGAGTTTGAGACCAGCCTGGGCAACATGGCAAAACCCCATCTCTACACAAAATACAAAAATTAGCCAGGTCTGGTGGCATGCACCTGTGGTCCCAGTTACTTGAGGGGCTGAGGTAGGAGAATCTTTTGAGCCCAGGAGACAGAGATTGCCCAGAGCTGAGATGGCGCCACTGCACTCCAGCCTGGGCAACAGAGGGAGATCCTGTCTCAAAATAATAATAATAGTAATAATAATAATAATAATTAATACCCTAAGAGATTCAGGAGTAAGATTCATGAGGAACGAGAGAGCATTGATGTAAGGAGACTTGTCAACTACTAGGCATGGTCAAAAGGGGTTGTTTTCTTTTTCCCATCTAATCCTGAGCTTTGTGAAAAGCTGCTTCACACTCCTTAAATACATCAGCCTGTAAGTCCTCAATCTGATCATTACTTAAATCCACACTACCCAGGGTGTGACCGAAGGACCAGTGCTATTCTGTGAACTGTTTAGATCTATGGCAAGATAAATACAGCAACTGAGAACCCATATTTTGAAACTTGTAAAGAAACTTCAATAATTTTGAGTAGGCTGCATGTCATAATAAAGAAAGCTTGGTTTGGGTTTTTTATGTACTTTTTTCACTTTCTCTAGTCGTTTATTTTTATTGTGTTTTATAGAGATATAGATCCACGATATATTGAACATTTTTAAATTAATTATTTGCCACATTTGAAATGCTCTGAAGCAAGGACTTTCTTCTGGAGAGGGCCTACATTTCAAACCACAACCTTAAGGGCCTCAGGCCAAATCTCTTTTCACCCTCCCATCCCACAAGACTGTAGCTGAGGACAGCTTTGGTGACTAGCAAGAAATTTAATTAATTTTCTTCATATCCAGCCTTGCTCAGAGTGTCTAGGAAGGCATCCCAGGTATTAAGATAATTACTTTTTTAAACAGAGAAAATGTTTGACCTCATTATGCCCAGGTCTTGAAGTCATATTCCTGTATTTGAAGCAGAATGGCAGAGTTGAAAAAACACTACACTAATTGTTAGAGGACCGGTTCCACTTTCAACTCTCCTGTCCTAGTGGAATGACCTTGAAACTTCTGCACTCGATCTTTAAAATTTGCTACCCATCTGCCACAGAGAGGTGTGCATAAAGAGAAGTCTTTATAAAGAGGTTTTCTTTGTATACCAAGTATTTGAGGTTTGATGATAGTTTACTGTAGTATCCAAAATTTCTTTAGACATGCAAGGAATTAATATTTTATGGCAGGCATATTGTTGATTTTTCAGGAATATGCCAATGAGAAAAATGTTCCTTAAGTTAAATTTTAGACAAAAACAAAGACATGAACTTTTCTTGAGCCTTTCTATAATGACTTTAGGCTAAGTCATAATGAAGAATCTTATTAAGGTAACAATTTTTACTTTGTAAATAGCCTGAAGTTAAGATAGACATAGATATATTTTTCTACCACTTGTCAAGGATCGACTGTAAAAGAATCCTAATAATCTGATATTTCTGGACCTCTTTATTTTGTTAAAACTGAAAATACAACTAATGTAGTTAAAAATTTTCCCTGAAAGGTTTTCAGTACAACTCGTACTGAAACTGTTGTAAACACAGTACAACTCGTTGGTGTCACACAATTATTTAACCAATGTGCTCCAGAAACCACTGGAAAAGCCAACCTCCAGTGGGATCCCAGAGTTCAATCATGATTCCTCTCAAACTAGGAGCTGTATAGTAAATGTTGACTATGGTAGAATCTTGCATCTGTGAATTTGTGTTTTGGCGAAAATGTGTGTAATGGTAGATAGCTGAGGGAAAAAAGTCCTTAGTTTTTTTACGTAGCTCTCTAAAACCTTATAGGATGCTATAATGGGTCAGTTTAAGACCAAGAGCTTAAACCAGCTTAATTCCTGTCCCTGTATTAAACAATACTAGAACCAAACTAGTAAAATACTTTTACCAAGATCAAGGAAAAAGAGTTTATGTTATTGTTCCTGGAATTACTTGCTCCTGGAAGATAAGAATATGAACCAACTAAACCACTTGCCTATTAAACCAAATTTGCTCATTAGGGCTTCTTCAAGATTCTCACTTCTTTGCTGTGCCTGCAAACACAAAGGTATTTTATTATATAAACTTTTCCCAATTCCAACTAGCTCCACACCTTGAAATATCCACCTTTAAATCACATATCCCAGGTTCTAAAGCATCTATATACTTTAATTGCATTTTAGGTTTTGGGGTACATTTGAAGAATATGCAAGATTGTTGCATAGGTATACCCATGGCAGGGTGCTTTGCTGCCTTCCTCCCCTTCACCTATATCTGGCATTTCTCCCCATGCTATCTCTCCCCAACTCTCCACCTCCCACTATCCCTCCTCTATTTCCCCCCCACAGAACCCAGTGTGTGATGCTCCCCTCCCTGTGTCCATGTGTTCTCATTGTTCAACACCCACCTATGAGTGAGAACATATGGTGTTTGATTTTATGTTCTTGTGTCAGTTTGCTGAGAATGATGGTTTCCAGGTTCATCCAAGTCCCTACAAAGGACACGAACTCATCATATTTGATGGCTGCATAATATTCCATTGTGTATATGTGCCACATTTTCCCTGTCCAGTCTATCATCGATGGGCATTTGGGTTGGTTCCACGTCTTTGCTATTGTAAACAGTGCTACAATGAACATTCGTGTGCACATGTCTGTATAGTAGAACAATTTATAATCCTTTTGATATATACCCAGTAATGGGATTGCTGGGTCAAATGGAATTTCTATTTCTAGGTCCTTGAGGAATCGCCACACTGTCTTCCACAATGGTTGAACTAATTTAAACTCCCACCAACAGTGTAAAAGTGTTCCTATTTCTCCACATCCTCTCCAGCATGTATTGTCTCCAGATTTTTTTAATGATTGCCATTCTAACTGGTGTGAGATGGTATCTCAATGTAGTTTTGATTTGCATTTCTCTAATGAACAGTGATGATGAGCATTTTTTCATATGTTTGTTGGCCTCATGTATGTCTTCTTTTGTAAAGTGTCTGTTCATATCCTTTGCCCACTTTTGAATGGGCTTGCTTGTTTTTTTCTTGTAAATCTGTTTTAGTTCTTTGTAAATTCTGGATATCAGCCCTTTGTTAGATGGGTTGACTGCAAAAATTTTTTCACATTCTGTTGGTTGCCGATTCACTCTAATGACTGTTTCTTTTGCCATGCAGAAGCTGTGGAGTTTGATGAGGTCCCATTTGTCTATTTTGACTTTTGTTGCCAATGCTTTTGGTGTTTTAGTCATAAATTCCTTGCCTATGCCTATGTCCTTAATGGTTTTGCCTAGATTTTCTTCTAGGGTTTTTATGGTGTTAGGTCTTATGTTTAAGTCTTTAATCCATCTGGAGTTAATTTTAGTGTAAGGTGTCAGGAAGGGGTCCAGTTTCTGTTTTCTACACATGGCTAGCCAGTTTTCCCAACACCAATTATTAAACAGGGAATCCTTTCCCCGTTGCTTGTTTTTGTCAGGTTTGTGCTCATGGCTGTAATCCCAGCATTTTGGGAGGCCGAGGCGGGTGGATCACCTTAGGTCAGGAGTTCAAGACCAGCCTGACTAATATGGTGAAACACCATCTCTAAAAAAAAAAAAAAAAAAAAAAAAAAAGAACTACAGTCTTGGCTCCTTGGCATCTATATACTTCTATAATATCACTACTTAGAGACTCCATTGAGACTCTGTCAAGGTTGTTTTTGTTCTTACTGCCATAATCTAACAAATAATTTGCTTAATCAATAGGTTTTTATGCTGAGTATTTGGCAAAAAGACAGAAATAACAAAGTGTACCAAAATAGTTAATATAACGGTTTAGGTCAAGTTATGTGATAGCATTTTTCCACAAACGTTTCTCATTTTCTTCTTATTATTCCCTATGAACCATTAATGTTAGAGATCTTGTTTCAACTGTTTCCTTTTTACTTATTAGCTCATACACACTGTATAAAAACTGAAAGCCTCTTTCTTAGATAACATACAATATAAATGTATTCAATCTAGTTCATTATGATCCCCTAAGTGTTTTGGTACCTTTCTCCTCTTATAAAACATAAAGGATAAAAGGAATACACATTACGTCAATACCTGTATGTGGACACTACTTAAATGTGGAAAGTTGAGTTCAGGCATGAGTCTCCCATAGAAAATGAAGTCTGTTAAAACCATGGTTGCAGGTACCAACTAGGAGCAGCTGTAGCTTGAGATAACTGAGTAGGAAGACCATAGCCTAGAGACCTATAAACAGGATATGAGAAACACAGCTTCTACCAGCAATGAGACAGGGAGCCAATGAATGGCTCTTCTGGACAGTGTGTGGTACATTTGTGGCCTTAGGATAATTATTAGGATTCAGAGGTCAGAAGCCAGTAGTCCCAAAGAGTGATGGTTTTATAGATGTGTCAAATACAAGTATGTTTTCCTAAAGAGAATTTGCCTATGAATCCAGTCTCCAAGGAAAGTTTTATTATTCACAGAAGAAAATTTAAGGCCAAACTAATTTCCCAACATAGCAACAAAAGTTTATAGTCAAGGAGGTAGCTCTGTGTTAAATCTAAGAAAAAATTATAACTTTAGTTTTACAGCACACATTCACACAATTTAAAGGATCCGTATTAGTTAACTTGTCATTCTCTCATTGTTTTAGGGGTAATACTACAGGTTGTTTGAGCATAGACATTACTTTTTAAGTTTTTAGTTGTTAACATTACTGACTTAAGTCTTACAGTACAGAAAAAAAATGGGATGGATGAGACAACATTGAACAAATTTGAAGACTAAGAATCCTCTTAATTTTATATTCTTTTGGTACCCAAAAATTATTCATGTCAGACCCTGAAAAAAAGGGCATACTCTTTATCTGCATGCTACTTCACCTTGTGGAGCTTATGTCTGGCAAAAAAATTAAAAAATAAAATACATAAAATTAATTATGAAAGTTACTAAAAGATAAATCAGCAGATATCAAAAGCACTAAAATTCTTATAAATTCAGCTTTTTAATATTTGAATTAAACATATTTTAATGGAAGTACATAAATATTCATAGTTTTCATTTCTCTTACAGGGATTTTGCAAGTATGTCTGGACACTTTGTTACTTGAGTTATAGTTGAATAACTTCATTATTTTAGAGATCAAAGACTAACTGAAATAGGGAAGTCAGCCAAATTATATATTTTTAAAAATATGATTAATTAAAAACATCATCTAATATATTTTCCCTTAGGAGAATTCTTTAAAATTTTCTATTAAAGAAAATACACATTTTCACCAAAATGTTTATCATTAACTTGTCATATATAGTTTTTCCAATGTTAATGGATAGTTTATTCTGCATTCCTTTATGCTCATTATAGACCAAACACAGTGCTTCCCATTAAGGACTCATAGACCATATGTCTTCCCCTTTGCCTTTACGGAGTTCTAGGTATTCTAGCAGCAAACTGTGATAAATTCACTATTGAAAGTTGTCATGATTAATTTTATCTGTCAACTTGCCTGAACCAAAAGGTGTCCAGATATTTGGTCAAACATTGTTACTAGTCTGTTTGTGAGGACGTTTCTGGATGAGATAACATTTCTATCAGTAGACTTGAGTAAAGCAACTTGTTTTTTTCTCTCTGGGAAGAGATCATTCAATCAGGTAGAGGTCTGAATAGAACAAAAAGCTAACTATCCTTCATATAAGAGGAAATTCTTCTGCCCAACTGCCTTTGAACTAGGTTGGCTTTTTTCCAGCATTTGGACTCCAACTGAAACACTGGCTCTTCCTGGTCTCAAGCCCACTGGCCTTTGAAATGTAACAACATCAAGAGTTTTCCTGGATCTCCAGCTTACGGACTTACTCTGAAAATATAGGGACTTACCAACCTCTATAATCACGAGAGCCATTTCTTTATATTACATTTCCCTGGAAAGATAGATGGATAAATGAATCTATAGATAGAAAGACAGACATCTTATTAGCTCTGTTTATCTGGCGAACTCTGGCTAATATAGAGGTTTACACCAAACAGTATGAGACGTGTAGAAAAGATCATATAACTAATCTTGAGGTTATCACAGATAACTTCTCAATGGAGTTAAAACATAATAAATATCTTAAGTATTTAAAGATATATCAGAATCGTAGCCTTCAAAGAAAAAAATACCATTCACTTTAGTATCTTTTAATGTATTTTAGCACCAGAAAGTTCTTTCAAGTATCATTTTATATACATACATACATACACACACACACACACACACACACACACACACACACACACACATATGTATTTGAGATAGAGTCATGGTCTGTCACCAGGCTGGAGTGCAATGGCACAATCTTGGCTCACTGCAACCTCCGCCTCCTGGGTTCAAACAATTCTTCCACCTCAGCCTCCCGAGTAGCTGAGATTACAGGTGCGTGCCACCACACCCAGCTAATTTTTGTATTTTTAGTAGAGACGGGGTTTCACCATGTTGGCCAGGATGGTCTCGTTCTCTTGATCTCATGATCTGCCCACCTCAGCCTCCCAAAGTGCTGAGATTATAGGCGTGAGCCATGGCACCTGGCTCATTTTATAGATTTTTTAAAAACTTCAATGAATAGATGTATCTCTAGCTGATCTAATTGAAGCAGAAATGGCTATTGGGTACTATATTAGACCATTCTTGTATGGCTATAAAGGAATTCCTGAGACTGGGTAATTTATAAAGAAAGAGTTTTAACTGGCTTATGTTTCTACAGGCTATACAGGAAGCATGGTGCTGGCATCTTCTTGGCTTCTGGGGTGATCCCAGGACCCCTTTTAGTCGTGGCAGAAGTTAAAGTGGGAGCCGGCAATTACATGGTAGAGTAAGAACAAAGAGGAGGGGAAGTGCTACATACTGTTAAGTGACCAGATCTCCAGAAAACTCACTCACTATGGTGAGGACAGCACCAAGTCATGAAGGATCTTCCCCCATGACTCCAACACCACCTCTCACCAGGCCCCACCTGTAACATTGGGGATCACATTTCAACAGAAGACTTGGGTGGGGACAAACATCCAAACTAAATTTGTTACCTACTCATCTACCAATTCCATTGAATTGTCTTTGTCAACCTCTTAAGTCACATACAGTGGTTCATAGGATTAAAATTACAGCTCGACTTAATCAGAGAATGGCAGGGTCACACAATTATATTTGATTAAATATAATGATACAATTCCAGCTATCTTACTTTACAACAAATTGCAACTCCAATGATTGACAAGATAACATTTTTCACAAGGAACAAGTATTTTCAAGTGTAACTATTACACTTACGTTTCTCACTATGTCTACTCCATCTGTGACAGAACAGTTAGATAGAGCAATTAATCATGACTTGTTTTTCTATAGATTGATGAGAAAAGAATTAAAGATGTTTGCCCATAACACAAGAGATAAGAAGGGATTTATGTCTAGAGGGCTGGGATAATTTTTTTCTTAGAAGAGATTCAAGAGATGCTGTTTTTGAAAAACTAGGATCATGGAAGCAAGAGTTGTTCATTAGGTAGAGGGTTTGAAGAGTTAAAAGAGAGAGGAATATGCAGAATGTAAAAAAGATGACATAAAATCAATGGAAAACATGCATTATACAACAAGTTGGAAAACTGGGCAGTCATCTGAAGAAAAAATAATAATTTGAAATTTTATTGTATGTCCTTGTTAAAATAAATCCTAATGGATCAATAACTGAAACTTGAAACAATTGGAAAATTGTAAGAAAGCATGAGAGGTGGATTTTGTTTTGTAAGTTTATAGTGGGCATGGCATTTCTAAGTAACAGACAAAATACAGAAGACAAAACACTGATACATTTTAATACACATACATTTTAAGATTCTTTATATAAAATTTTTACACAAAGACTTATTAAATTGGCAAAATATTTGCAATTCACACTACAGACAATAGCAAATTTTTCTTAATACATAAATACTCTTGTAAATTAAAAGAAAAATAATCACCACCAAAAGGAACAAAGTGTAATTTATAGAAAGGAAAATACAAAGAGTTTTTAAAAACATATATTGCTGGTGAGAATACACCATTTTAAAACTGCTATGAAAAGTAATTTGTCAAACACTACCAGTATATAAATGGACATACTTTGGGACTCAGTAATTCATTTTCCCAGAAATTTATCCTACATATATTTGTAAATATATGTTTTATATTTATTCTACACATTTTTACAAACAAATATATTTATTTGTAAAAATGTATAGGATAAATATATTTGTAAATATATTTGTAAATATATTTGTAAAATATTGTTTACCTAAGGACATTAATTATAGCCATCACATGTTATAATAAAACTGCATATGTGCTTAAAATATTGAGCAAATTAAATAAATTATGCTATGTCCATACAATGAAATTCTTTACAGTTTTATGTAGAATATAACATTTCCAGATGTACTATTAAATTGAAAATTAAATGATCTATTATGTCTTATTTATATGAAGAAAAGAATACATACATGGTGCTTGGAGTGCATAGGAAACATCTGGAAGGACACCCAAGAATAGTGGATGCATCTAAAGATGTAGTTAATTGAGCAGCAGGAAGGAAGACAAATTTTCATAGTATTTCTTTCTGTGCTTGTAAAACATTATGTAGTGCATGTATAACCTGATAATAAACAAATTAAACACTCAAAATCCCCAAATATTTGGAAACAATCAACACCAAATTATAGTTTAATATTGTATGGGTCAAGGAATAATGGAACAATAAAAATCATAAAACTACCCTAACCAAGTAGTGATAGCCTAGAGGCACAAGGTTATTTCATTCTAGAAAATTGAATAATACAATTTATGCCCTCAATAGCTTTAAAAAGTGACCATCTTGATATATGCAAAGATGTTTCACAAAATTTAAATATTCACTATAAAGCAGTTGACTAGAACTGGGCATAATAGTCATTAACCTGACAATGGTGTTAGCCGAAAAAAAAAAAAGATGCATTCTTTGATAGAAAAAAAAAAGAATGTCTAAAAATAATACCAACATTCAACCTTATACCAATTATACCAGACAACTTAGCCAACAGAATGATGCATCAAAAGTAAACAAAAAGTTTGGGATAAAATAAGAAAAATCACCAAAAATGATATGATTGTCTACATTAAATATTCAAGAAAATTAGTTAATTAAAATTGGCTGGGTTTAATAGTCCAGAACTATATTTTAAAGTGGTAGAAACTTTCAGCAATGGTAAATTAAACATATAGTAGAAAAATAATTCCATTCAAAAAGAAAAAAAATGCAGAAACAATAAAAGTAATGGGAAAGTAAACCTATTCAAATGCACAATAACATAAATACCTTTGGTAAAAATTCACAAACTTTTTCTAAAGGGCATTGATAAGAAAAATGCAAATACAGACACACTCTGAAATATGTGACAGACAATTTCTTGAGAAAATATGCATATCCTCAAATACATATATAAAATGGAAAATTTTCACAAATAATGGTGGCAGAGATATTCATTTGACATTTGTGGTGGTCTGATTATAGCTAAAATCTTAATGTTTCTAATTTGGTTTTATGTTCAACATCAAAAGTCAGTGAAATTTTCCTCTCTTCTTTCCTCAAAAGAAGGGGTTATTATAGTGTGTTCCGGGAAGAACAACAAAACCAACACCAAGCAAGTTTGCAGTGAAGGCTACTGCCACTAATTCTCATCCTTCCTGGCCTCCAAACGTCATGAGCCCTATGGAAGAGCTTCCATTTCCTAAATGTCGTCCTGCTTCTAGGTACCAGAGCCTCCTCAAGAACAAGAAAGGACACATTATTGATGCATATAAAACCAACTTAAAAACACTGTAGTGTAGGAAAAGTCTATCGTGACACTCACTCTGTGTGGAAGTTCTTGGATGTACTGTTGTTGGAGGTCACTGTGCACTGATGAACATCTGCAAACTATAACAACAGCTTGTGTTGCCCTTGTCACCTCAAACCTTTTGGGGGGAAACTAAGGCTATAAGTAAACAGTTGATTTAGTACAATAAATAACTCATCCAAATTCAGCTTCTCAAATGTATTCTACTTCTTGGAATGCAGGACATAGATCATAATGTGGGAGCATATTCAGGAGTTTTGTTAGGGGCTGCCATGACAAAATACACAGACTGAGTGGTTTAAACAATGGACGTTTATTTCTTGCAGTTTGTGGAAGTCAGGGCACCAGGATGCTTTGGTTTTGGTTAGGTCTCACTTCCTAGTTAATAGATGGTCCCTCTTGCCACCCCCTCAGATAACTTTTTTTTCAGCGCATGTGCACTGAGAAGATAGTGAGCTCTCTGCTGGCTTTTCCTATCAACACACTAATCCCGTCATGAGGCACTCATCCCCATGACCTCATCGAGCCCTGATTACCTTCCAAAGGCCCATCTCCAACTGCTATCACACTGGGGGCTTACAGCTTCAACATATGAATTTTGGAATAACAGAACCATTTGGCTGATAGCAAGGAACATGTTGCTTTTAAACATCAAATCGGCAGATCCCTGTGCACAAAAGTTAATAGATCTACTGGACTCTTTGATTAAAATTTCTGTTTTAGGAATTTCTCAAAAGCACATATCTTTACTACAATAAACACATCTCAAAGCTTAGACTTATTTATATCTTTCAAACATTGTTTGTTAAAGACAAAAACCACTAACCGGGTTCTTCATGATCAATAGCAGGCTATTCCCAGTCATCACTGCTCATGTTACTGTACAATCTTCTTTAGCTGAAGTATGACAAAATAGTAGTTTTTATACTTTATTACAGAATTATCCTGGTGTTTTTGTTTCCATGGGCTTAATGTTTAGAAAACACAAACATTTAAAAACAATTCACAATTCTTTTTTTTTGAGACCAAGTTTCCCTCTTGTTACCCAGGCTGGAGTGCAGTGGTGCAATCTCGGCTCACCACAACCTCTGCCTCCTGGGTTAAAGCAATTCTCCTGCCTCAGCCTCCTGAGCAGCTGGGACTACAGGAATGCACCACCATGCGCAGCTATTTTTTGTGTTTTTAGTAGAAACTGGGTTTCACCATGTTGACAAGGATGGTCTTGATCTCTTGACTTCATGATCCACATGCCTAGGTAAATAGAACTGCACACCAAGTAAAGGATTTTTTAGGTCAATATAGTACCCTTCTGAGACATATCTATGTAATCTTCTAATCTAGATTCATTCTATAATATAAAGACCAGGAGTTGTTCAAAAGCTGCCATTTATTCATGCCATTTCCTATCTCAATTTACAGATAAAAGTTAAACGAGTATGATATATTTTAATGTGTAAGAAGCTTCTTTCACCTTTACAAAGGTAGTCTTCTTCCTTTTTTATGACCAATCAAAACATTAAGAAATCCATATTTATTCTGTCTTCTCTCGCCAGCCTGACCTGGTTTGGTTCTGTGTCCAAAGCAAATCTCACCTGGAATAGTGATAATCCCCACTTGTCAAGGGTGGGACCAAGCGGAGATAACTGAATCATGGGGGAAGTTTCCCCATACTGTTCTCATGAAAGTGAGTGAGTTCTCACAGATCTGATGGTTTTAAAAAAGGCTTCCCCCTTTGCTCAGCACTGATTCTTTCTCCTGCTGCACTGTGAAGAGGTGCCTGCTGCCGTAATTGTAAGTTTCCTGAGCACCCAGCCTTGCAGAACTGTGAGTCGGTTAAACCTCTTTTTCTTTATAAATTATCCAGTCTTGGGTATTTCTTCATAACCGCATGAGAGCAGAATACACGACCTTTCTGAGCTGTGCTGGGTGTTTGTGTTGACAGCTTCAACAGAGAGACTTGTTTTACAGTAATTCTCCAACAGTCATATTTTCTCTAGGCTGAATCATCTCCACTCTTTATTCATTCTCTGGCTGCATTTGAAATTTGAATTTTGTCATTCTTCTTTCCAAAGGCAACAGATTGGGAGAACTCCAGAGTGTTCGATAATGGAACACAGACTGCTAATCTTTGATAAAAGACTATAATCCTAGAGAACATGATGCCAGACTTTTTGTTAATTCTTTCATTTTAAATCTGAGGAAGACTGGTTGAACACACTTAATTGATCAAAGCATATAAATGCACTTTTGGAATCACATTGCTAGAGCGATAAATACCATAATTTAACCTTTATTATTGAACATGTGGCAATGAAGTCCATTTCCGTCTTCCCTATAATTTTGTTTACTCTGATAGTCACACGATCCCCACCCTGCTATCTACCCTTTTCTGTTGACAGGGGGAATAGTGAGCATTCAGGTGTGTGTCTGATTAAGGTGGCATGAAGTTGAAAGCTGAATGTTCACACTAGCCGTTGGCCTTCCACCTTCCTTCAAAATTTTGTGTTTGCATCCAAGCATTAAGAACATATAGTCCAATTTTAAAAAGAGAAAAGTAATGTAAACACCCCAAAGTCATGACTCCACATAAAACCTAGATTCTAAAATTACTAAAATGAATACCACAGAGAAGCTCTTTAGCCTGAAAACTATCTGTTGAATCCTGGTTTATAGGTTTGAATTATACATAATCTTGAAGATCTCTCTTCTCATGGACATAGAAATAAAAGCAGACTAGGGAAAGTCTCAGGCAAAGGCCATTTTTACACTGTTCCTGGTCTTACCCCATTTCCACTCTGCACACTCTGCACTTCGCAAAGCACCTCAAAATCTGAAATAAATTCCAGTTCCATTTTATATACCAACTACATGAATTTGAAGAAAATAGCACACAACAAAAGCAATCTGGCATCTATTATGTTCCATGTATATAACTTATCTCCTCCGGAAAAGGGTTAGATTCCTTTTTCTGTTGGCTGGCTGTGGATTAGAGAACTCTATTTTGTCCTTCGACCTCCATCAGAGCATTTCTTCCCTTGAGGCCGAGAACACAATGGCTATGGGTGGCATTTTAGCAATGTATAAAGCAGGGATTCTCAACGGTGGCTTCTGGCCCTGCAGAAAGTAGCAGATTCAATCTTTGGATTTAATTCATTTATTCTCCCACTATAAAGTGAGGGTGGAGGACAGCTGAGCTTGGAGACTTCTGATGTGCATATGTGGGTCACATTAAACAGGCACAAAGGCTGCTATCCTGGGGTTACGGTGTGATGTGTGATAAACACATCTTTTCACCCAAAGGTTTTTAAAGCTTAAACCCAATTAACTTCTCCATATAGAAGAGATATTATTCCAGAAGAACTCTACCTGCTCTTTAGGTAAGCTTACTCCTAATAACCTGTGTCACTCCAATGGATCAATAGTCTAAATAGTAAGTGCGTCAGGTCCCATGGCCTTTTCTCAACTCTGATCAAAGCTATACATAATTCTGATAGCTGTGTGGAGGACGGGATGCCAGGTAATCAGAGACGCAAAGAGACTAAGCTGGGTATGAGGCAGTAAACCAGGTAAGGTTCTTTGGTTGGATGGCAATGCTCTGGAGTAAGGTAAAAACAGTGGAAATGGCAAGAAGTGAATGAATTTCTGCTACATTGCGAAGGTGACATTGATAGCATTGGCTAATCAATGACAAGTTATAAATACGTCATTCCCTCTCCTTACCAAGTCAGTCCTTGTTGTCACAGAGAAATTGGAAGCACTACAAAAAGAAAAAGTTCACCCCAAGTACCATAGCAACGACCCGCCCATCCCCACAGCGGGGAAATGGTGTCAATGTTAAGCAAAGGAAGCACGAGGATTCTACATGTGATGTGAGTTTCGCTTGAGCAATGCAGCATATTGTGACATCATTTGCTGAAATATGGAAGATTGGGGAAGGAAACATTGGCATGAGTGTTGGGAGAAATCAGTTGCTCTGCTTAGTACAGGTGAACTCAGGGCTTCCACGTGACATCCAAGTGAAGTTATGGAGTAGGCATTCTGACACACCGACTCAGGGCAGAGACACAGCGTGGAGATGTAACAACAGGGCATCGCTAGAAAAGAGGCTGAACTGAGGGTCTCAAGCAGGGAAACTGTGCCGATAAGCAATATGCAACACTATAACCTCCCTCTCGCCACCAGCGCAGTCCTTATTCTCATAGAGAAATTGGAAGCACTAAAATAAATAAATAATATCCCACTTTCACGGCCCCTCAGATCATCTGGAGCAACTTGAGCACTGACACACATGCAAGAATCAAACACACCAGGTGGCTTCTTAGTTCAGTCCATGTTCAGCCTGGGGAGAAGCAGTCAAGCCAAAGAACGGCATTTCAGGAATTTCTTCAACATCTGAGGCCCGGACCACTTCCCCACTGAAATTATTTCAGCACCTCCAAAAATAGCTTTCACTAGCCCCATTTTTGGATAGCTTTAGGGAACACTCAAAACACCCAAGAGCACCATAACATCACCCTCACATCCCCACAATGTGGAAATAACCGAAACATCAATTAAATGTGACAAACAGCAGTTTATAATCTAAATTCCAATTACGCTATTGTAAAATTTCGTTACAAAACAAGACATGTGTGTCTAAAATTAAAGATATGTTGTAAATTCTAGAACTGAATTTTCATGACCAGCTGCAGAGCATTATTGTTACTTAGCGGGAGGTAAGGGAAGAAGATGTGAAGGGAGTAAAAGGGATAGATTTCCAGATTTCTGTGTTCTGAGGGAATTAATTCATCTGTGCCAACAAGTTTTTCATTGACAACTTGTGTAGATAAAGCCAATTGCTTGAGATGTAGCTACAAGAATAAAGTAAAAATGTAACGATTAGTAAAGTGAATTTCAGAGCAAGGCATATCTGTACTCAGATCTCAGTTTTGTCAAATAATTGAAGTTTATGCCTAGATAACCCGGTTACTCTATTTTCCAAAGTGTTCACCTTGGAAATAGTCATAATAATATTGCCTAACTCATATTCCTACATATGACGACATAGACTAGAGCTGTTCAAACCCCATCTACAAATGCATATTTACTCTTGTCTGTCCCCAAAATTCCGTAGTCCCATTATTTCTCTAAGTCATAACTAGAATTTATTTTTCCTTTCCCCTTCATATTTACGTTTTTTCTCACTTGATGTACAGTAAAATGAGCAATACTAAAACTCAGTAAAGATTCAAATGCCTAACAAGCACAAGTAAAGGGAAATATGATTTCTAACTTGCATTTTACATAAAGATTTTTCTCTATGTGATTTATCCATAAACTACAGCTTACTTATCATTTATTGTGTGTCAGGCTATTCCAACTGCTTTCTTAACTTCATTTCATTTTCACAGTGACCTCATGAGTGGTAGAGTTGGGATTTGAACGTTGACACTCCGGCTGCAGGATTTGTGGTCTTCTTAATTACTCTGCTGTGTTGCCTGGAGTTGAAGACAAAAGACATTGTACAGCTAAAATACTTGGTGAAAAAATAAAATGGGCTCTCTGAGCTAAAGTCTTCTCCTATTTACTTTTGTGAAATAATACAACATCCCTTACAACACAAGTTTTCCTATCAGTGATTTCAGGGTGTCGTGATGTAAAGAAACTTGCCTAATTTTCAAAGCTAGCATTTTCCAAACTAGCTACAGTTTAATGTTTAGTATGAATATTTACTAAGTTCACATACCTACTAGTGTTCTCAGGAACTGAGCTTAGGAACTGCTGATCCAAGTTCCCAACTATCTTATTTTGCAGAAATATTCTGAAAGGGAAAAACTAAATCTTATTATCATCAAGAAATGGATTTATGAAAAAAAAAAAGGAAGGGTGATCTTTTTAGGGGGTCCATTTCATTTATAAAAGGGAACTTGTAGTATCCCTAAACAGTGGAGGTTATAAAATCAGTCCTACATATTAACTTTCATTTGGTTAACTAGGTACTAGCAGGTTTCTGATCATACATATGGTTGGGTTGGGAATTTGGAATGTATGGTGTCTGATATGGTTTGGCTTATGTCACTTCCCAAATTTCATGTTGAATTGTAATCCTTAGTGTTAGAGAAGGGGCCTGGTGGGAGGTGGCTGGCTCATGGAGGTAGATTTCCCCCTTGCTGTTCTCATGATATTGAGTGAGACTTCATGAGATCTGGTTATTTGAAAGTATGCAGCGGTTCCCCCTTTGTGCTTTCTCTTCCTCTTTCTCTCTTTTTCCTTCTCTCTCTCTCTCCCCCTCTCTTTCTTTCTCCCTCTCTCTTTTGCTTGGTCCATGTGAAGTTATGCCTGCTTCCTTTCATCTTCTACCATGACTGTATGTTTCCTGAGACCTCTCCAGAAGCAGATGCCTGCACAGCCCATAGTACCATGAGTCAATTAAACCTCTTTTTTAAATAAATTACCCAGACTCAGGTCTGTCTTTATAACAACATGAAAATTACCTAATACAGAAAATTGGACTAGAGAAGTGGGGGAATTGCTATAAACATACCTGAAAATGTGGAAGCAACTTTACAACTGGATAATGGTCAGAGGTTGGAACAGTTCAGAGGGCTCAGAAGATGACAGGAAAATGAGGGAAAGTTTGGAACTTCCTAGAGACTTGTTGAATGGTTGTGACAAAAATGCTGATAGTGATATAGACAGTGAAGTCAAGGCTGAGGATGGCTCAGATGGAGATGAGGAACTTACTGGTAACTGGAGCAAAGGTCACACTAGCTATGCTTTAGCGAAGAAACTGGCAGTATTGTGCCCCTGCTTGGGAGATGTGTGGAACTTCAAACTTGATAGAGATGAGTTAAGGTACCTGGCAGAAGAAATTTCTAAGCAGCAAATCTGCTTCTGAAAGCCTATGGTCATTTTCATAAACAAAGAAGTGATCTTAACTGGAAGTTATATTTAAAAGGGAAGCAGAATATAGAAGTTTGGAAAATGTGCAAATCAGCCATGTGGTAGAAAAGAAAACCCCATTTTCTGAGGAGGAATTCAAGCTGGCTTCAGAAATTTGAACAAGTAAAGAGGAGCTGAATATTAATAGCCACGACAATGGGGGAAAATGCCAATAAAGCATTTCAGAGACCTTTGCAGCAGCCCCTTCCAACACAGGCCTCAAGACCTAGGAGGGAACTACGGTTTTGTGGGTCAGGCCCAGGGCCGAACTGCTCTGTGCAGCCTCAGGACACAGCATCCAGAATCCCAGCCTCTCCAGCTTCAGCTGTGGCTAAAAGGGCCCCAGATCTTTCTCAGGCCACTCCTCCGGAGGGTGCAAGCCAAAAAACCTTGGCAGCTTCCTTGTTGTGCTAAGTCTGTAGGTGCACAGAGGGCAAGAGTTGACACTTGGAAGCCTCTGCCTAGATTTCAGATGAAGTATGAAAACATCTGGATGTCCAGGCAGAAGTCTGCTGCAGGGGCAGAGTCCTCATGGAGAACCTCTTCTAGGGTAGTGTGAATGGGGAAATGTGTGGTTGAAGACCCCACTCAGAGTCCCCACTGAGGCACTGCCTTGTGGAGCTGTGAGACGAGTGTCAACATTTTCCAGGCCTCAGAATGTTAGATACACCCACAGCTTGCACCGTGCGCCCATAAAATTCTCAGTCACTCAATGCCAGCCTGTGAAGGCAGCCATGAGGGCCCTACCCTGCAGTGCCACAGGGGTGGAGCTGCTCAACCCCTTGAGTCATTGAGTCAAAAGATATCTATTCATCTTAAATTACCTTTACTCAGAATAAATAAAGCACTTTTAAAAACACCAAACATAGAAAAACCATTATTCTTATCCTAGCTAGCAGAATATAATTTCCCTCAAACATTTGAGTTTTATTTGTGTCTATATTTAGTATATGCCCATAATTATGCTTTGGTTTGTGGTTACTTCAAAGCCTATAAGGATAAAGGATAAAGAAGTGAATTGTTTTTCACCTTAGCTTATTTAAATTTGTTTTATATTTCTTTATGGAAGGGACATTGCATTTCACATGCTCACATACCTGTTGGCTCTTGTGCAAAGAACACATCTCTGAGTTTGAAGGCCTTTATGTATTGTGAGTATTTTTTATAGTTGTTGTATCATAAGCATTTGATGATGTATATAGAGTGTAAGCAGGGGATGTGTGCTCTCACACAAGAATTCATCCAGTCATGGAGTGCCTCTGGCCTACTAGCCACATGATTTTGTTTGGTAATTGCAATAACTCCACGGGCTAGGCACGGCTATCTTCATGATAAATGAGAAGAAAAAGGCACAGAAATCAACTTCAAAAGAACCCAAAGTATAAATAACAGAGCCAGTTAATGCTTGTTTTTCCACATCTAATGTGCCTTCCACTAGAGCCCAATAACAGAGATCTCTCTGTATAGTATTTTTTTTTTAACTTCAAGATTCTGTATTATTCAGAGTTGAGGTTCCATGCCCTAGGCCTGTCTGCCATAGAAATTCCACATTGTTCCTTAATGTTTGCTAAAAGATTGTTGGCTAAAGGAAAATGCAACAAACTCCATGATACAATCCTAATTATGTCTTTCATTGAAATAATGGTTTTTGTGGAACGCCATCAGCTCTATCTAGCTAGAGTTTGGGGATGAATTGCTGTGTGAATTGAAACTAAGGAGAGAAGCTGGGGCACAGAGTTGATACATCCCATTGTTAGAGGTACATTCTAACTGCAAGGGCAAATCTCTCTACTAGAGTTCTGTGAGAGAACGTCTCAGATTTATACAGTCTCTAAAATAAAATTTAAAGTTGATGCTTAAAACCAGAAAGGCGTTTGTGGGGATCAAAGCCAAAGCTATATTCCATGTTTAAGGAGTTCCATAACCAAAAGATGTTCACCCACTGATGGACGAGAGAAGCACATTACCCGCCCTTCTACCTCACCCATAATATCTGTGCTATTTCTGAGCATTAGGAGTGGCATCTGTATATCCAATTCAAGGGCACACAGTTAGTATCAAGCCAAAGGGCCGAGGAAAAGGAACTTTCTTATGAGATTGAAAACCTTTCCTATGATACTTTTTTTTTAAATTATACTTTAAGTTCTGGGGTACTTGGGCAGATTGTGCAGGTTTGTTACACAGGTATACATGTGCCATGGTGTTTTACTGCTTCCATCCCCCTGTCATATACATTAGGTATTTCTCCTAATGTTATTCCTCTCTAATCCTCCCACCCCCTGCTACTCCTCCCCTAACCCCCCCACCTTTCGACAGGTGCCGGTGTGTGATGTTCCCATCCCTGTGTCCATGTGTTCTTATTGTTCAACACCCACTTATGAGTGAGAACGTGCAGTGTTTGGTTTTCCGTTCTTGTGTCAGTTTGTTGAGAATGATCATCTTATAAGAGTTCTTGTTATCTTGTTTTTGTTTGCTTTTTTTCCCTGTGTAGCTGGTGTGGAGAGAGAGCCTTGTGTAGGCTACCATTTGAAGGAAGGCTTCTGCTATGGAAAATCCTAGGGAAGGCATCCTAGGAATCTTCTACCTTACACAATATGGAAATGTTCCTGTACCTTCATGAGGCAGTGTTCTTGGATTCCTCTTTCTCTCTCTGTCTTAGATTTGGACATAAGACAATAATTGCCATTCTTAGAATGTAAAACTAAGAAAAAGGGGGCAAGTTAGGAAGAATAAATTCCTAGTTTTCTATATTGTTACAGCCCCGTGTGCTAAGGTCAGAGGTCCAATAGAGAAATTTGGAAACAAGTCCCCCGCTGTTTAATGGGTATGTGAATTTAATTAGAAGCACCTCTCCTGCACATCTCCCTTTGAACCTGTGGCATCATTAACACCTAAAAAAGAATTCACCCTCTCTGGATTCTAGTGGCTCTTCCACCTTTCCATCATAGAGACAAGAACTAGAATGGCTATTACATTGCTTCTGTGTGGAGAAGGTTGAGTAGCTGGCCATGTTGTGTAACAGGGGTTGAGTTTCTGCTCAGCATCTGGGAAGAAGGTTTGGTCTACATTAAACACAGGGAGGGTCACTCAGGAAGTAAGGAACTCATGTAAGGAAAAGACTGTTGTAAGATACAGCGTTTCGGCCATCTAACTAGAGGTTAATTAAGTGAAACCTCAGAAGCCTGTGGGAAAAACCAATGAGGAATTAATTTTATGTCCTTTGGACACAATTGACTTTCAGGAGGCTGTAGCGTGGATGGCTAATTGTTAGAACTGCTGCAATTGGCATTCACTTTCCACTGGTGGCATTGGCTGGTGGAACCTGTGGCAGCAAACTGTCATGTTAAACAAGGATTAGTAGCACTAATGGGAGATGAAGGCAAGAGGCTTCAATGTCAGGCTGGTAGAAAAACAAAATCTGCAACAAGATTAATTAAAATAATACACTCTGTCACCCATTTTAAAAGATACAACTGCAGGTGACTGGTCTTCTGGACTAGATTTAGGAACTCCACTGTGGGCACTCAGGACCAACTCGTGGGAGCATACTCCTAGAACAATTGTGGCTTTCCTGTTGTCACAAAACAAAAGCCAGCCCAGATTTGCATCCAGGACACTGTGAGGGGGCCAAAGGATTCACTGAGCTGAAGAGAGAAGGCTAACGATGTAATTACGATAAATAAGTACAGTGCACTTACTATAATTAATAATAACAATGTATTGTATACTCCGAACTTGCTAAGAAAGTAGATTCTAAGTATTCTCACCACAAAATTTAAAAAGTAACTATGTGAGATGATTGATATGTTAATTTGCTTGATTGTGGTAATTATTTCACAATGCATACATATATCAAAATACATTGTGCATCTTGAATATATACAATTTTTATTCGCTAATTATATCTCAATAAAGCTAGAAAGAAAACCTCACAGCCATTGATTTTCCCAGTAGCTTGAAACACTTGGGAACAAAATGGCTTAGACAGACAAGTACAAAATGAGTACTTGTTTATGTAACAGAAGAAGGCCAGGCAGGTGGATTCCCTGCATGAAAAGTGTATTTAACACAACAATGTGTTTGATATTTTTAAATATTGCAGCAATAACATATGTGGGTTATTTTTCATTCAATGGAAATAAATTGAGATGAGAAATAGACGAAATTTGATTGTATACCCTTGATGTCAGTGAATGTTTGATGCACAGTTGCTCAGGTTTGAATTTTATATGCAGTTAGAAGTTGCAGAAGGACTTTTTTGAGCCTGTGGTTCGGAGTTTGAAGACAGCAGAGGGCATGTGTCTGTAAGTACTCAAAACCACAGAGCTGAAGAGACATCAACAATGGAATGAAAAGAAATGGCAGCAATAAAGCAAAACAGAGCTGTCAGAAGTCCTAAGGCCAATTTCCAGGTGTGCCTCTTGAATATGTTTGGCTTGGACTAAGTTGTTTCAGTTTTAAAGCCTAAGCTTTTCTAACTCTAGGTGAGGATGATAATAATTGTTTCTATTTCATGGAGCTTTGTGAAGAGCACCTGAGATAACATATACAAAATGTTCTCCACAGTGCCTGGCACAGAATTAGTGCTCATTATAAATCAGCTGCTGTGGTATAGGCTGCTATTGACCAATATACATGCTCTTCTTCCTTTGTTCTGACAAAATCACAGTTTTGTTGGGAGTTGCATTATGCCTACTGAAATCTGTTTTCCAGGCTGTTTCGCAGATAGAGGTGACCATGTAAAATATATGCGATCAATAGGATGTCGGCTAACTTGTGGCATGAAGGACAGCTCCAAAAAAGCAGGGGCACTTTTACTGGCAGCATTCATTGTGCTTTTACTCTTTCTCCCTGCCTGGAATCAGAGCTGTGTTGCATGAATGTTAGAAGCCGTTTTGTGACCATGAGGCAACTTGGAAGATAAAAGCCATGCATTAAAAATGATAGCACAAAAATATCAAAAGGGCCAGGTATGGTGGTTCACACCTGTCATCTCAACACTTTGAAAGGCTGAGGTAGAAAGATCTCTTGAGCCCAGGAGTTTGAGACCAGCCTGGGAAACATAGCAAGACCCCATCGCAAAACAAAAACAAAAACAACACAACAACAAAAAACTAAAAGACCATAGGTCCCTGTTGATAGCTTACAGCTGACAAAACAACCCTCAATTGCCTGCCCGTGGTGATTAATTTTATGTGCAAACTCAGCTGGGCCATGGTACCCAGATATTTGGTCAGACATGTTTCTGTGAAGAAATTCTTATAGATGAGATTAACATTGAAACCAGTAGGCTTTGAATAAAGCAGATTACCCTCCATAATGTGGAGGGCCTCATCCAGTCAGCTGAAAGCTTTTGAAATTAAGATGGACTTTCCCTGAAGGTGAGAAAATTCTGCCAGCAGGCTGCAGACTGCCTCTGGATTTTAGATTTGAACTCAAACCTCAACTCTTCCCTGGACCTGCAGCCTGCCAGCCTCTCTTCAGAGTTGTATCTTGCCAAGTCACCAGCATCACATTGACCAATTCTAGTCAAATCTCTCTCCAGATAGATAAATATAGACATAAATGTAGATACAGATACAGATGTGTGTGTATATATGCCTTATATAATCTTCTTAGTCCTGTTTCTCTAGAGAATTCTGACTGATGAACTACCCTAAAATGTTTCATTTCTCATTTAGTCAAATAAAACCCAATCGACTTACACCCATTTCCATGTTTTGAGGCTTCTGCTACTCACTGCGGAGCACAATCCTAACTTGTACATTAGCCATGAGGAATTGCTTCAATGTTATGATCCTCATCATGTGTCAAAAAGGCACAATTTGTTCCATGCTTAAATCCTATTGGAGATAAATTGTCTCCAAACTGCAAACACGTCACTGAAGAAAGCAGTAGAAGCAATAAAATAAAATAAAGGAAAAGATGGAGCCTCACTAAACTTTCTTTCGATTCTGTTGTTATTCTCAAGTCATGGTTTTAAGACACCAGGGTAGCACTTGTGTGTCAAAAGTATCAAGCAATGAGGAAGACAGATGTGTGCTCACTTTAAGAAGCCCAGTACCCTCTCTGCATGTGCAGGCTGCATGAGCAGCTCCGAAGTAAGACTAAGATGTTCACAAAGTTATTTGAACTTCCTTTTTACCTGATATGGCTTTAGAGCAATGCTGCTGAACATACTGAATATTCTGGTAATCTAATTAATATAACAGCAAAGAGTACTATTCTAATCTTTTTAAGCTGCAGGTTCAGTTTTGTTTGTTTTTTTTTTTTGATATTTCAGTTCATAATTTATTTATTTATTTTTAATTGCATTTTAGGTTTTGGAGTACATGTGAAGAACATGTAAGATTGTTGCATAGGTACACACATGGCAGTGTGGTTTGCTGCCTTCCTCCCCATCACCTATATCTGGCATTTCTCCCCATGTTATGCCTCCCCAACTCCCCACCCCCCACTCTCCCTCCCCTATTCTCCTCCACAGTCCCCAGTGTGTGATGCTCCCCTCCCTGTGTCCATGTGTTCTCATTGTTCAACACCTGCCTATGAGTTCAATTTTTAAGTGTAATTTTACACATTTGGTATGCAGAGATGATGTTAAAAAGATAGCCTTGCTCTTGAGCATCTCTGACTCTGCCATCTCCTTCTCAAGCCCTAAAGAATTCTTGTGGGACCCCTAGGGCTCTGTGTAGTTAAGAACGAAACAGAAAAACGTCTGACCTATAGTTTCCACTGAGGATATGTGTCCTTGTTGAGTATCTGACCTTTGCAAAGACTAGACTCTGGCCTATTTATCTTGATCCCAAGTCAGTTTCATCTGCCTCATTCTACGTGTTTATGACTGTCTCTGCATTCCACACACAACTTGTACCACAGGGTTACATTTCCCTTTTTGCTGCTTTTGGCAAATACTCACTCATTTATTCTTTCATTCATTGTTTACTAATAGCAAAAATGCAGTGCACGTAAAGTGATTCTCATCATACAAATAATTTCAAACAATATTTGTTTACAATGAATGCTCATTGCTATGTAGAAAAAATATAGCATGTCAGAAATCTGGGAATCTATTGTGAGTCTCATTCATGCAAGACATCTAAAAATGATATATAGCAGTGACTTGTTTTGATCCTTATAGACAATTCTACCCTTTAGTTTTCGAAAGATAATGTGAAAGGTGACTCACTGGAAACCTTGTAATTTATTTATATATTTAACCATACGTTGAAGAATGTTTTAAGGATTTGAATTTATGTTTGACCAATTTAACGACCATATCAAAATACTTAGTCTGTTACCATTCAGCATTACAAAGCTGCTTTCCTTGAGGGGTACGGGGTCATTCATGCCATCATGTTACTTTGAGATAACATATGGAAGAAACATATGAGGATATTAAAATGTCGTTCATGTAGTTTCATCCATCCAGACAGATTTCTTAATCAAAATACTCCATGCAATTAATGTTAAGGTATATTGCTAAATAGTGATAGAATTTTCTAAAACACAGGGATATAAGTTACTTAGTAAATTTAATTAAGAAATTGTAAGGAGTTTCTTTCAGTTTGAACATGGAGGCAAAAATTTAGTTTTCTACTATTTCATCTCAGAAGTCACTGAAAACAAAAAAACTCATCAAAAAGAAAAAATCCCTTTTCAGTGAAATAAAGAGACAGCTGGGAAGCCAGAAACCAAAATAGATGTAACAGCTACCAGGGAAACACAGATGAAGCCAGCACACAGGAAAAGTGAAGCTAATCGACCAGTAGAGAAGACTCAGATCTAATGGATCCCCAAGAAAGACAAAGGAAGCACAACTCTCCAAAAGTGAGAAGTACACACTTGCTTGCAAAAACACTAGGTTATCATTTAGATGGCCAGTCCTAAGAAACACGGGAGACAGAATCAAGTGAGGACGAATAATAATAATAATAATTTAAAAAGCAGCCATTTATACAGAATGTATACTTTCTCTACAACAGTCAAAGAGAATCTTGGTATTCTGGATTTTGCCAGGAGCTGTTTATCTTGTTTAAGTAGGAAGAAGGAATGCATGATCAAACTCAGACAAAAAAAAAAAAAAAAAAAAAAAAAAAAAAGTGGATCTATGAATACAAACAAACAATAACAATCAAAAGTCCAAGTAGCTTGGAACATGTCCAGGCAACTCCCCTGCCCAAAAAAAAATCATTTGCAAATAGTTGCTGCGGGTAGTAGCATTCATCTCCTTCCATGATGTAGAATGAAAGATGAATGGAAAAAAAGAAGAAGAAGAAGATGAATAAATGACATTTCCTACTCCTTGAAGAGTTACTGCTGAAGATATTAAAAATTTTAAAAAGAATTTGAGTTTCTGTTCTTTAAGAGGGATGCAGTCAAAATTCAAGTGAGAAAGAACAATTGTTATATTCCAAAACAGTAAGTGGCAAAAAGAACAAATGGGGAGATGGTCTTTAAATAACAACCTATACACCTGGAGCCTCATTCATCAATAGCACTTTCTTCTAGTGCTGATGTTTTCTTTGTGACTTTTCACCATGAACTGTTGACTTTCAGAGTATAGTACAAAGAAAGATTGGGGAACACAGAAGGTTCTGCAATGAGAAACAGCATGATACGGAATATGGAATTTCTTCTCAAATAAACCAATCCTGGATTTCCAACCTGTAATATAAATGTATGTTGTTAAATGAAGACCCAGTTGTGTTTTGTGTACAGATACTGTACTCATGTCATTTTTAGGTTCAGTAATAAAAGATTCATTAAATAACCTATTTAGAAATAAAAGAGGAATGGACACAGACTTTGCAAATACACTACATGAGCAGAAGGAAATTAAATGTAAAATAAAAGATTAAGTGTTCTCAACACAAAATCTTGTCATAGAGATGATAAGAATGATAGTAAAAAGTATAGTCAGAAATAATTTTTTCAATTGGAAAAATAGCAAAAGGAAGAAACATGGAGAGATAGCAAGATAACTAGAGGAATTGAAAGTGATGCCAACAACACATTTTTTAAAGAAAGAAAAAAATCCATCATAGAAATAAAGTGAAAACTTGAAGGGAAAGGAAAGGAATGCCACTTCTGTAAAAACTGTCAGGAACACAGGGGACAAAAGTGACAAATGAAAGCAAAGCAAAGCAGAGGTTAAAAAAAAAGATGAAAGTTATTAAAGAAAACGACTGTATCTCATACTACTCACTGTCATGAATCCCTAATGGATCAATGGTTATATATTAAAAAATGAAAATGTAAAATATTCAGTCAAACTATGGATACGTTTATAAGAAGGACATGAAGTTATGTTCATAAAAATTAACCTCTTGCAGGCTAAAACACATTGTAAGTAACACAAACACTTGGATATAATATTTGCCACTTATAGATAGCCAAAGATAAAAAGTATGATCCCACTATGCACAGCCAAGGAAATGCTATTGAATATTTGAAAATATGTTAGACTGAAACCATAAAATGTTAAATATAAGCTAAAAATATATTGATATATCATTTTTCCTACCAGTGATCAAAAGATCTAAATTTGTGGCAGTCCATATGTGGTAAATGATATAAAGCACAATTTTGTACATTTCCAGTGGAAGGTCACCTCTAGGAATTTGTCCTCTAGATACAACTTTATACCTTCAAAATAATAAGCAGATGAAGTTAATAGTTCAGAACTGTTCATAATAGAAAAAGATTGTAAATAGTTTAATTGTCTAGTAAGAGGATTTTTATATATCTGTAAAAAAATTAGAGTATACAACAATTTTAAAAGGGATGGTTTTAGATAATAATATGGAAGTGTCACCAAGGGATATTAAGTAGAAGGCCATACACATACAACTGCGTGCATGGTTTGGAAAACAGCATGTGTGTATGATGTGGGAGTGGTGAAAAAGAAAGAGAAAGAGAGTAGATGAATGAATGAATGGATGGATCATGGATGGATGGATGCAAGGGCAGGTAGGTGGATAAACAGAAAGGCGATAGAATCACATGCTTGTATATGCATCAAATATCTGGAAAACGACACAAAGAACGTGTAATGCTAATTATTTACTCAGGTGAATCAGGTGGCTGGCACAAGGTTTAGAGAGATATTGATCATACCATGATATGTGCAATACTTACGTTTGAACTGTGAACAATGTGAATATAATACCAAATCAAAATCTAATTACATTTTTTAAAAATATTATAAGCAGTTAGTAGGTCAGTGATGTATAGGAAATTCCTGGATGACTTCAAGACAAAGAATCTTTACCTTGCTTGCAAATTTTAGTTGCTCCTTCTTTGTCCAAGTTGATATTTGAACTCTTGAGATGCGTGGAGTTTGGTGTAAAACTTTCAAGAATTTATTCAAACTTAGCACCAGATGCCTAGGCAAGGCCAACTCTCTTTCCTGATGTTCTCTCTCCAGTGCTGATGCTCCACTGTGATTTCCCAGGCATCTGGTTGTTTCGTTAGCTGTTCTATTCCAAGTTCTAGTGTTCTGTTCCAAGGAGTCTCAGGCCACACATAATCTCCATTTAATATATTTTCTTGCATTTTCCTGTATCTCTTTACTTGTTTATTGCTCCAAAGTCACTTCAAAAGGACCATATCATAAGACCAGTGATATGTTTTTCTCATTTAAGAAAGTTGAACCTGGAAAGATTAAACACTTTGCCCCAAGTTCACACAGCGTAAAAACAGAAGTGCTGTGTTTTTTGTTTGCTTGTTTTTGTTTTGAGATGGAGTTTTGCTCCTGTTGCCCAGACTAAAGTATAATAGTGTGATCTCAGCTCACTGCAACCTCCGCCTTCCGATTCAAATGATTCTTCTGCCTCAGCCTCCCGAGTAGCTGGGATTACAGGCACCTGCCACCACACCCAACTAATTTTTGTATTTTAAATAGAGACTGGGTTTCACCACATTTGTCAAGCTGGTCTCGAACTCCTGACCTCAGGTGATCCACCTGCTTTGGCCTCCCAAAGTATTGGGATTACAGGCGTTAGCCACCGTGCCTGGCCACAAACTGTGTATCTTGAATCTCACCTTCAATATCCTGTATTTCACCTCCTATGTTGTTTTAAATATGAATCAGTTTTCATCTTGGAGGAATTGTCATTATAAAGACAAATCTTTCATTTCACTGACATAAACAGCAATAAAATCAACTTCAATATATGAACAAAACATGCTTCTTTTCTTATCTTTTAAGAGACAAACCTTCTATGTTATGGATTAAATGTTAAAGTTTCAAACAGTTTCAAATATTATATTTGGGTTTGGGGAAAATAAAAACACACATATCTTTTCTCATACTTTACTCAGATTTTTTTTATGCCTCGGTCAGCAGTTTGATAAAAACCACATGCTTACTGTGGTTTTCGTGCCTTTAAAAAATCGAGTCATTCCCCAAGGATGTCACAGTTTGCTCACTCCCAAATCTGACATCATAATCCTTTTTACTCCCACAAGTTGAATAAATAAATATACAACTTTCAGAGGCACCTTGAATGTATTTATTATTTATAATCTACCACATACCCTGTCTGTGTAATGATGGTCTCCTCCCTGATTTTTGCAGGGAATAAATTATCTTTCCTTTATTCTATCCACAAGTAATTTCACCTTTGTATATATTTTTAATCAGTCAGGATTTCGCCTTCTATCTATTGCCGACCTAGAGCCTAATGAAAGACCAAGCAAGAAATCATCTCCATCTATGTTAAGTCACTTTGCTGCTATAACAAAATACCATGAAATGGATAAATTATAAACAAGGAACATTTATTTCTCACAGTTCTGGAGACTGCGAAGTCAAGGACCAGAGTGCTGGCAGATTCAATGTCTGGTGAGAGCCCACTTCCTGGTTTAGAGAGAGTTTCCCTTGCTAACTTCACACATCTACATATGGTGGAAATCTACACATGGTGGAAGTGCTGAACCAACTCTCTGAGGTCTCTTCTATAAGGGAACAATTCCCTTACAAAATTCGTTCATGAAGGCTCTGTTCACTTCTCAAAAGGTCTCACTTCCTAATATCATCACCTTAGAGGGAAGGATTTTAACATACGGATTTTGAGGGGACATGAAAATTCAGACTCTAGAACCATCTGATGCTTCAACGTTTCTGGTGTTATCAGTTTCTTTTCTTTTGGCTTTCAATCAGAAACTCATCAAATGACTCAGGCAATTACAATTTCTTAAATCTCCCTTTCTCTCAGATCTAAATAGTCCAACATCATACATCAGAAAAAGAATCCCTTGGAGTAGGATATGTGAACATAAATTTTTATTCTTTACTCAGCCCAGTTTCTCCTCCTTCATGCTCAATTCCATGTCTTCCAAAAACTTGAGTTTGGAATAGAAATTTATCTATTTTTTGTATCTAGATGATCTATACCTGTAACAATGTTTATGTTGCATGTCTTTGGTAATCTTTTTTAATAGAAGCAATGTTATTCATTTGTAACAAGTCTCATTTGTTTTAAAGCCAGTATAAAAAAATCATTTCGAGGCCACTAGAAAAGACACTTGCTACATATTGTGGGGGATTGAAAACATTAATATGTCATATCTCTAGTTTTAAAAGTTCACAATCTAGTTGTAAGATACTCAGATATAAAAATAGCTTCAGGACAAAGCAAAGGTTCCTCAGAGATGTATTATAATCACAAACAACGCCCAAGGGATCATGTGGTTTGTTGCATTCAGGGGAATATAAGAATGGCTAGACACAGTGTAGAATTTCAATTGTCTTATAATTTTTGCAGAATTTTACCTGAAGGCAAAAGAGGTTGAAGAACAGAAAGTATAGGATGAGCCCATTCCAACCTTGAATGCTAACTTCATGACAAACCAGTATGACAAGAAAATAAAGCAGTGTAAATAAATGTCTGCAGTTAGATAATAGTCTAAAGCATAAAGTCTTGGAATTTGGAGCTTACAAAAAATGTAAGATATTTTAATTCAGTCACCTCATGCAATGGATGAAGAATATAAGATTGTAAAAGTGCATTGCTGGCGTGAGGTCACAAACACGAACAGGGTCAAATTCAGCATCTGAATTTACATTATCTATATCCCAGAAAAGAGGTCTTTCTACGCAATCACTTGCAGGCCAATGGCACATGGCCATGAATATCAGGAGGAGTCGTTTTGCCCTTGCTCTGTAATATTCTTTGAAGTTAGTGGAGATGTATAAGAAGCTATGGAAACCATATGAAATTTCCTTCATAGAGTTTTAAAATTCCACTTTTTATGTGACACGTTTTGATAAACTCAAGAAAAGAGATTTGATGTGAAGTGTGGCAGAATTTAAGAAAGTCATTCCAAGCTTGTAGCATGGTCAAGTAAGTCAGGATTGGAGGACATAGCATGAGGGAGCCTCAGGAGCAGAGGAGCAGGTCAGAGCAGCCCAGAGAGCAGAGGTCAAAAGAAGAGTGAAGGGCTCCAATTCCTAATGGAAGCACCATCCACTGTCAACAGTTGCTTAAATCTAGTTGCAGATTTAAAAACCTTACAAGCCATGATGACTTTCTAGAGTCAGACATTTGTTATTATTATTAGTGTTGCTATTGTTATTTATCTACGGTTACCATCACTACAGAGGGACCTTGAATACCTCCATTTATTATTTCTCAATGCCCTTAAGCCCCAAAATCGCAGATTTTCAAAAAAGGGTTCAGAATTCATATGTTGTTTTATGTTTATTTTGAGGTATAATAGGAAATGAAGATTTTACGTGGATTTTTTACTACATACAGTCATTGATCTTTTAAAATAACTTCACAAGAAAGTAAATCTTTAGCTGCATTTCTATACTACTGTGAGTCAATATGAAATAGCATTTTAGATCAATCAATTTTAGAGCCTTGTTGCCTGGGCTAAAATCCCCGCTCTGTCATAACTTGTGTGACTTCCGAGCCTTAGTTTTCTCACTTGTAAAGTGGGGATAATTATATTAGCCTCCATCATACATTTGTTGTAAGCATTGTTAATATATAAAGCCCCTAGAATGCTGCCTATTATATACTCATTTTTCTAGTGCACCTATTATTATTGGCAATGTTAAGGTAATCTGCAGTCTTCTTATAACTGAGTAAATTAGAGCTATAGCATGTAATTCCTATGCTTTTTTTTAACCAGTGTAAATAATTCAAACCTAAAAGCATAAAGATAATTATTTCAGCTGGGCATGGTGGTTCATGCCTAAAATCCCAACACTTTAGAAAGACAAGGTGGGAGGATCACTTGAGCCCTGGAGTTTGAGACTAGCTTAGGCAACACAGGGAGATTCCCATCCTTACCCCTCTAAAAAAAGTAAAAAAAAAAAAAAAAAAAAAACAATTCAAAAAATAGCTAGGCATGATGGTGTGCATTGTAGTCCAAGCTACTAAGGAGGCTGAGGCAGGAGGATTGCTTGAGACTGGGAGGTTGAGGCTGCAGTGAATTGTGATGGCGCCACTGACTCCAGTGTGGGTAATAGAGTTATTTTTGACTCCCATCTCAAAAAGAAAAAGATAATTAATATTTAAAAAATTCAACCCAAGCACTGGATTGAATTCTGCACATTATACAACTTCATTTTGTTTGGACACACATGCATTCATACATGATTTCACACAAACACAAAAGCATTCATACATGATTTCTTTTTGTCAAGTCAATTTGCAAATAAATAAATAAATAAATATTGAACTTAGTAAGAAACTTTACTTGGATGTGGAGAAAAGGTAAGGCTAAACTTCTCAACATTACAGCAAATAGCATAGTTCCCTCCATGCTTCTGGAAGAGAGAATGAATATGAATCCATTAATAAACAAACTCTAGAGTAAGCAACTGCACATTTAATTTCATTGACCAATATGTAGCAGTTCTTTACTTGGTTCACTCAGAACCTAACTACCATTTATATTGCAAATTTCTACACACAAAAAATTAGCTATTTACACACATAAAGAGATAGAAATTTATATCTCCTTTAAGCTTGAAATATCCCAGATTAAGCAAGCCCCTAGCTATCCTCTCTTTCTTGACATCTCCAGTTCTACCACTCATCAGCTGCCGTGCCTGCACTGTGGCCACGGAACCGGCTGCCCATGCAGCGTATGCGCCTCTCCACAGGTAACTGCTAAAACTTATAAAAAAAAGAAAAAAACATTTTAGTAAAATTTTTCAGAGCTACCATAATTTCAAAGTTATTTTTTTCTTTTTTGTCACATGCCTCGCTCCTAATAAACACATTTCTTTGTAGAAATACCCATATTTTGGCCCCAGTCTGTATCTATTAGAGTTCTTCTTCCTATCTGGAAATAACATAGAAACTCTATCACTTAGATAAAGATATGCTTGCTGTATCCACAATTAAATCCTGCTTTCCCTGTGTCTCCTGATACAAGGGATCTTATGGAAGCCTTTGCCCTTTCTGCCCAAAAGTGAGACCACAGGTTACTTTTTAAAAATTTAAATTCATTTAATAGTATATTATTTTAAAACAATCTTATGTTAAAAATAAAAATCTTTGGCCAGGCGCGGTGGCTCACGCCTATAATCCCAGCACTTTGGAAGGCCGAGGCAGGTGGATCATGAGGTCAAGAGATCAAGACCATCCTGGTCAACATGGTGAAACCCCGCCTCTACTGAAAATACAAAAATTAGCTGGGCATGGTGGCATGCCCATACACGCCTGTAGTCCCAGCTACTTGGGAGGCTGAGGCAGGAGAACTGCTTGAACCCAGGAGGCGGAGGTTGCGGTGAATCAAGATCGCTCCATTGCACTCCAGCCTGGGTAACGAGAGCGAAACTCCATCTCAAAAAATAAATTAATTAATTAAATAAAAATCTTTGTAATTTCTGCTTTATTGTTACAAAATAAAATTAAAGATGTTAATTGTTAATGTTATGGAAAAAAATTGACAGTATTAATTTTATTGACCTTAATTATTATAATAAACTATCTTTTGCTTTACATCAGGTAATTGTCAATTTGCCGTCTTAAAAACACTGAATTAAATGTTTGTCTATTGCTTAATTCAATGGATTTGCACTCATTTTAGGACCCTCATGTTTGTCTCAATCAACAAGTAAAAGCATAGGAGACATGTGATATGTAAACACCAAGAAAAGGGACTGAGAGAAAAAGGGGATGAAATGCAGAACTAGGGTCTGTGGCATGTAAGTCTCTTGTATGAATGAACAGAGAGCTTGAGACTGGCCTCACGCCAAAAGCAGTGAGGAAATGGGTAAAGGATACTGAGGAACTTGGTGCAATAGAAAGAGCTTTCGATTTGCTATTCGCAATCCTTGGTTCATCCGATTATTTGATCACTTCTTAATTGTATAACTTTGGGCAATTGACTTCATTTATTCTTCTGTAAAATTGAATTAATACTCACTCTATTACTGGGATTTTGTAGGAATATAGTAAAGTTTCTTAAAAGCAGCTTGATTGAAATATAATACTTAAAATTCACCAGTTCCAAGTGTATGAGTTTATGAGGCTTAGCAAATACACACTGCCACATAATCACCACTACAATCACAATACAGAATGTTTTCATCACCCCGAATTTCCTCCTGTCCCTGTGCCATGGACCACCTGTCCTCACCCCCAGCCCCGGTGACCACTGATCTGTTTTCCATCACTACAGCTGTGTCTGTTCTAGAATTTCATTTACATGAACCATATAGTATTATGTAATTTATGGTGTCTGGCTTCTGTCCTTTTTCGTAATGTTTTTGAGATTGTAGCTGCCTGCATCAGTGACTTCAGTGACTTTTTTCTTTCTTTCTTTATCTACGTGTCAGGGTTTTTCTTTGTTTATTGCTGAGTATTCTATTTATAGATATACCACAATTTGTTTGTGAATTCTTGATAGCCGTGGAGGCTGTTTCCAGTTTAAAGCCATCACGAAAAAAGCTGCCTTGAGCATTTGGTTACAAGCCCATAATCATGTTTCCATTTCCCTTGATTAAATAACAAGAAGCGACAATGCTGAGTCTCATCACAAGTGTCTGCTGAGCTGTTTTCCAATGAGGCGCTGCCATTGTGAATTTCCACCAACTGTGCAGGAGCCTTTCAGTGGCTCACATTCCCAACTACAATTGGAAACAAATAAAGTGGCTATTTTGGGGTTGTAGGGACGTCTGAGTTCTAACTTTCACTTCACTGCAGAGGTTGGGAATCGTTACAAGTGCTTACTTGACGTTGTGCATCTTCTGGGCAAAGTGCATTTTTAAATAATTTGACCATTTACTGATTGAATAATTTATTTATTGGTGAGTTAAAGAGTTTCTCAAAAGATATATGACTTTGTGAACATTTTCTTAATCTTTAAGAAGTTAGCATGTCTGTGCATAGTATTCAAAAAATATTAGGAGGATCTGATCCCAAAGATATTTGAATCTGAAGGATCACAATTCGATTGTAATTTGATTAGAAAAAAATGCTCAAATTTTTAATAAGACATATTTATATAGATATAATGGAAATTACTTCAAAGTTGTTTAATGTACCTAGATGAAAAGTAATTCCACTGTTGCTGAATCAAATCTAGAATTAAGATATTTTTACTTTCACCAAATTTTAATAAGAAGCTGTATAAGAAAGCTGTTAGTGTTACTTCCTATCATTGCAGATGCAACAGTACCAAATGTGACACCTGTAAAATGTACTTTGTGTCCCTTATTTAAACCTCCATGTGCCTTATTTAAATTGTTATCATATGAAAACAGAAGCAAAATAATGTAGCATTTAATAGCTCACCCCAGGAGTCAGATGGTCATCAGTTTCTGACTTTGGCAACTGACTTAACCTCTCAAAGCCTCGGCCTCTTTCATCTTAAAAATGAAGAAAAACATCTCACCTCTTAGAATTGTTATGAAGATAAAAGAGAATACATCTATAAAACACTGAGGATGATGCCTGGCACATGCCTGGCCCGTGCCTAAAACATCTTAGTGTACTATTTTGATAATTATTAACACTTTTGATGAAAACTGAAATTTAAATACTAGCATAAATTGGAAATCTGTAGAAAGTAATAAGATACAAATGCAGGCCTTCATTCATACGGTAATTTTAATATTACAAACATGTCTGAGACGTTACTGCTCCATGAGACATAAACTAACTTATTTTCATTTTCTTCCCTGTCACATCTCAAATAAGCTGTGTCTCCACTTCTTAGCGTATTAGGTCAGTGGCCTTAATTACTCATCTGAACGTTCTTCCCCTCTTTTTTTTTTTTTTTTTTTTGGACAGTAGGCATTCACAGCATTTGTTTTCTATTCCAAAAAGGGGGGGGGAAAGGCCAGAGCTAATGACATTTTCTAATGCCTTTCCAATTCCTCTGTATCTAATTTATGTAGAGTAAAGGGAATCACTCCTTGGAGGTTATTATTGGCACATGCACAGAGCTTAGAGCAAAGGAGTCGGGGAGGCTCTCATAAGCAGTGTGCACTGCAAATGTCACACAGGGACTCAAAGAACTGTGTCTGCAAACAGTTGGAGGACAAAACTTCAGTGCCAGGGTCAAGAGCAGTAACTGTGGGCAACACTTTCTAATGAGCGAGGTTCACCTGGGTTATGGACTTCGGGCCTGCAGGCCGTGATTACAGATATGGTTCAGGAGATATTCTGTACAAAATATCAGACATGCTATTTAATGTGGATTTGTTTAAAGGAAGGAAAATAATTCATGAAGATCAAAACCTTTAACTAAAGATACATTTAAATGTACATATGTAGAAATATATCACATATAAACTAAGATATGCATATAGCATTATGTATATATTATATATACATTATAACATACATGAATTTTTTAAATGCATATTGTACATATATTGCTACTTTATGTTTCTTATATTAAATATCAATCTCATCATTTTAGTGTATTGGTACAATCAGTAGCTAAGTGAAATGAAGGATTTAGGAACAGGACATTATCTTCTATTTTCACCTGGTTCCTGGTTACTCCAGTCTGCTTACGTTAAAATATCCCTCTTCGATTTAATTTCATCCCTCTCTGTCCAAACTTTTTCTCAGCTCATAGCTATAATACATTTTTGCAAGTGTTCTAAGTCTTGATAGCTAAAACACTGCAAGTTAAATTTTGAAAGCACATTCACTTCATTAGCCATATTTACAATGTGTAGTGATAGTTAGCTTTCTCTCCTTCTGCGCGAGGATCTGTAAATGTGGCCAGTCCTAGGGATGTTTTGTAAACGCACTCAGGGAAAATGTCTGCTTCAAAATTTCCATGAATTTCTGCCTGCAGCTGAAATGGCAGAATTGTTAGAGCGGCACAGCATTAGCCAAGCAAAGAAAAACTTCCTAACTAGATTTCTTTTTGAATACTGAATTCAAATAAACGTAAGCATTTTGTATGACCATGTGCTGTTAATCCTTCCTCTCCCACTCATCCAACGCACCGCCGCCCCTTAAGGGTATCTGCACAATTGCTCATGGCCCATCCAAACACTCAGAATTGTCAGGGAACCTGGCCCCTTTCCTTTTCCAGTTTTTGTGGTTGTGTGCTTTTTTTGTTTTTGTTTTTGAATGTATAGAAGGAGAAGAAAGAACTGCAGGCTTTTGTCCTGATGATCTGCTAATAACCTTACTCAACAATTTCTTTGGCCCATACTTATGCAGGCCTCCTGCTGGGCACATCCTTGAGCCTAACATCCACCTATTCCTCCCTAAATGATTGAGAAGGACTGAATTCATGCTTGGGGTAAAGTGCTAAAATGGAAAATGGTGAATATCAATAAACAAATCTGGATGTGACCCAGTGGACATCATAACCTGAGCTAAATCATAAACCAAGGAAAATTCAAATTTAAATAAAGCTATTTTTTTTTCCTGGTCAGCAAGGAAACAAACATTAGAAATAACTGGGGTTCAGCTAAAATATCATTGAATTTCCATCAGTAAAACCAGAGCATTTTACGCCTACATCTAAAAAGCTCTAGTAAATTTTGAAAACAGATAGTTGAAAATCCTGATTAAGCACAACCTCCAGCAAGGCAACTGCTCCCATGATTGGTGTTCACTGCGTTGGTTCAGCCCCCACCACGGGGTCTACCAAAAAAAACAGTACCATTGATTTAATCCCTTTCTGGCAGGCCTTTAACTGAAACTTAATTATGTTGCTTTTTGTCTCCAACCTTCCCCCAAGGTTTCTGTGATATTAGAATACCTCCTTTAAGTGTTATGAAAAGAGCATTAGAGAATTTTCCCTCTGATCATTTCATAACATAACATAGCAGTTCCTTCTGCCAGCAAGCCCACACAACTGTTTTCAATAAAACAGCTTTTTCTTTCCCATTTTATAAAATATAGATTAAACATCAATTAGTCATAGCTAAGTTTTCACATTTTCCTTTTACAATGATCTTTTTATGGCTAGTTCTCAAACAACACAAATAAGGTCCTGTAATGTGTGAACAATGGCACAGCCTTCTGTTTAGTAAAGGGTGAGGATACTTGGTTTTGTCAATCTCAAACTGTTTTGTAATAATTTCATGCTGATAATTTATTTCCATATTTCTTAAAAGGTGGAAATTTCAAAAGCCTGGTATAGCATGTATTTTTATAGCTAGAAAAACCTTATTAAATGGATATGGCATTCTGGATTTCTTTCCTTCCTCTTCTCTAAACTCATAAATTGGAAAGCGGTCAAGCCAAATGTGTACTAACCATAGCAGCTTCCATGTCTTATGGTCACCAGTGTCAATTCTTGTCATTTTTGTTTACTATTATTGGCTTGTCATAGTCTCCATATATCCAAAAATAATTGAAAATGAAAACAAACTTTTGCATGTGTCCTTTTCTCCCCAGCAATGTGTCAGCCTGGGAAAATGCTCTCTTTGAAGAGAAAGCAGAGCTGACATATAATTGTTGCCTTTACCCCAGCTGTTACTGACATTACATGCTGAACCTTCCTTGGAGACACAAAACCAATTTTGATGTGACACTCTGAAAAGTCACCATTGGTACTTTACAAATAGTTCAAGGTCACAGAAATCTTGCCCTGGACACTTTTCTATAAACCTCTGGAGGACTTTTCTTTCTTAGGAAAAGCTGTGTTTTTATTGATTTTGCAAATTGTAGACTTAAGGTCTAACAAAGGAAAAGCTATCAAGAGAAAAAAAAGCTAAGTACAAAATCAGCACTTTCGCATTGAAATTTTACAAAAACAATCCTATACAAATATTATTGTGAAGGGAAAGTTGAAAATATGTTTAACTTTTAAAACTTGTATATAGAAATAGACAAACTCGGTGTGCATTTGATTCATGAAACATTTGGTGAAATATTTACTTTTTATTACTGAAATATAATTCAAGTTATTTATTAAAAATTATTGTCATTTATTCTATTCATTACATTGATATTTGGTTAGTAGTATTTTTTCTTTACTGTAACTTTTTTTATTCAATCACCTATGTGTTACTCAGCAATATTCTCATCAAAACTATTTTTGTAGTGTCATCTGATGAGTAACTAATGCTGTGTGAGTTATCTTTCTTCTCAGTAATTTCTAAGATAAAAGAAACTGCCCTTATTTTATTCTTTCTTTTGACTACTGTTAAAAAGACTGAAATACCTTGTAGCTTCTAAAGAGTTAACTGGTCATTAGAGAAATGCAAATCAAAACCACATTGGGATATCATCTCACACCAGTTAGAATGGCGATCATCAAAAAATCAGGAGAAAACAGGTGCTAGAGAGGATGTGGAGAAATAGGAACACTTTTACACTGTTGGTGGGAGTGTAAATTAGTTCAACCATTGTGGAAGACAGTGTGGCAATTCCTCAAGGATCTAGAAATAGAAATTCCATTTACCCAGCAATCCCATTACTGGGTATATATCCAAAGGATTATAAATCATTCTACTATAAGGACACGTGCACACGAATGTTCATTGCAACACTCTTTACAATAGCAAAGACTTGGAACCAACCCAAATGCCCATCAAGGATAAACTGGACAAGGAAAATCTGGCACATATACACCATGGAATACTATGCAGCCATAAAAAACGATGAGTTCGTGTCCTTTGTAGGGACATGGATGAATCTGGAAACCATCATTCTCAGCCAACTGACACAGAACAGAAAATCAAACACTGCATGTTCTCACTCATAGGTGGGTGTTGAACAATGAGAACACATGACACAGGGAGGGGAGCATCACACACTGAGGTCTGTTGGGGGGCAGATGGAGAGGAACAGCAGGGGGTGGGCTGTTTGGGGAGAGATAACATGGGGAAAAATACCAGATATAGGCGATGAGGGGATGGAGGCAGCAAACCACTTTGCCATGTAAGTACCTATGCAACAACCCTGCATGATCTGCACATGTACCCCAGAACCTAAAGTACAATAACAAATATATACAATAAAAATAAATAAATAAATAAATAAATAAATAAATAAATAAATAAAATAAAATAAAATAAAAGAGAGAGGAAAAAAAGAGTTAAGTTGGCCAATCCTCTAAGAAAAAGAGAATTGGCAAACATCAGTAACACAGCAAAGGATCAAGAGCTCAGTGGTCTTACTCTATCTCTCTGGTTGCTGACCATGGAAACGAGACTGGCCAATAACCAACATAGTTAATCTGACTCAAAGCAAACTACCCTAATGCTCATGCTGTAAATTATATCCCTGTAATTGCTTGCTCTTTTTTTCTCTCCTTTCAATGTATGAGGAAATTTACACTTACCTACATGGATTGAGTTGCCAAAGGTCAATTTCATAATAAATGTCTCTATGAAAAACATCCTTTTGAGGAATAATGAACTCTTATCTATGCTCTATTCTTGTCATCATCGTTTAATGATATTCTCATTATTTGATAGCCTTAGGGAGAGAAGCAACACATTTAATTTATAAAGTTTATGATTTAGATTCACATTACTGCTATTTCAAACACTGCCATTTTTATACTTCAAGAACATTTGCTTTGTCCTAAACTAATATAGAGAGATTGATGGGTAGCTGGATAGATAACTAATAGATCGATAGATCAATAAACAGATGACTGATAGATTATTTCATATTCTCTAGGAGAAACAAGTTCCTTAACAAATTTATGATATAATTACATCCACAAAGACACAATGACAAATTCCATTACATTTAACAAATGCTTATTTGATGCAGGATAGATTAAAACACTGTATTTGCACTGTAATAAATAAGAAAACAATTATGATCTGCTATCTAATGTACACACTTCTAGTGTAATTCTAATTATAGTAATTGATTGAGTTTTTTCTAAGTGCTATGCATTGTCCTAGGTTGCCCAAGGATATGTGGGTTGTAAGTGAAATAACCATAATTTGAACACTTGTCTGTTGGACCTAAACAATCCATATTTGGTATATTTGACCATAATAATCCAGGAAGGAGCTTGACAATTATACAAATTGCTCCATAATTGAGCCAAATGTGATCATTGTCATTTGAGATATAAATATTTCTACTGAAATTCACATAGATTAGTGGTCACCAGAGGCTACAAAGGCTAGAGAGTAGGAGGGGATAGAGAGAAGTTGGTTAACAGGTATAAAGTTGTAGTTAGATAGGAAGAATAAATTCTAGTGTTCTATAACAAAGTAGGGTGACTGCAGTTAACAATAATTTATACTATATTTCCTAATAGTATATTTTCTAATAGATAGATGAGAGCATTTTGAATGTTCCTAATACAAAGAAATAATAAATGCTTGAGGTGATGATTATGCCAATGATTCTGATTAGATCATTACACAAAGTATATGTGTATCAAAATGTCACACATATCTTATAAATATGTACAATTATGATGTGTCAATTAAATAATTTTAAAAACTTATCTAAGGTTGCCAATGCCCTCCACTTTTCTGAATCAAAAATTTTGTTCTGGCTCATCATTTTACTCTCAGAATTATTCAGCATCCTACTGTTTAACATTTTGAGCTGGATTTGTATTTATAATTTTTAAAATTGGGGTGAACAGGAGCATTTGCACAATGTAAGTTGGGTTTGTTAGATCACTATCTTGCATCTAGCTCTGCCTTCATTTCACGTAGCAGTGTGTGAAATGAACATGTCATGAACATGTTCTCAATTTCAGATGCAGTTTAAATCTGAAAGAAGCACATTGAACATGGCTGATCCATTCTCTTTTTTAAACCCTGTCCATATAACGTAGCTAACATCTTAATTAGTATCATTATTTTAGCTGACATCTTTTCAAGGATAGCATGCAGAGCGCTAAGATAGATATTTCCTTTGGTCTTAGGCACTTTTGAGAAATTTACGTAATGCTGCTACTCCTTGCTGGCCACTATTAGTACGAGCCATTTCAATGACCTGAGAGCGGTATAAAGTCACTGGGCCTCTGTAAATGGTGTCAGTGAGGAAAACAATGGGAAATTACAGGTTAGGTGTTCATGAACTAAAGAGTCTGGATGGACAGTGTTCTGAAAGCTCTGTATTAACAGTATAAATCTACAACTTTCAAAGTATTTCATTGTGGGTAACATTTTGTACATTTTTTCAACAAACCTTTTAAGCAAAAATGAACACAAATCAAATAAAATAGCATGTTTCATGGAACTGTATTTATTTAAGTTGCATTATTTGAGAAAGTCAGTGATGAACTATATTTTTTATAAAATTATTGATCATCCATTTATCATTCCCATGAGTGCCATCTTGATGTCACTAACCACATGAAAACCAAAAACCATGAATTGGTAGAAGAATTAGCATCTAATTCAAAGGGTCACAATTAGTTTAGGAGAACCAGGCCTGAAGAAAACAATTTGGCACATGAAGCAGAGGTGTGCTTATCTATCACTCTGAGAGTGCCTGGTTATTAAGATCAAATAACTGTCATTCTGACTTAATTTGGTTCAATTTCAAACCCAAATCATATTAGTTTTCTAAGGTTGTTATAAAAAAAAAAAAAACCCAAGTTTATGTGTGTGCACACACGTATGCACACACACACACAGACTGGGTGGATTAAGCAACAAGATTTTATTTCTCCCAGTTCTGGTGCTTGGAAGCTCAAATAAAGGTGTCAGCAGATTTGGTTCCTTCTGGGGCCTCTCTCCTTGGCTTGCAGATGGTGACCTTCTGGCTGTGTCCTTACAGGCCCTTTCCTCTGTGAACATCCATCTCTGGTGTCTTTTTGTACATCCAAATTTCCTCTTTTTATAAGGATGCCAGTTATGTTGAATAAGGGCCCCTGTGGCAGGCTATTTTGACTTAATCATAAAAGCCCTATCTCCAAATACAGTTACATTCTGAGGACCTGGGAGTGAAGGCTTCAAGATATTAATATATTTGGGGTGATAATTCTACCCATAACATACATTTTCTTGTGCCCACATATAAGTGACATGATTTCTACTTCACAGTTGGCTACATCAACAGAAGAATTTTTTTTAAAGTTCAATGATGCCAGTTTAAAACCTGGTAAGTACTTGATTCAAATTTATTTCAGTTAACTTATTACAAAAATGGTTTATTTTGCCAGGCACAGTGGCATGCACCTATAGTATCAGCTACATAGGCATGTGAGGCAGAAGAATTGCTTGGGCCTGGGTGTTTCATGTCAGCCTGGGCAACATAGCAAGATCCTGTCTCTAAAAACTTGTTTATTTTATCCAATGTATCAAAAAAATTAATAATACCATATTGGAAAAAAAAAGCCTCAGGAAAATTCCAGTGGCCTGTGGCTAAGAAACTTATTAAAGTACATAAAAATGTGTTACGGATATTTACTTTGTTTATCTTATTTTTATATTCAAATTATAAATAAAATGATTTTTCAAATGTACATGGACATGTTATTTTTATTTTTGAAAATAATTTCATTTTAAAAATCATTTTGAGGGGATTGTTTTAATGGTCCATCCAATAGGATGAAGCTGATTTGGCTACTAATTAATAAAAATTTTCACAAACTAATATAATGTGTTTAGTAGTCCCTTCACTCTTAAAAGTGTCCTGCTTTGGGACAATTATGTGGTCATTCAGTAGCATTTGTTGTAGATAACGTCCTTCTCCTAAATACACTCTCTTCACTTGACTTTCAAGTCAATGCACCCTCACTGGCCATTTCCCAGTCTCCTTTGTATCTCTCCTTTTTATCAAACTCCTAAGGGTCCCTTCCCTAAGGAGTTTGATAAAACTCATCTTCCCATCTGTCTCACTCACTCTTAGCCAATCCAGCCTCACTACATTAAACACTGTCTGTAACCTAGTGGTGCAAATATTTACATTTCCAAACAATAACTTTCTCCAAAGCCCAGATTCATATGTCCAGCTGCCCACTCAGCATATTCATTAGGATGTTTAACTCTTATCTCAAGTTTACAATGACAAAGTCTGATCTTTTAATATTACTTCCTTTCAAATCTTCAGCACCCACAGTATTGCCTCAACACTGTCATTCCTATTCTTTGGGAAAACACTATGGCAAAATCCTTGCCTTCCCTCTTTCACACTTCACAGCTCATACATCAGGAAATGCTCTTGCCTCTACCTTCAAACTATATTCAGAATGGCCACATCTCACCGACAACGCTGCTACCACCATGATCTGAGCCCCCATCATCTCTAACCTGGGATGTTGCAATGATTGATCGACTGTTCTTTTTTTTGTTCCTCACTGATGCTGCTGTTAATGGAGTAGCCAGAAGAGCCTCTCAGAAATATCATTTAATGATGTTCAACTACTGAAAATTCCTGTAATGCTCCTCATTTCACTCTGATTAAAAGCTGCAAAGCTTACAGGACACACGGGCATTACATGATCTGTGTCTATTGCTCACTGTCCTCACATATTAGTCTGTTCTCGTACTGCTAAAAGGCATTCCCAAGACTGGGTAATTTGTAAAGGAAAGAGGTTTAATTGCCTAATAGTTCACAGGGCTGGGGAGGCCTCACAATCATGGTGGAAGGCAAATGAGGAGAAAGACACATCTTACATGGCAGCAGGCAAGACAGCCTATGCAGAGGAACTCCCATTTATGAAACCATCAGATCTCCTGAGATTTATTCACTACCACAAGAACAATATTGAGAAAATCGCCCCCATGATTCAATTCTATCCACCTGGCTCCACTCTCGACAGCCTTGACACGCGGGGATTATTACAATTGAAGGTGAGATTTGGGTGGGGACACAGCCTGCCCAAATCGCCACATAGCCCACTTTTTCCATGCCTTCTCCCCACTGCCTGCTGCAGTCACAAGTTTGAACTTGGAGCCTTTGCCCTTGCTGGTCTCACTAATGGAATATTTTTTCTCAGATATCCCCAGGGTTCCTTCAGTTCCCTCTTTCTAGTATTTCCTTAAATGTTGCCTTTTCAGTGATTATGCTATTAAAATTGCAATTTACCCCTCAAACTACAGTTACTTTAGATCACTCTTGCCTGGTTCAACTTTTCATTTTCATAGCATTGGAATCACTGAATATGTCAGTTTATGGATCCTGGATTGTAACTGTTGTCCTAACATAGTTATAAGTAGGACAATCTTTCACTTTCCAAATGTGTCCTCAGCAAAAAATCAGCAGTATGTTCACCCCATAAAAAATACTTACTTACTATGTCTATTGTTTTCACACTCTAACATGAAATCTAAGGGCTCAGGGAATTTTGTGTGTTCCATTCACAGTTATGTCTAAAGTGTGAAGAATATTCTTGGCATAGAATAGTCATAATATGTATTGGTAATAATTAAATTGACTTTGTGGAAACTAAAATATAGATGAAAATAGCTTAAGATAATGACATATATTTAAAAGCATCATGGCTTCTCAGAACAAAGAGGCCAAGTCAAATTGAGGGAGTGAAGAAAGATTCTCAGAATAGTTGACACTTGACATGTTTTAAAGACTGATGGATTTTTTTGTCACAAAAGGAAATAACAAATGCATGATGAGGGACACCCCATTTCCCTTTGATGTGATTATTACACACTGTATTGCTGTATCAAAAAGTCCCACATATGCCATAAATATATGTACATACCAAGTATGTACCCATAAACATTAAAAATGTAGATAAAGAATTATTCTGAGACCAATAAAAGAAGAAGAAGAAAATGAAATATCAGACATTAAAATAATCAGTCCACATGTAAAACATCATGATGACATAAAATGCTATGGTGTGTTCAGAAAACAATGGGAAATTTGACATGGATGAACACAGAGCGTGGGAGGCATCATGGAGAAGATACTGGAAACAAGGTGGAAAACAGAAGATAAGCTTTTGGACAAGAAGAATTTGTATATAATGTTGAGATTCATCGAGGAAGAAGCAGGAGCTATGGTGGTTTCCGGAACTGCTCCCTACAGACTTATGGTTCTTTCTTGGGACAGAAAGTAAAAATACAAGGCCACACGTTTTTTAAGTTAGATGTGACCACATGACTTGCTTTGGCCAAACAATGAGAGCACAAATGGTAGGTGCCACGTTCAGGTAGGAGCTTTAGGAGTCAAGGTATAAGCCTCATGATCACTTTCTCTTTTCCTGGCATTTGTGGAATCATGAAGGAAGAGGGAGCCTCCAGCAGCTTGGGTCCTCGAGTGTGCATGATGTAGGAGAGAACACCCCACTTAACCCTGCTACAGTTGTCTGGTGGGAGAGAGAAATGATCCATTCCTGTTTTAGGCCTTAGCTACCATTTTTTTTTCTTTTTCTATTCTTTAAATTGTAGCATAGCTTATTGCATCCTAATTTAAATATCTTTAAACAATGAAGTAAATAATTACCCTAGCAATCATTTAATTACTTTGTAAATTTTTACGTAGAATTTCTACATTAAAATATATATAATTACTTAACATTTTAAAAATTATTTTTGCAGTAAAACTAACTTCAAAAAAGAAAAATACACGGCTATTGGCAATTTGAAGCACTTAATCCTAAGTAACACATTAAATATGCTAAACTGAGTCTAAATGAAGTAGTAAACTGTGGTGTTCCATGTGCCTACATATTTAAATAAACAAATAATGTATTATAAAGTGCTTTAATTTATACTTTACAAAAGGTGATAAAATTATATCTTTGTTCATTCCTTGAAATTCTTATATTTCATTTATATAACAAAAATCAAGTGTTATTTTTGCTAGTATCTATAATTTTATAATAAAAAAAGGCATATTCATATTGCAATCAACATCTTTGGTACAAAAAACTGTATTTATTCCCTTGTTTGCTGTGCCAAGGAACTCATCAAAGTAGACAATGGGTTGCTTGGATGTGTAATAGCAAAATGAATATTGCTAAAGAATGCTAAACATATAAAAGGTTGGCCGTATTTTTTAAATTCCCTATAGTATAAAAAGCAATAGTGCATCAAATATTTTATACACCAGAAATCTAACTCCCTAGAGCTTATGTTTTTAAAGGTTCAGCAACTGAGCAGAAAGAGTCTAGATCAACAAATTAAGTTATATTAACACTGATTGGCATGGGCAGATGCAATTCCATTCTTTCTTTCTACCAGTGATACTGGAGGGCACATCTCAGAGGAAAGTGAAAATCTCTGCATCTCAGCCTGACACATTCCATTTGGTTTTTGAATATGATTTACCTAAGTAGTTATGAGTATTACACAGTTAATTTAGCAAGCACAATGGTTTGTTCAATAACATGAACCGTCTAGTAAAATATCCTCACCTGTTTCCTGAAGGAAATATTATAAGATGTAGGTACAATTCAAATTTTAGGCAGTATTCGACTCTCTGGAATGGCAAAAAATCCAATAAAATGAAACTACATAAATATTTTTTCACAAGATATAATGAGTAAAAAGTTTAAATGAAGGTGTCTGCATTTTTTAGGTTATGCTATTTTATATTATGCAGAAATAGCCTTTGGTGGTCAAAGACCATTGAGACACTATTCTTAGCTAGAGGAAGGTATTATGTCTTAATAAAACATTAGAACAAAATGGAAACTCTCTAAAATGGCCTACAAGACTCTACATGACCTTATCCCTTTCCAATTTAATTTTATATCATTTTTCCCTTATTTATTTTTGTTAAACCACATTGGCTTTCTTTCTATTTTCTTTAGAAACTGACCCTCATTCCCACCTGAGGGCCTCTGCTCTTTCCATTGCTTGGAATCTTCTCAGGACAGACTCAGCCTTTCACTCTCTGCTCCAGTGTTGCCCCAGAGAGGTTGTCTCTGACCCACCAATTGGCGGTAACTCCCTTTTTGCTCCTTTTGTTCACATATAAGACTATTGCATTAGTCTCTTATCAGTTACCAGTATCTAATACCATCATTTTTATTTTAATAGGATAGTATGTGCCTGCCCTATGAAAATAATAAATGTTATGAAAGCAGGACTCTTCTCTGCCTCATTAATTTTTTTATATTCTACTTAAATTTGTTGCATGAGAAATGAAAACTTCTTTTTCCGTTTAATTTCCATGAATCCATTTTATGAGCAGTTCTTAGATTTTTATACTTCCTCACCTTTTACATTGAAACTACTGAGATAAAATTTACATATTTTATATAAAGGTGCTTATGTATATTTTCAGAAAACTCACATGGCATGTAGTACAGGCAGGTATGTAATATGGAGATCATCAAGGTAATTTGCTACATAGATCTCTGAGCTTTTATAGTGACCAATTTCATGTCTGTTTATTATCCTTATGCTGAATATTTCTGTTTTAACATACTGGAAAACAGATATTCAAAAGGTGGGTATACCATCTAAATGTGTGATCTTAATCAAACATAAATAATGTTCAAAGTTCAACCAATATCAATATATCATTTTTACTATCATGCCAACTGCTATATTTGTGTTCATGGTGCTTAAATGACAAAAAGGGACATCTACTCAGAACTAATGTGATAATATTCTTTAATCACTTATGATTTGTGAAGCATAAGAAGTAGAGCTTTATATTAATTATTTTGTTATTTTATGAGGTACTAAAGCAGTAAGTGTAGAACGGAGGTAAATAAGATCTTTGGAAAGTGAGAGTTTTTCCTTAGTCCCCGAGTCAAGTATTTGGTAAAGTTGCCTCTTAAAATAGATTTGATATGGAAAATACAGGATAAGATTTTGATAGATGTGAGGATGGGAATTCAACCCCTGCAGAAGAAATGTCATAAGTAAAATTATGCTAGTAAGATGAGAAATCTAGTTTTATCTAAAACATAGGTGGCACATAAAGATAAAAATACAGCAAAGGTCCTGGATAAAACGAAACATTAAGCAAATGGGTTTTGAATTTTACTTTTCAGGAAAATGAGGCACTATTGAAGGGGTTTGAGAGAGCATGTTGGATCAGTTTAGTGCTTTAAAATTAATAAACGTGTGAATTAATATGTATTAAAGAGATGAACTAATAAATGAAATAATAGTTCATACAAATGAATATTACTCAATAGATTAGGAAAACCAGTCTAAGAATGATATTCAGGGAGAATTAGAAAAGTAATTCTAGTAACAGATATTTTTAACTAATTGTTTCTGTTGGAGGGAGAGTGAAGTGGTATAGGGGCTTGAATCAGGACAGCAGTACTATTGATGTTTGGGCTATGGGGCCACCACGGTTGCGACAATGGGAAAGGAAAGGATCTGAAAGCTACATTGGATTATATATCCCAAAGGTAAGGTAGAAGCAAAGGAAACAAACCAGCTATCAAACCTGATCTCAGACAAAAGGTAGTATGAATAGTATCCAAAAATGCAACCATCTCAAGCGTGGCTTTGGGACACCATTGTTCCTGAACGATACAATCACAGTGAGTACAGGACCACACTGGGAAATCCATGCTGCAGATGAAAATCAGCAGCCTATTGAGTGACAGTCCACTCAGGGACATTTATCCAACTACAGCAGAACTTCAGCCAGAGGATAGGGATAGGTAAAATGCAGATTACCAACCCGAGGAAACGCAACACAGAAATGCCCCAAACATGAGCTGGTTTAGTGTGGGATCCTGAACCTAGCAGGAAAGCACTGTTTTTCATAGGCTAACCAGGGAGACGGAGTTCAATTAGAAACCAAATTTACAGAGTTTATCCAGGTCCAGGAAACAGAATACTAAATTTTGTAGTCTTGGTGGGTGCTGGGAATGTGTTTGCTAGCTAGGAAAAGCAAATTGTGTATATATATATATATATATATATATATATATATATATATATAAAACTACAAAACTATACTATATATGAACATATATAACTATATATATATTTTAGTAACTAACATATACTGTCAGTAACATATATAACTAGGTAGTTATCTATATGAGATATATATATGTGTGTGTGTGTGTGTGTGCGTGCGTGCATGTGTGTGTGTTTGAGTACAAAATGGAGCCCAGAAATACAGGGTGGATTCCAGATCCAGCATCCAACGTAAATGATGGACTTCATGACATATATTCAAGTCCTATCAGATTGTGAGTATGTAGCTATTGAAATATATCCTAACTCACTAGAGACCATTTTGAAAACTAGAATTGAGTGATGAGTAAATATTTACGAACGATCAACATGGAGAAAGAAAAATGTGGAAGCTGAAAACAGAGGCAGAGGATAAATGTGCGAGGCGAGGAACTTTGAGCACATGAACAGCTGAAACAGTCAAGTGAAGGAAAGTTTGCAGTGAGGAGGACCAAGAAGACAAGTTCAGTTCCATAAGGTCTCAAGTTTAGTTGATGGCAAGAGTAGACAGGAATATATGGTCAAAAGGAGAAATTGGTTTGGTGGCAAAATGTAATGAGTTAAATAACAGATAAGATAAATCAATGTATGGCTTTGATTCAGATACAGCCCTGTAACTATCAAGACAGATCACAGCAAAAGTAAAGCTGTGTAGAATGCATGAAATTATCAAAAGAGAGAATATATGGGAAAAATATGTTTTGGGGAAAAACTTACAGAGTAACATCATTTAGAGTTTGAAAAAAGAAGTGTAAACATGGTGATAGAGAAACTATGTTCAAAAAGGTAGAAAGACAAAGCAGCTGATGCAATGTAAAAGGGGGATTGGACTCATGATTGAGTGGTCAAAACTGATGAAGTAAATGTGGACAAAACAGGAAAATTATTTTCATTTCATATTCAGAGGACAGTTATTGACATATGAAACTTGGATTTTTGAGACTAATAGACATGATGTCAGATTTTAAAAGGTCATCAAATGAGTTCAAGGTTTACAAAAGTCTAGGCAGTGAGTGTGTGATTTTCGTATTGCAAGTTTGGGTATAGCGGTAAGAAAGTAAGACACAAACAGTATGAAAAATGTTAATCTGATGAACAACACTGGAACACATTAGTACACAGGAAGGGAGACAAAGTAGGTGAAAATGGAAGTGATATGTTTAGAAGAAGGTACAGTGGCTGAGATTGAACTAAGAATACTTAAGAGTCTGCCTTGGAGAGGACAGACACATATCTACCAGAGGAGAGGAGAAGGAAGAGAATGAATGCAGATGAACTGAATAGGGATTTTGAGGCGAGAAGAAGAAAAACAGGTTTTTCTGGATGACATCTACTGTCTTATTTAAGTAAGAGACAAGAAGAAATTTTCCTAAGAGTTGAGAAACGAAGTTTGGGAGACTAGGTTAAATATTTGTTTTCTGGAGAAGCCACTTTGGGAAATTTGATAGGAAATTAATAAGTGATACGTAGAACTACAGAATAGCACAGATAAATGTATTACACTTGCCATTCTTATGTAGTCATATTCACTGTATCACCCTTCACCTGAAATTTTTGTTTTAAAATTGTTTTATAATTCAACTGAAATAATATATGCACACATGGTTTTTGAAACATTCTAATAGCAAGAAAATTTTAATAAAGAGCATGAGGCCCAGTTAACATCAACTCCCAGTTCCAATCTTAAAAGGCAAATATTATTAAATAATTATGAAATGCTCAAACAACCTATTTTATTGCTACATTCTGTTAACACATGTGGATTTATAACTACCATATTTTCTTCTATCCCTTTCCTACTAATTTAATTATATCAAAATTCATAGTTCACTGGCTGCTCAACTCAGGAAATTCAAAAATCGTACTTCAGTTTCTCTTTTTTATTCCATAAGAGGTAAAACTGATTTCAAATTCCCACTTTAGAAGAAGACTGATATTCCCTCTGCTTTACCTCTCTTCCTTCACTTTTCCCGTCAGTCTCCGTAAAGCATATGTGTAAATTTGTCTGTGGTGTGTCCACTGTTGATTCTACACGAAGAACAGTCAACAGTTTTTTAGGAAGTTAAAATATGTAAATGCTGTTCGATATAAATCCAAGTGTCACACTTAAGAGCACCTCAGTGTCAACTCTTAGATGCAATACTCCTAATTTTTTCAATGTCACTTCTCCTACGCCATGCAAAAAAATTTGTTTTACATGTAGGTCAAGTGAAATTGTGTGTCATAATGACATTCAATGAGTTGCTTAAAAGTCACATTTTGGTTTGCTTTATATTTTTTAACATGTCATTTTGAGAGCTTTTGTTTATTTATCCTGCAGTTTACAGTTGCCTATTTGTTTACTTAGTATCACTTATGTTTAATTAATTTACTTTATTTTCACAGGTTTTATTTGAATTCTTAATTTATACTATGTCATTTACGTCTTATCACCAGCTTTTCCCGGAATCTACTGTCCTGCTCCAAGCTGGACTGTAAGATGTTTGGGGATCTACCTTCAGTGCTCTCCTGAGTCAACTGATTTTTCTCATTTTGCTCTAGCATACCTTTAAGTAGCTTTCTAGGAAAAGATAAATTGGAAACAAATTTTCTACATTTTTGAATACCTGAAAATATTTTTTTGGTGCAATATACCGGTTGATTGCTTCCGTTTTGGTCTTTCCTGAACACAGTTCTACTTCCTCTTGATAACTGAGCAGTGACATGTGTTGTTGGTTTGCATTTTGGTTTTGGTTTTTGATCTTGCTTTTGGCAACTGGCATAGTCTTCATAGTCCTAATTCACTAGTTTCATATTCACTGAGAAACACAAGTTTACTTCCTCGTGTGATGTGAATTTTGGTTATTATACAAAATACATTAAATTATCTATGTTCATGCATATAAAAAAGCTATACAAAAATTCTATTCTGTGTCAAACTAATATACAATCTCTTTCCAGTTTGATTTCACTGGGGGCACATTTTAAAACTGAAGTACAAAACTAAATTATCAGACAATAATTAGACTCTGATTAATGAGTTTTTAAAAGGATTAACCCAAATACACCCTGATCTAACTTGTATGTATATGGCCTTTATTTATGCAATTTGTATATTTGCACCCTCCATCAGAAAAGAAAGAATAAATAAATAATGTTTCCTTTTTGTAATAGTTTATTTGGTTTCTTTTTAATTTTTTTTTTCCCATGGCACGTTTCTAGGCCAAAATAAATATGCGTAAGAACAGCCATCACTAGTTGCTGACCTAAGAAATGCTAATGGTATTGCTGTTGTAAGTTAGGAAAATTTTTGAATGAAAGGCAAAAGGAAGAGTTTTCCCTACCAGTCACAAGATAAATTCTGGTTGTAGCAATCTCCATATGAAGTGGGCCATGAGACTGGAGACATCTGACAAGACACTAAAGGGAAGGCACTGAGAGCAAAGGTTCAGGGATATGTTTAAAAGTAATTTATTTTTGGCTTCATGCCATCTTTGAAAATCTTTCCCCAGGCAATAAACATTAGAAATTTTATTATCAATGACCTAGTCCCTGGCTTCTCTGGGAATCAGATAACTTGTCTCGTTGTAGCCTAGGGCTACCTTGATGGTTTCCTGCAGGAAAAGTGGCCCTGGTTTTTAATAAAAGTCACAAGGCTAATCTGGTACTTGGAGTTGCTTTTCCCTATAGATAATAATTCTTACACTAAATTACATTTTTGTCATTATCTATCTCCCTCATTAATATTATTTGCATTGAAACCTTTCAAATCATTGCATATTCAGCCCCATGTATGCTGAGATATTCTGGCATTTATGTTGTGGTCATTCTCTGCTATAAATTCTTTGGTAATTCAATCAACATAAGCTTCATTTTCTATTTCATTGATATCTCTTGGTGAAGAGATGTATAAGAGGTTAGTCAAATAGCCAGAGCTGTACCCAATACTATTTTATGAGTGAGGGAGTTCCATTTTCTTTTACTGACAGTTTTATGACAAGTGCTATCATTGCAGTGACATCGCTACTTTAAAAATACCCTTCTCACTCAAGCATTACAAAAAACAAAAAACAACCATAATAACAAAAAATGTGCAAATACATTTTACTCAAAGAAAAGAGTCTCCTTTCTGATGTACAAGTTTGTAATTATAAAAAGCTGATATAACTAAACAACATAAATAATGCAATCCTGTACCCAAAATTCTTTTTGTATGCTTTATTTTCCACATTGTTTTGTTACGTTTTGGGAAAATTAGTAAAGCGAATGCATAGTAATTCAGATGAGAAATGAGAACTTTTTCCCAGAACAAAAAGAAAGTAGGAGAAGATTAAAGCAAAAACCTAACACTCATATAATGTTGACCCTTGTCTAGTGGAATCTTTGCATGTGTATGTCTTTTGAAAATCTGTCAGTCAGTGTAAGATCAGAAAATTCAAAATGACTCTAGTTGGTTTTGGTAGAAACAAACAATATAGGTAATCAAAGACTACATAACAATTGGAGGAGTTGGGCACCTGAGGGCCAGGCGAATGATTTCAGGAAATCGGGACCTTCAAAATTAACAGGAGCTTCCTCTGACGACCCCAAGAGTCTCAGCACCAAAATGTTTAAGGAGAAATTGAGAAGTCAATAGTAGTTATCGCCAATGATCTGAGCTACCTAACCAGAACTCTCCTCATTCACTGCCTTTCACTGTTAGTATTTTAAGTGTAAAGAGATTTAAGGAAACTATAATTTCAGGGTTCTCCCTGTCATGCAAAACTAAAAGCTAAAGTGAGTGGCAATGATGCTGAATTGATAGGAGACAACCCTGCATAAGGCCAGCAAGATGAGCAGAGATGGAGGCTCAGCAATCATACACAAACTTACTTTAAACACGTGGGACTGCGTTTCATAAAGCTTCAATGACTTTGAGAGGTAGATGATACCGATTATAATATAGGTATGTTATACACAAAAACGTGTACATATAAATATGTAAATATATGTGTGTGCATGTATTACCAAGAAAGAGTATGTGCACTTGTGAGAGGTTTTCTGCAATATAATACCTTTATTTTGTATCATTAAGCCATTACACACTCTTCCTATTACAAATGAAGTAACTGACATCCAGAGTAGGGAATCTATGTCTGAGCACACTGCCAATGAATGTACAATTGAGGTTTGAACTCAGTTCTATCTGACTTCAGAGCGTATGCTTTTGACCAATGCTACCTGCAGATGGATCAATTTCAAGGAGTGTGCAAGTTACAAATTGGATTGAGGGAAACAAACATTATTATTGGAATCCCAATTATTTTTACATTAAAATATCAGGAAAATGCATTATTTGTATTTACTATTCAGGTTGCCATGAGGGCTCACATTTCTTCCACATAATACTTTTATGTTACACAAAACACTCAATGATAGAGAAAAAGTTCTAAACTCTGAAGTTAATAGCTATGCCCACTTTCTTCTGTTTTGTTTTGTTCTGTTTTTCGTATGTGTGTGACTATATCTGGTGCAACTTATCAGGTATAATGTGATTTCAGTAAAAACAAGATTTTTATTTTACTTTGAGACAGGGTCTCACTCTGTTGCCAAGGCTGGAGTGCAGGACACTACCTTAGCTCACTGAAGCCTCGACCTTCTGGGCTCAAGCAATCCTCACACCTTGGCCTCAAAAGTAGCTGGGATGACAAGCGTGAGCCACCACAGCCAGCTAATTTTTGTATTTTTTTGTAAAGATAGGGTTTTGCCATGTTGCCCAAGCTGGTCTTAAACTCCTGAGCTTAAGTGATCATCCTGCCTCATGCTCCTAAAGTGCTGGGATTATAGGCATAAGCCACTGTATGCAGCCAAAAAATAAGATTTTTTAATGCTTGAACCTTTACAATACTTTGACATCAAATGTGCTATCCTTAAAAACATGTTGTGCAATTGTTGAAGTCCACTGGGTAATTCAGAGTAAAACAATTTGGAGTATTTGAATTTAAGAATGAGTCTCATGAGAATCCAGCACTGGGTAAGATGGAATAAGCTCCTTACACTCAAAAATGCTGGCTGGGATAGAAAAAGCAATTGCCAGAAGACTTTGAAAAGGAATCAGAATCAAGTCAATTGGAGAGTGGAGTCAAAACTTGAATAAGCAACCTCATAGAGTGAGATTCCAGAATTTTCTTATCGCTGTTTTTCTCTTCTGCTTTGAAAAGAAAGCAGAAAATTGATTTGAAGGTGAGTCCCGTCTATGTTCATACCACCCTGAATGCACCCAGTCTTGTCGGAAGATGAGTCCTCAGCAAGATTGCATGGACAGCGAAACTCCTAGAGGAGACTTGTCTTTCTGGACAGAGGCCCAGGATTAGGAACCACTGTGGGCAAAAGAATAGGAGAGCGGTCTTCTTCCCCTCCTGCTCTCTTTTCTGCCTTCTTGGTTGTGGCCTGAAGGCAGTTCCAGTAGTGAAGTTGTAGCAACCAGGGCTAGTAAAACTCAATCTTTCTGGTTAAAAACAGAAAATGAAGATGTCACAGGTAGAAGAATACAGAAGAAACTCTGAAGAGGCAGAGTGGAAAAGGCGATCTCCTCTATCCGCGCATTAATTAGCAAAAGTGTTTGATTTATCCTTGGGCTGTGCATGTTCCCCAAAAAATGTAATAAAAATAATATTTAAAAACCCTCATAATTATTAATGCACTATACTTAGAATTTCTTCTTGTTTAAAAGTAGTCTATTAGGAATGATAGAGGAGTTAGAAAAGAAAAAAACAAATAAAAGTCTTCTAAACAAAGATTAAATAAGTTTTCTTTTATATCCTTTCATTCATGTATGCAGGAATGTACTCATTTAGCAAATAAATGTGGAGTGCCTAAAATTTTTCAAGCACTGGAATATAGCAGAGAGAAAAAAATGAAAAGGAAGAGGAGGACAAGGAGATAATGATGAAGAAAAGAAAAAAGAAACAAAATAGACCAAAATATTTGCTATAAGGGAATATTACATCCCAGTGAAGAAGTGAGAAAATCAAAATAGAAATAAGTAAATTATATAAAGTATTGATAAGTACTAAAGAGAAAAGTATGGACCAGAAAAAAACATGTAAACACCTAGGCTGGGACTGAAATTTTAGTGTGGCCAGGAAGGACCTCACTGATTAAATGATTTTCATGAAATACCTTAAAGATGTGTGGGAATAACTATGTCAGTAATTTGCAGAGTATCCCAAGCAGAGGGAAAACAAATAGAAAGTCCCAGAATTGATTGAAATATGCCTGGTATGATGGAGAAACAACAGAAGAACGTGGGCAGGAAGCAGCGGGAATGAAGGAGACGAAGCCAGAGAAAGCACAGGACGCCAGATCATATAAGAAGAGCACTTAGAGCCATCACTCCTGGAAGGTACTGAGAACTGACAATTGCACTCTGGCAGTTGTGTAGAGAATAGACCAATTGGGTGCAAGAGCAGAATTGGGGAAATATCCCAGGTGAGAGTGATAGGGATGGCAGTGTGGCTAACAGGAAGGAGTCAGATTCTGAAAGTAATTTGAATTGAGCCAAAGTCTTCCCAGATGGCTGATTTGGAGTGTGAGATAAAGAGAAATATCTAAGATAACTCCAAACTTCTTGGCTGGAATACCTAGAAGGCTGCAGACAAGGAATAGGAATTTTGGTGTGGGAGGATATTATGAGCACACTTTGGGGGAAAGTATTCCTGAGAAAACTATCAGACATATAAGTGGATGTGTCAGGTACCCAGAGGAGTATAAAATTTAAGGAGAGATCTACTACGGACACATGCAAACACAAACTCATACATTTCAGAGCTGCTCACCAATTTCTGGGGTGTAAAATCTCCCACCCTGGCCCACTGCCAGTTACCAGTGTGACTTCACTGAACACAAGTGAGAAGAGAGAACGGAACAGAGCTGGGATGAGGGGGCTGCAGCACATCACTAGCAGTTGTTGGAATGTAAATGTAAGGAGCTGTTAATCATAAAAAGAAGTTCAAGGACTAGCTTCAGATAAGCAAAATAAGAAGAGGTCAGAGCTAGGATGAAGACAGCAGAAGAGATGAAGAAGTGGTCAGGATGGGAGGATGGAAATATAAGGACAGTGAGCTGTACTGGAAACCACGCGAAGAAAGCATTTCAGGGGCAATTCCGTGATTAATCTTGTACGATGCCAATGATCCATCAGATTGGATGAGAACTAGGAAGGGCCATGGACTTAGCAACACTAGGTCATTTGTTGGCTGATTAGAAGAAGATTAGTGGAATGACTAACATGGAAGACTGAATGAAGTGGTTTCAAGAGAAATCAGAGGCTGGACGCAGTGGTTCACACCTATAATCCCAGGACTTTGGGAGGCTGAGGTGAGCAGGTCATTTGAGGCCAGGAGCTCAAGACCAGTCTGGGGAACATGGCAAGACCCAATCTCTACTAAAAATACAAAAAAAAAAAAAAATAGTGCAGTGTGGTGGTTCGCACCTGTGGTCTCAACTATTTGGGAGGGTGAAGTAGTAGGATCACTTGAGCCCAGGAGACAGAGTTTGCAGTGAGCTGAGATGGCACCACTGCACTCCAACCTGGTTGACAGAGCAAGACAGTGTCTCAAAAAAAAAAAAAAAAAAAAAAAAAA
>NW_022437000.1:4114628-4121443 GCF_009761245.1 Sapajus apella | reverse complement strand
AAAGAAAGAAAGAAAGAAAGAAAGAAAGAAAAGAAAAGAAAAGAAAAGAAAAGAAAAGAAAGAGATCAGAAAGAGAATTTGGTGATAGCAAGTCTAGACAACAGGTAGATGCTGAAGAGAGAATGGGAATTGAGAGAATGTTGAATATATTTGCTATAAACAAAACAAAATGAAGTAGAAAGAAAAAGAAACAATGAAGAGAAAATAGAAAGAGGTTTTCAATTAGACTGGCTGAATAGATCACAGACATCAAATAAAAGAAATTGTTACCAGTCAATTCTAGGAAAAGGGCTTGTTGGTAATTAAGTTTGAGAAACAAGCCTGATAATTTAGCAATTTAGCAAATGAAGTCTTCAGGTAACTTTTAAAAATATTTATATAGTCACTTCTTTGAAAACTGTGATAAACATTGAAACAAAATATATTAATAAACTGAAAGTAGGTATAAACTTTCCCAATTCTGTATCACAAAGCTTTAAAACAAAAATTTACTTAATTATATTGTTCCCACCAAAACATTATTTGTAATAGTTACCAAAAAACAAAAAAGTTTTATCTTATTGAAAGTAAATGAACTATCTTGTTTTTAAAGTGATGATTATTTTATATTTACTCATCATTCAAAATACTATGGTCTCTGCATAGTCTAACCACTTTAGTGAATGTGCAAAATAAATTGATAAAAATGAATAAATTACAGAACGATCAATGATAGATGGATAAATAGATAGATAGATTTCCTGAGTGATTGATTTTTAGGTAGTGTACAGATATTTTTTATTATAAAAGTAAAATTTTGTGAGAACACTGATCTTAACTACTATGACATACTATCTCTATATACACACTATTGCTCCTATTAGAAAGACAACAAAATTGAATACGGAAAAAGGAAAAGAGCCAATGGAATATCAGTTAAGTACATTAAAACAGAACAAAATACAATTGAAAAAAAGTTTTGCCTCTATTCAGGTCTTCCTTCAACTGATACGTATTTGGTTATACTTTTCAGCTGCTGCAAAAGATGGATTTTGACTTTTGTGTGTCCCAAAATGATACAGATAAAAGTGCTTGTGAGAGCACAGCTTCCTCATTTCGTTGCCCGTATATAATCTTCCCTTATGCGCTGTTTTCTCTGCCTGTGTGGGATTATTACAGTTACAGGCTGAAGGAACGCCTCTATTTATGAAGATTTTACTCATCAATTTTCTATTTTGTATTTCTACATTTTTATAGCATCAAGAATAGTTAGAGAATTATTCATTTCTTTTTATCACATATGAAAATATGATAGCAATGGGAGATTTATTTTTGTTTTTCTTTCTTTTAAGAGTGATGTATAGATGAGGAAGAAATGTACAGCAGCAACTCACACACAAAATTAATGAAGAAAAACAGGGACGAATAAGTGGGTATAAGCAAATAGGTAATGTCTTCTTCATGGGGAAACTAGAAGGGAGAAAGAGAAAAAGGGTAAGGCAAAATACATGGCTTCAAAGAGAATGAAAACATTAAAAATACCTCTTTGTTGCCATACAACATATTATCACAGGGTGTATTGCCATGAAATTTATTCACATTTATTTATTACCATACATAATAAAAAATAAATAACAAATTTATTCATTCGATAAGTCAACCAGTATTTACTGAGCATCACTGTCAATCAGTTCATTTGTCTGGTACTGAGTATCCAGTGGTGGACAGAAGAGTCACAGTCCCTACCCACATGGAACTTTTAATCTGATGATGGGAATAAATACTAAACACATACATGTAAATTTTGATGTGTTATAAAGGAAAACAGACTAGAGCAAGGAATAACAAAGAGTGAAAGCATTTAGGTTCTAAGGTAGGATGTTTAAGATGCTATTTAAACTGAGACTTCCTGGCAGGAAAACGGAGATAAAATTGGCTCATGAGCGTAATTAAATAAACAAGTAAAGAACTAAACAAAAGGTAATGTGGCTGGAACTAAATGAATAGGAGAGCGCGAAGAGGTGATATTGAAAAGAAAGGCAGAGATCGGATTACGCAACACTTGAACGGTGAAATCAATGACCTTCGGTGTTGATCACATTTGAGACAGCACTGTAATTGATTCTGTAACGAACTTGTTTTATTTTCTCAGGTACTCTCTGAGATATAGTTTCACTATGAACATTCCCATTTTAAAGATAAGCAGACTAAGGGATGTGCTGAAGTACACACAGATAAGATAATACCTGGAAACAGCCAGAAGTCTGTGCCGTCACTCTTGGTTTTCTCATAATTCAATACTGCATTTTGCTGACTCTTAATGAGTTTCCACTTGTATTCTAGAAGTAGTAAAATGTGACTACAGGGTTCTAGGTGGTAAAGTAATGGGTTCTTTAGGTTTTCAAAATCTATCTGGTTATTATGTAGCAAGAGGATTGAAGTCAGGCAAAAATGAACTGGGAAACCAATAAGCCAGATAAGAGACGATTAAGCTCAAGACAGAGGGTGAGCATTTCAAATACAAACAGATGAAAAGGGAAATGTTTTGCAGGTAGAACTAATCCAAGTTGCTGGTGAATTAGATGAGAAATGTATCAAGGACAATTCCATGAAATCTTGCTGGCACACTTAGTTGGATAATGTGCTCTTGACTGAGATGGAAACACTAGGCTAATTGAAAGCTAAATAGTTCCATTTATAACATGTCACATGAGCACTAACTGTGGCATTACCATGTACTATTCACAGAAGCCATTGTGTAACTATGCACCTTAGAAAACATACCAGGACTAAAGATGTAACATTAGGTGTCAGAAAATACTAACAGCATTAAAAACAATGAGAATGAATTTGATGACCTGGAGGGAAGGTGTAGAAAGAGAAGAAAAAAGAAAGTGGGAAGTCAGGGCTTTGCTAACACCTCCATTTAGAAAACAATAAAGGAGCTATTTTTGACTACTGAATGTTCTGTTGTTTCTTTTCTCTCTGAACACTTTCCCTACTCATGCCTTGATTTTTAATCTAGTAATGTGATACCTTCAGGTTCTTCCTGCGCTTACAAATCAGTCATAAAGAACAATGGTCATGGTTGATCAATGTTCCTTAAAAGTTAAATGAAACATTTAAGCAGCTAGTGAATAATGCCTGCTAGAAGAGTCCATTCCTCCTTGACCTTGGTTTAGCACTTCTTCTACAGGAGGGGCTGTTCGCACAAGAAAAAAGTCACACCAAAAGATTGTTAAATCAAGGGAAGATCTCTTGGTGGTTGTTGTGTTTGTATACGCTTTGTTGGGAAATGCTGGGCCCTTTAGTCTTTAATCTTAGTCTGCCAGCCTGACAGCTTTGAAATTGCTGCAGAAAAGCTCCCGTAAAGAGATAAATCAGTATATCATCTGCATAAAAAAGAGATAAATCAGTATATCATCTGCATAAAAAAGACAATGTATCATCATGGTAAATAAGATAGCCAAATGAAGTGTAGATACTGGGGAAAAACTCTCACAGGAGATTCTATAAGAAGACTAGGGAATTTAAGAAGTTAAAAAAAAAAAAAAAAACCAAAGCCATATAAACCATACAGTGATATAATATTTCATCATGGAAGTTATACACACGCCTGCACACACACACACACACACACACACAAATCTAATTATGAGTTTCAAACATTTCCTGAAAATCTCAGGACATCCTGAACCTGTAATTATAGTTAAGGAATAAACAAAAATAAAAATCCCAGGCATACAGTGAAAAGGTCAACATAATAAAAATAATAAGCTTGTCCTTCAGATAAGAACTCTCTGTAGCACCAAATTCAATTTGGCATTTAAGTAATAATTTGATACATCTGATCCCAATGTCTAAATTAATCTAATGTGAGGAATACAATATGACACATAAATTGGAACTACCATACCATAATGTGCAGTAACGTCTTTCTGTAAAAACAGAGTGGCTTTGAAAAACAGCAGAAACTTAATTAATTTTCTGAAGTCAAGGAGGCCCCTGCTTTATTGAAAGCCTAAGTAACCGCTACAATCTCTCTCAACTGATAAAGTGGCTGGTAATGAGAATGTTGTTAAAGGCTACACGATCTCCTATGATCTAACCCATAGCCCTACTGTAGGGCAGCAGAGCCTGAGAGTGGTATTGTACGGCTACTCTCATGCCCTTCTGGAAAGGCAGAGGAAACGTCAATATATGCTGTAGGACCTGAAATAGACAGGTCAGAATCAATGGATCATGCAATGTTGAAACAAAAATGACAATGGTCTGAGGGGCCAACTAATTGCAAACGTTCTCAGTTTTCTTAAACAAAAAACAAATTCCAATGGTTGAACTTCAGCTCAGTGAACTGTTTATCATCCAAGAGATGAATTAACACTGAAACAACTATTTTCATCTTTTTTCACTTCATTTTTCAAGAAACATGGTAAGCCTTTTATAAAAACGCAAGATTCATTTGGGGAATAACACGGTATAGCAATAGCTGGTGAATAAAACCGCAAAACAAGAACAAGAACGCTATAGGGAAAAAGGTGGGAAGAACAACGTAAAACAAGCTTCACTTTATTTTATGTGTTTATGTACGTATATATTTATGTATTTAGACACGGGGTATTTCTGTGTCGCCCAGGCTGGAGTGCCCTGGCACGATCATAGCTCATTGTAGCCTCAGCCTCCTGGACTCAACTGATTCTACCCCATCAGCCTCCCATGTATTTGGGACTACATGGTGTGTGCCACCATGCCCAGCTAGCTTTTTTCATTTTTTATAGAGAAAAGGTCTCACTGTGTTGCCTAGGCTGGTTTTGAACTCCTGGACTCAAGTGATCCTCCGGCCTTGACCTCCAAAAATGCTGGGGTCAGGGGCGTAAGCCACTGCATCAGGCCAAACATAAGCTTTAAAACCATGTTTTCAGTTGTGTAATGCACTTGAATTAATCTTAATACTACTGACCAATGCTACTATTGACAATGCTAATATTTAGACAACTGATTAACATTGTAAGGGAGAAAAACCAAATTTGAGAAAAATAGCCAAGTATATTTTAGGAAGCTGACTGGATAGGATGTTGGTGTTGGTATAAAATTTCTAGGTAACTTGAGATTTCAGAAAACAGCACTTAGAAATTTCCAACCAATTATGAAATACACAATGTGAATTTATTTTATTTCCCTTTCCATACCCATTTTGTTTCCTTCTGTGGACCTACATTAGGATACAGGTAATTGGAGTTCCTCAACACTTCGCCATCACAGGGCATCCACACCTCACACCCTACTGTCTCATTTTAACCTCCCACCTACCAACATAAAGTTTTGTCTTTCCCTGTCTCACTCTATCCACACCTACCCTTTTACTAGTATCAATGCACGGTTGCAAGTTAGTATACTGTACACATGTTTCGAAATCAAAAGTTTGGACTCAATTCCCAGTTCTGTTATGCTGAAGGAATAAACTCTGAGAACATTTTTAAATCTCTCTATAGGTACTTTCTGTTAAGTAAAACTAACAACATCAAAGAGTTTTAGTAAAGATAAAATGAAAATGAGGATGTCGAAAACGATTTTCCATACATGAATGTCATGATTCGCTATGTGCTGCCACATTCAGGTATACACGCCCACTAGAAGTGAAGGTAATTTAAAAATTTTAGGTATAGAGTCTAGTTAAAATACAGAATTCTTGTGACATTCCAGAACCTATGTGCAGAATTTGTTTTTGTTTTGTTTTTTGTTTTTGTTTTGTTTTGTTTTGAGACAGAGTTTTTCTCTGTCATCTAGGTTGGAGTGCAATGGAGCAATCTCAGCTCACTGCTACCTGTGTCTCCCAGGTTTATGCCATTCTCCTGCCTCTGCCTCCCAAGTAGCTGGGATTACCAATGTCCACCACCACTTCACCTGGTTAATTGTTGTATTTTAGTAGAGACGGGATTTTACCACGTTGGCCAGGCTGTTTTCAAACTCCTGTTCTCGGGTAATTCATACGCCTCGGCCTCTCAAAGTGCTGGGATTACAAGAGTGAGCCACCGCGCCTGGCCCTTTTTTGTTTTTGGTGTTGATAAGGATCCACGAAACCTCCGGTATGAATGTTGGAAAAAATATGAGATTGTGAACATTTTGAACATCTTAGCTATGTTTGACTAATTTTCAGACTTATGAGTTGACCCCTTCAAGGAAAAAACAGAAAACATCTCAAGAATTTCAATTCAAAAGTGGAAAACTTTAGGAAGTAGGCTCATCAAAAACTAATTTTGTTCTGAAGGGCAGTAGTGTATGAGGCCAGCAGAGATGACAATTCCCTGGGACAGACCTGGCATCAAGGGAGCAGCGGTGGTCGTGGCACCTACTGACATTGCTCCATGGGGTGGTGGCAGCATCAGTAATGCCTCATCAGGTGAACTCTGCAGGAAAGGTGTTGGCGTCATTCCTGGAAACATAGCCTGAAGCTTGGTTTTTCCAAGCCAAAAAATTTGTGAGTTACCCAATATTCTTTTAATAGACACCATTTCTGCTTAATCAGCCAGACTCAGTTTTGGCTCCTGGCAACAAAGAAGCCTGACTAATGCATCCATTCATTGCCAGCTTGCAGGCATTGAAGTGATATTCAGAGTAGGTGCTCAAGCTGCAGAGAATAAATCCACAACCAGACTCTGAGTAAAGGGGAAACCAAAGGAGAAGCACCCACTAACTCATGTAAATTGGAGAAAATGTCACACAGAAAAAAAGACTGTGTGGCTCTCTCTCCAAGGCTTGATCAGCTTAGCTGCCCAGAATTAAGTAGAAACACACACACACACACACACACACACACACACACACACACACACACA
>NW_022437000.1:3942923-4114618 GCF_009761245.1 Sapajus apella | reverse complement strand
CACACACACACACACACACACACACACACACACACACACACACACACGAGAGAAAGAGAGAGAGATAGACAGATAGACAGACAGACAGACAGACAGACAGACATAGGGGTAGGAAAGTCCATGGAAAGATGGTTGTGCCCATTGTCATATAGGACTACCTTGGAATGAAATCAACAAGCTGACTCAGTTTTTAAAGTGTTTTACTATCAAAACTACAACTTGCCGGGACTAAAATAGACTATTTGAGACATAAAATAACCCCTGACCCCTCAGTAGGTGACAAAAGGGAAGCCGGCTGAGAAAGTTGTTCGGTCTCCAGGGAGGCCACATCCTCCAAGTTCAGATGTGGCCAAGCAGAAGGGTGGAAGAGGAAGAGCATTAACAGTGGATGGGAAGCATCTTCAAAGAGCAACCTGAGCTTCATCAACAAACATTCCCCACCCTTGGAGTAGAGCAATCAGGCAGCTCTAGCTCACTGAGATTCCAGATTGGTCTAGCTAATGTCTGCTGTTCACCTAGTATTTCTCCTTTCAGGATAAGATCATCCTGTACCTGTTCCACTACTGTATATCCGGGTCTGAAGGAGAGGAGAGGACAGCAGATTTCTTTTCTTTTTAGTTTATAAGTCTCAGGTCCTGTGAACTGGGCATAATCGAAAGCTCTTGGACACTGAACTGGATTCAGTGGAGGGATAAGACTTTTAGGCTTTCTCCCTTGGAAAAGAGGTTAGTGTGTTCTGCATGTATAAAGGAGAGTAAACTGAATATTTTGCAACCTGAAGGGTGGATAGTGATTTTCCATGTTGCATTGGTGTCTATTACAAATATTTCTAACTGTCCAACAGGCATGACATAATTGTGCTCTCTGTGTCTTAGAAATAATGAGTGCTCAGTTTAATTTTTCACTCAGTGGAAAGCAAGTGTCACTTATGGTAGGAAAGCTTAAGAGACATTGTGCAATGTATTCCTCTCTCTTTTGCTCTGCCACAGAAACGATATTCCTGGTAGTGGCGGTTCCACCAGCACAGGACCCAGGGTGGCAATGAGGCAGAAGAGAAATCCCAGTGACTCTTGCTCGATACACAGGAAGAGCAAGAATAAAACCTCTGTTGCTTTAAGCTGCTGAAAGGGGAGGTCATTGTTTGTACCATAGCACCTCTGAGACCACCCTGCATGGCAGAGATATCATGAAGCTCAATCTCTAATCCTGTTGCTGCAGGCCCTAGATATGCTGGAGAGGAGGATAAGGAAAAAGAAAGACAGGCTGGTATCTCAGGAAGCAATAATCTATGCTGTCTTAAATCTAAGATTTCTTAAAACTAAGAGCCAGCAAAAGCAACAGGATATAACCTTGCAAATACAAGGTTTCCATGTGTTTGGAGGTAAAATCACTTTTATTAGAATTTACATTTTGATTCCAATTGCCATGCACAAATAGTGAAATAAGGAAAACCTGCATGTTCTCACTCATAGGCGGGTGTTGAACGATGAGAACACATGGACACAGGGAGGGGAGCACTACACACTGGGGTCTGTTGGGGGGAAATAGGGGAGGGTCAGTGGAGGGTGGGGAGTTGGGGAGAGACAGCATGGGAGAAATGCCAGATATAGGTGATGGGGAGGAAGGCAGCAAATCACACTGCCACGTGTGTACCTATGCAACAATCTTGCATGTTCTTCACATGTAACCCAAAACCTAAAATGCAATAAAATAAACAAATAAATAAATAGGAAGGAAAACCTACACAGCAAACAGCTAACTCTACTGCTCTCTATGTACATGTACATAAAACTTATACTCACACGAGGAGGAAAAGCAATGAATGCTGGTTAACTGGGAGAAGACCCCTCTGGATTAGGAATATGTTGGCAAGTAATATTAAAACTTTACCAGATTATAATCTGATTTCTAAAGTTAGTTTTATCAGTCTTCAAAATAAAGTTGACAAGCTGAAAAAAACCCTTCCTAGGGCGATGAGAAGCTTCATCCCAGGTTCACAGATAGAATTATAAGTCCATTACCTACCCACTCACCTAAACACACAGATTCTTTGCTATTACTAAATCATACTCCTTTTATTTGCTTTCTCTTAAGAGTAAATATTCACAATCTATTCTGATTAACATTATTATTTCTTAGCAATTTTTATATTTTTGATGGCAATACAAATGCAAGGTTACATCAAGTCTTTTCAGAATTAATATCACCCAGGCATGGTGGCTCACGCCTGTAATCCCAGCACTATGGGAGGCAGAAGTGGGTGGATCACTTGAGGTCAGGAGTTTGAGACCAGCCTGGCCCACATGGCAAAACACTGTCTCTACCAAAAATGCAAAACTTAGTGGGCGTGGTGGTGTGTACCTGGAATCCCAGGTACTCCCGAGGCAGGAGAATCACTTGAACCTGGAAGGCAGAAGTTACCATAAGCCGAGATCCTGCCCCTGCACTCCAGCCTGGGTGACAGAATGAGATTGTCTCAAAAACAAACAAAGAATTAATATAGATTTTTACCTCTCCAGAAGGTTAATAAGGTTAAGGATTTAACTTCATTTTTCTAAAGAGATACTTTGCTGAACTAACATATCAAAGAAGTAAATAATCATACCAAAAAAGAGAAATCAAAGAACATTTACATGAATTAAAAACAAAAGCAAAAAGACAAAAGTAATTATAGAATTAGGGAACAAAGGAGCTGTTTTATTTTGATTGAGGAAATACCCTGAACAAAGTAAACAGAGAATAGAACTAAATGTACATATTTCAAAATGAGAAAAACTCCAAGCAAAATCTCATTTATCCTTCCAAATACATGCCTCCGGAAGAAATCACGGGGAAAGTGTCAAGTTTGTGAATTGTCCTATACTCCTTTAAACTCTTCTTTTTCTCAACTTCTTGACTTTCTTATTTAAATTTGATTTTAAAAGCTTAAATTGCAGAAAGACATCTACCCACAAACATTAGGTTTATTTTCTAGATCAGATACGGTATAAAATTATTAAGGCCCAAGCTCATAAGGAAGGTACTTATTTGTGTTCTTATTCTTAGAGAGACCAACTTTAAATGCTACAGATTTCCTCCGTTAGTCCTAGAGAAAAAAATCCAGTTAGGGAGTGAGAGAGGTGTTATTAAGCAAAAAAATAAACAAAGAAATAAATAAAAAGGCAGGTATGTGTTGAAACTAAAGTGGCTCTTACAGAACTGGCATAAGAAAAGTCCACACATTCATCTGATAATCATGTTATGGCAGGCCACGAGTCTGAGTTTTCTAGTCCAAGCCAGATATGGGACTTGCATAGCGGGAGTTCCTCGTCCACCTTGGGAAGAGTTACAAATCAGTTCTTGGATAAGTCTAACAAGATTAAGAGGCATTCCCAGTCTGTCCAGGGAGGTCGTTTTTGAAGGCCCGATGCTTTTCTCTCACATGGTTGCTTTTTGAGTTGTTAAAGTCCTTGCATATTCAAACTGCCAATTGAATATCTGACAAGTAAAATATGAATTCACTAAAGGACAAGTTAGCATAGGTAATGACAGAAAAATATTGGCATTGGAAAGGTGTAAATGAAAGGAAAATGACAGACAGTATGTCACACTTAGAGAAATATAATGTTACGGGTGTTCACTGGGAGAAGGGCTAAGAACAAATGTCAGCTTTAAAGAAGCTAGACCTTACTGCAGACCAGGGGTTCTCACCAGAGTGATTTTGACACTCCTCCACCCCTAGCCCTCCAGACACTTTGGCAACGTCTGAAGATATTTTTGGTCGTCACAACTGGGTAGAGGTCAGAGCTGCTGTTAAACATCTTGCGATGCACAGAAGAGCCCCATAAAACCAAGCATGATCCAGCACCAAGTGTCAAAAGCTCAAGGTTGAGCAACTCTCCTGCAGACAGTTCCAGAATTCTAGAACTTCACATATTCATCACTCTCCAAAATCCAAAAAGAAAAAAACAGAACAAAAATAAAACTAGATTTCATATATCTTCAGAAAATTTTGTTTAAATAAAAAAGAGAGCTATTTTTTTTCTTACAAACATATCACATCACATCACAACACCTTGAATGAGTATAAGTGCTTTGATTTCAGCCAGATCTCAGTGAAAAAAAAATTCATTTTGCTAATTATCAGCTTTCTATTTTGGGTGCATGCACTGAACTCTTAGTTCTAATTTTCTCATCCCAGAAAATGGACATTGCAAAGCTTCATTTCGGCAATGCTATAATGAGTAAATGACAATATTCAGAAGGACCACTCAGAGCAAATAATACCAAATGGTATTATTATTGTTATCACTATCGCTATTTTATATGGGGTAATATAGGCTACTCAAATCCTATGCAATTAAAATGGAAAAAGTCTAAAGAATATTGATATTGTTTTGGTGGATGTTCCCAATAAGAAAGAATTGACCCAAAATACATTATTCTCAAGCCTCAAAATTTCCAGCTGACTTGTTCCTTTTGGAAAATGTCCTGTACAGTGCACTAAGTGATATGGTTTGGCTCTGTGTCCCCACCGAAATCTTATCTTGCGTTGTATTCCCATAATTCCCTCATGTTGTGGGCGATACCCAGTGAAAGATAATTGGATCATGGGGGCAGTTTCCTCCATTCTGTTCTTGTGGTAGTGAATAAGTTTCATGAGATCTGATGGTTTCATAAGGGGTTTCTGCTTTCACTTCTTCCTCATTCTTTCTTGCCTCTGCCATGTAAGAAGTGCCTTTCATCTTCTGCCATGATGGTGAAGGCTCCCCAGCCATGTGAAACTGTGAGTCCATTAAACCTATTTTTCTTCCCAGTCTCAGATATGGCTTTATCAGAAGCATGAAAACAGACTAATATGCTGAGCTAAGACCAACCTGTCTTCCGTATGAAACAGAACATGCTGATAAAATCAGTACTTGGTGTATTTTAAACTAATGGAATTCACTGATGTAATTGGGGAGGTGTATGTCATGTGCATACGCTAAGGTAAATCCCATCGAGTTGCACTGTGTATAATCCAGTCTACTTGAGTGGAGGCAGAAACTGACTTGTCTTTAACCAACAGAATATGGCAAAGGACATATGCAACTCTGTGATTATGTCAAATTACAAAAGGCTCACTTTGCACTCTGAAGAGATTCTCTTTTTACCTTAAAGAAGCAAACAGCCCCAGCTCATGGAACCACAGATAGCCTCTAGGTTTTGAGAGTGGCCTTTAGCCTGTATGCCTGTATGACTGGGACTCTCAGTCATATAACTACAAAAATACATTCTGCCAATGCTGAATAATTGTAGGAATGTGTTCTTCCACAGTTAAACTTCCAATTAAAAATACATCCAGATAAGATCCTGATTTTCATTTGGGGAGACCCTGAGCAGAGGACTAAGATAATCCATCTTCAGAACACTGACTGATGGAAACTTTGAAACAATAAAAGCAGTGTATTGTTTTGAAGCCACTGAGGTTGTGGTAATTTGTTCAGCAATAAAAAAACTAATGCAGAAGGATTGGCTGATTATATAGCATCCCTAAAGTAAGAGTAAAATCTTGGATATTTAAGGTATAAAGTATCATTCAGACAAACTTTAGGACATAAACAGGTTCTATGAGTCGTGGATCCAAAAGAGTTATGCATGATGGACCTATCTTACAATTGTGTTATCTGATTACATACATACACATGCATACACACACACACACAGACACACACAGTGGTACACAGGAGAGCAAGACTATTCACAGTTGTGAAAATATTTCGTACTTATTTAACTAAAAATTTACAACTGGATTTGTAAAATCTGTGTTTTCATGCACAAATTTCATATCCTCTGGAGATAAATGAGAACCAATTAAACCAATTTACTAAGCAGGAACTCTTAATTGACAGTACTCCTACAACATATTATCATGCCAGTAATCTGGATGCAATATATGAATATTTCAAAATTATTAATGTCTTAGTAAATATTATAAGCACATGAAAGTCAACATGAAAAATTAGAATGCAGTTATTCATTGACAAAATATAACATCAAATTAAATGGGCTTAGGAAAAAACTCTCTTGCAATTGAATAATGTTGAAGTCAAGGTCAAGTTTTAAAGAAATGCATGCCTGCATTACACCTTACATTTTTTCTCAACAGCATGAAGAGGACATCTTAATTGATTCAAAAAATATATCACTATAGAATTATATGTGTAAGTGTAAAAGAAAGTCACTTAACCTGGTAATCAGTAAGGAAAAAAAAAAAAACATACACAAAGCAGCATTACATTTCTGCACATAGTAAATATAGGCAAAATGTGGAAGGGAAAATTGTGAGCAAAATGAAAGATGACCTTGTCTGAAGAAGACAGCAAGCCTCACAGAGGGACATGTCTTCCCTCTGAGCCTGAGCATGTCCTCCACATAATTCCCTTCCTCACATTTAAGTTAAAAGAGGGTTTTCGAATAAGGGTTGGTGATTTTTCTGGTCCAAAAACGACGCATGGCTTTCAGAGGCTCTGAATCCCTATTAGAGTTAGATGATAATACAATCTGGGCAACATTTACACTAATTGGCTTGTTTTATACAAATGCAGCAGGCTGATATTATTGATGTCACTAGGAACACTTTGTTCGTTTTTTATTTAAAACAAACATGCAGATGGATAATGAGGTAGAAAAACCTCCCAAATAACTTTTAACAGGGTGAAGTCACAGCAGCAATAAGGATCTGGTTCAAAACCAGGACTGAAAGTAGCAATAGGGAAATAGGTTAATCTGGTGAGTGCTAGTGTTCTATGTCTACAATCATAATACATATGCTTATTGTGCTAGTCAGACCATATTATGTTTATCAAAAAATGTCTCACAAATGGAACCAAATTTCATTTCTTCAAATGTTGTTCTTGTTTGTTTTAAGTTCTCCAGTCACTAAATAAAACCACAGCCATCATTTCCTTTGATGCAAATGGTAGTTTTCACACTGGATTTTATGATAAAAGGCTATCAATAAAAATTAGTTTTAAGGGAATATTCCCTTTTTATTTAAGATGCTGAGATCATAGATGAGTACAGAAGGTTGTATGTCTTCTTCCAACTCAGTGCTATTGACAGCATGCAAGTTCTGTTGGCAACACATCATTGCAGTGTACCATCGAAAGGAAGAAAACCAATGGTTACTTTACTTTGAAGGTCCCTGGACTAGGACATTCATGATAAAGCAAGAGACTGCAAAGCCAACCCCAGTATAAAGGATCATCACAAACCACTGCATTCTTTCTGTACTATTCTGGGCAAACCTTCCTGTGTAATTGCCATGACAGGAAAGTGTCAGTCTTTCATTTTTGCATAATGCAAGTAAAATATTGGGTCAGATCACAGGATACTCTCTTTCATTATTGTTCCATAATTGCTGAAGTGAAGAAGTATAACAGCAACCCATTTTAAAGACAGGTGTGTTTCCTAGCAGCAAATTCAAATGGTGTTGGTTTTAGTAGTACTGGTAATTCTGACAGCAAATATCTTTGCACAACTCAAATGAGGTAGATAAACAAATTCAGATAATGCTACAAGGCGAGTGCCTCCCGCAGTTCTCTGAGCCTCCTGAAGCTGTGGTAGTGACAGAGCATAATTCACTGACTCTCTAGAGTGTTATAGTTTAATGGCATTTCGCAGCCATGCCACATCACATTACATTATGCTCACAGTGTCACCACGTAAGCCACAGCACCACAAAGTGATAACATTGCATAATGAGACATGCAAACCCAATGTAATGTGACATACAAGAAAATCAATGCAGCATATCACGAAAAGTACCCCAGTTTGGAAGGGGGGAAAGACCTATGGGTATTTCAAATGAATTTACAGATCATCCGTTTTCTACATAATTTTACTGTATTTAATTTCTGTGCATCTACAGGCTTCCACAGAGAAATCTCATGTTGAATTTGCAAGCTGTGCAACTACACAACAATATTTCTTTTCCAGAGGAAGCCGTGTAGTAAAATGTAAATATGTAGCATGAAGTATTTGAAAAGAATTTAAAGAATGGCAAGAATTTCATTTTAAAAGGATGTTCTCTTTCAAATGTTGTGTAAAGGGCTACGCATTTCTTAAATTAACTGGCACAATTCTGACCTCTCAACTTGAGAAAATACCCTTTTGAAAGAAGGAAATAGCAATTATAAAAGGATTAAAAGGTAGGATTTAGCAGGAAAGACTACATAGTACAGGGAGTGCTGGGTAGAATTAGACACTGGAGCAATAAGCATTTCTTCAACAATACAGTCTTTTACTGCAGAAGGAAACACTCTCAGCTAATATTAACCCAAAGCCAGGCAACCAGTTACTATAGGAACTCTCTAGGACTAAGCTTCTGATCCTAAACCACTAACAACATTTTCTTTGCATTTTTACACCAGGAGCACAACAGTACCCTCTCAAATATGATAATGAGCAAGACCTCACATCAGTTACAGCAAATAAAAGGAAAGACGGAGTTAATATCATTAAGAAATCGTTTAGGGCCAATCTCGGTAATCCAGCATACAGGTGAGGCAGGCAAATCACGAGGTCAGGAGTTCAAGGCCAGCCTGGCCAACATGGTGAAACCTCATTTTTACTAAAAATACAAAAATTAGCTGGGTGTAGTGACGGTAACCTGTAATCCCAGCTACTCAGAAGGCTAAGGCAGGAGAATTGCTTGAACCTGAGAGGCGGAGGCTGCAGTGAGCCAAGATCATGCCACTGCACTCTGGTCAGGCCAACAGCGTGAGACTCCATCTCAAAAAAAAAGAAAAAGAAAAAGAAATAGTTTAGACAATTGATGGTGTATCTTGTATCTGATGGGCAGTGACATTTATCAACAGGAGTCGCTGAATTGCAAGGTGGTAAAACATGCCAAGCAACACTGGATTAGACTAGAAGATATTCTTAATTTTAAACTTTTGAGGGTGCTGTTTTCTAATCTGCATGGCATAGGTCTTCAGACTGAGTCAAAGAAATTTGGGAAGTAGATTAAAATAATTAAAAAATGTAATAAAAAATTTTAAAAGACTGATATACATTTATACAAGTTCAAAACTTTACCTTGTATATTTTTGATGGAAATATGTTTTACCATGTACCTTCTTTGATTCTGTCTAATGTAAACATTAGGAAAACAATCACTTTAGCACTGTTTCTAATCTAGAAATCCATGTGGATCACACAGAGCAGTTGTCTAACCCCTTCCTCTGCAGTTTTAAAACCATCTCTTGTCTATTTTGTCATGTGGTGTGATACTTAGGGTTGAAAGAGATACATCCTGAAAGTGACCAAAGTTCATTTAGAAGCTAATGTAGACAGTAAAACATAGAAATTACAATTATGTCATCAAACAAAAATAAATTCTGATTTTCATCATTCTCTTTGTGTGTGTGTTATAAAAGTCACACAATATGAAATTTACCTTCTTGATAAATTTCTGTCAATAGTAACAGTGCCAAATTGTAAACCTGAAACATAATGTTGTACAGAAGTTTTCTAGAAATTTTTCATTTTGTACGACTGGGTCTTCCTACCTATGAAACAGTAACTTCCCACTTCCTTCCTCCTAGCAACTGGCAAGCAATTCTCCTTCTAGCTTCAATGAGTTTGACTGGCCTTAGATTCTCATACAGAGGAATCACACATATTTATCTTTCTGTGACTGGTTTATTTCACATAGCATAATGTCCTCAAGGCTCATTTACATTGTAGCATCTGACAGCTCCTTCTTTTTTTTATGATTAAATAATATTCTATTTTACATACAGAATAGATAATCTGGATAATTTGTGGGGTAAAGCCATTGATGCGGAATGTTTAGATATACTTTGAGATAATTTGTTAGCAGGTTTCCTGGTCCATTCTTTTTTTGTCATTAAAGCAAAAGAGGAAACTGCTAAACATAATATAAACATATGATATGTAAAAAATGTTCCCCTTGCCTAGATGTCGCTTAGTCATTAAGTTCTCCAGTGCTGGGCTCTGTTATGCACCTGCTCTGACTCCACCCTGTTCGTGTGTGTTGTAATATATTATTTCAGTGTTTATAGCACGCCCTCCAATTATGGCAGACATCTTTAAGATTAAATTGAGTTGCAAAAGAAATAAAAAATAATATACAACTTAAAGAAATGTATAAATTAATTTTGGCAAATGCAGGCAATACTCAGAAGAATAAAATCAAGAACAAGTAATCACAAATATTGATCCATTAAAAGTAACGCTGTTTTAGCTTCGAGGTTCCAAGAGGACAATATCATAACCTCTGATATCCCTAGGAACTATAGCACATGACAGTCCCAGGATGGATGACAAGATGTTCATACAATACATGTCAGTGTGTAAGTAAATAATCACCGCCTCTTGGGGAAAGGCACAGTTTCTACTTCAATCAAGGACACATTCAGTACAAACGCTGCATTTGTGTTCCCTTCCCCACTCCTTTTCTGTCCATTCTCTCTGCCTCAACAACAGGCACACTGTCATGAGACCTCCCTCTGAGCATTCAGAGCCCTCAAGTCAGCCCTCGCATTTAACCAAGAGAGACTTAGTCAACAGTGTAACGCTGGTGCCATTTCCTGCAAAATTTTCTCTTTAATTTGATTTGATTTTTTCTCCACTCCCATAACATGGCACACCCTAATCCAGGGCCAATAGAGAGAACCCACTTCTCCCTTCTCCATAGCATGGCAATTAGAGAGAAACCATGTCCCCCTTCTCCATAATGTGGCACACTTTAATCCAGGGTAAGAAAACCCACTTCCTCCACATCAGCCAAGGCCAAGCCTCCCCCCATTACACATTTAAAATATGTGTCAGAACTGTTTTGACTATTACTTGAAAAGATTATGAAGAGTTTGTTTTGCTATTTGTTTTTTTGTTTACACATGTTGCTATCCACTCATTAGAACCGGGCTTTATTCATTATGTTTTGATAATTTCAGAAATTTAAAACATCTTAACATGATAATGTCATGTTAAGATCAGATTTTCTTAGTACAATTCGTATCGATTCTTTCTATTTTATTCAAAGCCACATTTCTAGTAGTGAATTATGTATCATTTCATTTTACTTGATCTTATTTAGTTTTTATCTTTTTTTGATGCAAAGTTGCTCACCAATTGTATTTCCAAAGGAAGAGTATTTTTAAAGATTCATCTTCAATGAATGCCAACTACAAATTTCAAGTATGAAATATAAGTAGGAGTGCTTCTTTTGTGCTTAAAAGATCACTTCAGTATTTAAACAATATTTTACAATATAAAATGAAAACTCAAATTATGTAGATAATTCCTACTACATAAGGAGAGAAAGCTTTGCTTAAAGTGGCCAGCCAATCACAATGAAACAAAATAAAACTTTTTTTTTTTTTTTGGCTACAAATATTTTAATAGCCTCACTTTGCCCTCATAAACACACAAAGAGACTTTCTGAGAACAAAGCTGTACTTAAAGGTATTTTTTTCATTAAAAATTAGGTTATCAGCTTTCCACAAGGTTCTCAGTCCCTAATACCTATCATAAGTTACATTTTAACAAGCTCTCTATGGAAATAACCACTCATCTATCACACCATTCAGTTTATTTGACCTCATTTTGCTTAAAAGAAAAGCATCCTACTCATGTTGGTATTTTCTTTTTATTTAAATTTTAGTCCAAAGAAGTAAAATGAAAATAAAATTTTATAATTTTTGGATAACAAAATGTTGGTAGTGGACTTTCAGGAAACAAATATATGTTATAGATTTAATTCTCAAAAAATTATACTTCTACTTTTAATCATGTGTGATTCAAACAGCTGAATATAACCATTAGATTCTCCATGGAACCCATGGTAGGACAGAGGAGAGATAGTCTCTGGAAGGACTTTCTTCTGCTTGTTAGAAGGATAAAGTGTCACTTTGTATTCCCTAAATGGCAAAGGGAGGTAAAGGAAGACTGATTAGGGGACAGAAAGAGACCCTGAACTCACATCTTTGCAGCAGATGTGGAGGACATTTTATTACTAAAAAGAAAACATTTATATAGACGTTGATCTCCAAAGTAAAATCAAATGCTAAACTTGGTACCATATTGGACTCTAATAAGCCTTCCTCTCTTAACATTTGAAACTATGTTTTTATATGGTGACAGTGACATTTTATATATTTAGCCCATAGTTTTAACAGCTCCTAAATATTCATAATGCTAATTTTAAGTCACAGCATGATTTGCTAATTCTTATAACTCTGCCAAACCTTGATAAATTGGGCTAAATTTGAACCAGATTTTCTAAGCCTTGCAGAGACATATTAATTCAATATTATTACTGTCAAGCATAAAATATGTTCAGAAGCTTCCAGCATCACATCACACCACTTCACAGCTGAACTGGCACTTCATTCCCTTAAAGTGACTAACTTATCTGCCATTGAAATAACCAATAAGGTTCTCTATTGTTCTTGCATTTAATGGGGTTCAGTATTTTGACCAAAATCATAGAGTAGGGAAAGGAAATAGAAAAATTCTTTTGAGAAAAGTAATAGCTTAGGTAGTTAATAAATATGAATGACCATGTTTCACAACATTTAAAACTGTCAAGAATGAAAAAGAAGCTAATTGTTGTTGGTCTACCAAAGGCTAAATATGGCAAATGGCTGTTAATGAGCACAATATAGAAATGTCTGTTCTTTCCTTAGGGACATTTCAAAGGAAATAAAAATAGTTTATTGGAATTCTGTCATTTACAGTGCATTATAAATATGGCAATATCTGCTTATATTCTTGAAGAACATTTTATTTCTTGGATGTAAAACTGTATTATTGTGACATTGTTTCATTTTCATAGCAAGCCTGGATTTTGACTCTGGAGAAGGAGAGATTCCCCTGTTTTTTTAATCTGACTCCCTGGGAAAGTTCTTAGCATCCATGATTTTGAAAATAAACAGCAAAATGGTCTTGAGTATCAATAACTTGAAAGATAAATGATATAGATACATCCCCAGTAATGTTATTCTCTCGGAGTATCACTGCTATGACTTTCTACATAAGAGGCTATCCTATCTCTCTATCCGAAACTCTTTCTCCAAACTTAAGTCTCCTCTCTCATGCCCTTAAATCTTATCCCTTTCCACTTACTCAAGCCCCCCACCTTTTTTTTTTTTGAAACTGTGTTCCTCTTACACAAGTTCAATGCTTTCCCTCTCTGCTATGTTTTGCTCTAATTGATGCTATCTCGTGGGTAGAGGATACTTCCCTGGACCCCATTTCTCCCTCAAGCCACCATTTCATTCTGTTGTCCTCTACAGAATAAAACTTCTTGAAAAAGGCCTCTTGGTCTCTTTCTCAAATTCCTCGATATTATATACCTTTTTTCCTTTAAAATGCTATATTTAAAGTGTACTTGCTTCTTAAGAAAAAATGGTCCTCACTTTTTAAAGTAGCTTGAGTTTTACTGCAAAATTGATCAAAGTAGAGTCGTTGCATGCTGCCTTCCTCCATGTACTCACAGACTTTCCACTATCAGCTTCCTACTCCAGACTGGTTCATCTGCTACAATCAATAAACCTATACTGGCACATCACAATCATCTAAAATCCAAAGTTACATGAGTGTTCCCTCTTGATGTTTTAAATTCTGTGGGCTTTGACTAATGTATAATAACATGTATCCACCATTACAGTATCACACAGAATAATTTCACTGCATTAAAAATCCTCTGTGCTCTGTTAAACTATTACTTCCTCTCCCTTAACTGCTGACAACCACTCATCTTTTTACTGTCTTAGTAGTTTTGCCTTTGACATTCAGTTTTTGAGCCATTTAAATGTTTCCAAGCCTATTACTCCAAAATTGTTTCTATTAGGCTCACTAGTAATTTTGTTAATCAGTAGACAATGGTCAATTTTTACTGCTTATTCTCTTTCAGTATTTCAGCACTGTTGACAGTTGATCATTCCTACACTCATGAAGAACACATGTATCTTGGTTTCCATGATGTCTCATCATTCTGGTTTTAGCCACTTCCTTTCTAGACATGAGTGTTCAGTCTCATTCATTAATTATTCCTTTTCTGAAAACACTTAAATGTTAGGACAACTTTAGACTTAGATCTGCTCCTCTACTCCATTCTAACTATATGACTCTAATTTATAGCATTTAAATGGAAGAATTCAAATAACTTCTATTTGTTAAAGTTGCTGTAACTATATATAATCCTAGTTTCCAGACACGATAGGGTAGATACATTTCTCCCTAACTAGTACTCTGCATATTACATTTAAAACAAAGTTAAGAAGACTCTGAAAGATAGAGAGGAAAATGCAGGCCTTATAGCAACCTGGGTAATTACCCTGTATTTACTTTCCTGAGTCTACATTTTGCCTGATACATTCCACGCTGGGTGCTGGGAAAGCCAACAATCTGCAAACATCGATGAGTACAGACAAAAGAGAAAAATGCCAAAGGAAGCTGTTCTTTCTAGGCAAAGGACCAAGAGAGGGGTATCCAAATGAGACGTAAACCTTCAGAGAATAAACACTCTACCCAACCACCATGAACAAAGCAACTCCCCGTTATTATCACTGTCATCAAAGACCAAATTGAAAGCCTAGACTTCCAACTTGGCCCTGCTTTCCCAAAGTTCCTCTTTTTCCCTGCTGGGGTAATTCTTATAAAGGCTTAGAGAGGAATAAGGATTTCCATTCCTGCCTGACAGTAAGAAGGACCCACGCCACACACCGAGTGTCAGTGGAGAACACGTGGGAATACAGTAATAAGACGCTCTCCCAATCCTAGCTGAAGTGGTGTCTGCAAAGGTGTTCTGGGAAGCCTGAACTATCATCGTACCCAGCAGTCATGAGGTTTTGTTCTGTTGCTGGCATGGTGCTGAATGAGGACTGCTAAAACTATACATGTAAACAACATCCAGAATATTGTGACATAATATTCAGTACGTCCAACATACATAGAAAATCATGTATCATGCAAAAAACAAACAAAAAATAATCTCAAATCAAATTAGAGAAGACAACAGACACCAATGCTGTGATGACACAGATACAGGAATTATCTGACTAGTATTTTAAAGCAGCAATTATAAACATGACTCAATGAATAATTTTAAAATCATGTTTGAAGAACCACCAAAGAACAGACAGTGTCACCAAAGAAAAATATAAAGATAAATAAATGAAAATTTTAGAACTAAAAAATATACAATTGAAATAAAAAATTCTATGGACAAATCCAACAGAAGAATTAAAAATGACATGGAAAATAACAAATTAACTTGAGGACAAAAGATAGAAATTACCCAGTCTGAGGAGGGTGTGCTCAAGATAGCTATCTAGACACATTTTATGCCCACCTCCTCCACTTAGAAGAACCAAAATAATGTGTAGATAGTCACACTTAGAATATATTATCTAAAAGACCGTGTTGGAATTCAATGGAAAAATGACAGGAAATACCAAACGCAGGGAAGGAGAAGAAAGAGAGGTGGCCTGCCTGGCCAGGATTGACTGGGAACCAACAGTGACTTCCAAACACAGGGATAGAATGAGTGAGGGACCTCTAAGCAGCTCACATCCTCACCATGGAATCACGCAGTCTTGGCAACAGGACAACCCCTTGATCCTTTCAACTCCTGAAAATGACACAGGAAGCTCCCAGAAGACTGGAGGACAAAACTACTCCAAAGATGGAGCTCATGCTGTGTCCCACACTCTTTCTAGGGCGTGGCAGCTACAGCCAGGAGTCACTGTTGAACTGTGCCTTTGGCAAACTGCCCACTGTTCTGGGACCCAGCAGCACTGGGACAAACGCATTACAAAAACTCAGGCTGCCACTACTGAGACTAGGGAGTGAGCTAGGAGTGCTCCTGTGGCCAAGGCTAGGAAGCAGGTGGGGCATGGGCTGCAGCTGCCAGTGCTGGGAAGTGACCACTCCTGGGACTAAGAATGAGATGCAAGTGGAATGTGAGGTACTATTGGGACTCAATCACCCACAAAGTGGGGGATCCTGCAGCCAGGCGAAGGCTGCTAGCTAGGCATGGGTTACCACAACAGGGCAAACTCTGCTGAGACTGGGACGCAAGAGAAACGTGTGTTTCTAACCCACCAATGCAGGCTGTGGACATCAAAGATGCTCTCATCCCCTCTAGTTACTGGCTTCAGTGTTGCTGCTACTGCCCCTCACTTGAGCACTTTGACTGGAGTCTGAGCATTGCCTCATCATCATCCACCAAGGCTGGTGCCTGCTTTCATCTTTGGAGCGCTTGAAAAGAAGCCACCCAGCCAACTTTTGCCATTCCCATCCTTGAGACAGAGCAGGAAGCCTGGTGTTTGGGGGATTGGGTAACCCAAACCAATATTAGGCACCTGAGCACTCCTCTCAGGGTCCTAAGGCTGGGCTTAAACTTCTGGCTGCAACAACTCCAGCTAGCACCTACCTGCAAATGCCACCTTCAGGTCTGGAAACTGGCATGCTCATCCCTCTGCAGCTACTGCCAACATCGGTGAACACTGACTGCACTTGAGAAAGCCAGATGGAGGCCCAAGAATTGGGCTGTTTATAACCACCAACACAGGTGCTAGTGGACACCATCCTGGGGTAAAAACATAGGCACACTCAGCCCACTGCTACCACCATTAGGGCTTGTAGACGGCCCACCTAGAATCCCAGTCCCCAGCACAACTTCTCCACAACCTCCACTAATAACCTTATCCTAACCCATTGAGAAAATCACAGATGCCAGTAATGTTTACAGCCAAAGAAAGCATACAGAGAGTACACTACTGCACACACCCATAACTAAAAAAGCAAGAACAAACTGAATGCAAAATTAGCAAAAGAAATGAATAAAGATTAGAGCAGAACTGAAAGAAATAAACTAAAAAAATACAAGGGATCCACAAAATAAAAGTCAGTTTCTTGAAATTTTAAACAAAATTGATTAACCGCTCCCTAGGCTAACAAAGAAAATAAGAGAGAAGACCCAAAATAAACAAAATCAGAAATGAGAGAGGACACATTACAAGTGATACCATAGAAATACAAAAGACCATCACAGATTTCTTCTTTTTTCTTCAACTTTTATTTTAAATTCTGGGGTACATGTGCAAGGATGTGCAGATTTGTTACACAAGTGAATGTGTGCCATGGTGGTTGGCTGCACAGATCAACTCATCACGTAGGTGTTAAGCCCAGCATCCATTAGCTATTCTTCCTGATGTTCTCCCTCCCCCCACACCCTCCAACAGGCCCCAGTATGTGTTGTCTCCTCACATGTGTCCATGTGTTCTCATTGTTCAGTTCCCACTTAAAACTGAGAACATGCATTGCTCAGTTTTTGGTTCCTATTTTAGTTTGCTTAGAATAATAGCTTCCAGCTCCATTCATTTTCCTACAAAGAGCATCATCTTATTTCTTTTTATGGTTGCAGAGTATTCCATGGCATCACAGATGAACAACTATACACTGACAAACTAGAAAACTTTAAAACTGATAAAACTAATAAATTCCTGGAAACATACAACCTATCAAGATTGAATCAGTAAGGGACAGAAATCCTCAACTGACCAATAATAAGTAGTGACATTAAATTAGTAATAACAATGTCTCACCACAATGAAAAATGTAAGACCAGTTGGATTCACAGCCAAATCCTACCAAACATACAAAGAAAAACTAATACTAATTATTTTCAAAGCAATCCAAAATATTGAAGAGAAAGGTATTCTTCATGACGCATTCTATGAAGCCAGTATCATCCCGATACCAAAACCAGACAAGGCCACAACCAAAAACCACAACAACAAACAAACAAACAAACAAAAAAGACTACAGACCAATATGCCTGATGAGTACATGCAAAAATCCTCAACAAATTACTAGAAAACTGAATCCTACAGTACATCAAAAAGATATGACACAATGATCAAGTGGGACTTACCTCAGGGATGTAAGGATGATTCCACGTATGCAAACCAATAAGCATGATTCATCACATCCATGGAACGAAACACAGAAACCATATGATCACCTAAATAAATACAGAAAAAGCATTAGATAAATCATCCCTACAATATCCTGCATGATATAAACTCTCAAGATACCAGGGATAAAAGAAATATGCCTAAAATCAATTAAGACTGTATGGGACAAACTCACAGCTAACATTACACTAAATGGTGAAAATTAAAAGTCATTCCTCTATGAAATGGAGTAAGACCAGGATGTCTGCTTTCACCCCTCCTGTTCAACAAGCTACTGAAAGTCCTAGCAAGAGCAATCAGGCTGATAAAAAAACAAAAACATTCAAACTGGAAAAGAAGTCAAATTATCTCTCTTTGCTGATGATATAATCTCATACCTGAAAATACCAAAAGATTCCACCAAAAAATACTTAGATTTAATATATGAATATAGCAAATTTGCAAGATACAACATCAGAATCAAAAAATCAGTATCATTTTGTACACCAATAGCCATCTAGCCAAAAGGAAATGAAGAAGGCAATCCCACTTACAATAGCTACAAAAAATACAAATACACTACATAGGAATATACTTAGCCAATAAGGTGAAAGATCTCTGCAGGAAAACTACAAAACACTACTTGAAAGAAATTCGAGAATACACAAACAAATAAAAAGAAAAATCCCATCCCTTGAACTGGAAGAATTAATATTGTTATAAATGACCATATTTCTCAAAGCAATCAAAAGATTCAACACATTCCCTATCAAAATGTTAACCTTATTCTTCACATAATTTGAAAAAGAAAGCAAACCTGAAATTCATATGTAACCAAAAAAAGGCCTGAATGGCCAAAGCAATCCTGAGCAAAAAGAACAAAACTGGAGGCATTACATTACCTGACTTTAAAATATATTACAAGCCCACAGTAATAAAACCAGCCTGACGTTGGTGCACATAGACTAACAGAATAAAATAGAGAACCCAGAAATAAGGCCATGTATTTACAGCCAACTAATCTTTGACAAAGTCAACAAGAATTACACTGTGGAAAAGACACCCTTTCCAACAAATGGTACTGGGAAAATTGGATAGTTACATGCGGAATAACAAAAGTGGACTCCTATCTCTCGCCATATACAAAAATCAACACAATAAATGGATTAAAGACTTAGATGCTTGACCCCCAAATAAAATAATACTACAAGAAAACCTAGGGAGAATTATTCTAGACATTGAGCTAAGAAAATAATTTTTGACAAAATCTTCAAATGCACAGGTAGCAAAAACAAAAATAAACAAATAAGACTCAAATTAAAAATAACGAGTGAAGACACAACCTGAGGAATAGGCAAAATTATTTGTAAACTAGTCATCCAACATGGAAGTAATATCCAGAATATAGACTCAAACAACTCAATAAAAGAAATCATTAAAAAGTGGGCAAAAGACATGAATAGACAACATTTCTCAAAAGAATAAATACAAATGGCCAACAGCATATAAAAAACTGTTCAACATAGCTCATCATCAGAAACACGCCAATCACAACCACAATGAGATATCATCTTACCCCATTCAGAATGGCTATTATTAAAATGACAAAAAATAACAGATGTTGGAAAGGATGCAAAGAAAAGTGAACTCTCACACACCCCATTGGTGAAAATGTAAACTAGTAGAGTCACAAAAGAAAACAGTATGGAGATTTCTCAAAGAACTAAAACTGTAACTACTATTCAGTCCAGCAATCCCACTACTGGATATTTATTCAAGGGAAAAGAAATAAGTATATCAAAGGGATACCTGCACTCACATATTTACTGCAGCACTATTCCCAATAGGAAACCTGTGGAATCAACCTAGTTGTCCATCAATGGAAGAATGAATAAAGAAAATGTAGCATATAAACATGATGAAATACTATTTAGCCATACAAAAGAATAAAGTTATATCATTTGTAGCAACATGAATGTAACTGGAGGTCATTACCTTAAGTGAAATTAGCCAGGCACAAAAAGACAAATAACATGTTCTTACTTATATTGGGGAGCTACAAGATTTGATGACATGAAGGTAGGGAGTGGAATGAGAAACAACAGAGATTAGAAAGGGTGAGTGGAGGGAGGCTGGGAAGGATAAAGAGAATTAGGTTAAAAGACACAAACATAGAGTAAGCTATAAGAAATAAATTCAGTTTTTGACTGCAGAGTAGGGTGATTAAACTTAACAAAAATGTACTGTATTTGGGTAATGGATACCCTAAATATCCTGACTTGAACCATACCTGAAACAAAATTTGTTATGTACCCTATATATTTGTACAAATAAAAAAATAAAAACGCTGTTTTAAAAACTGAAAAAAGTAATTACCCTATGTGAACAACCATGAGAAATTGTGCTAAAATAAGGTGAACAGAATCTCATGAACCTGTAGGACTGAAAAGCCATCTAACATTCGTGTCACCTTCATTTCAGGAGTGAAGAAAGAGAGTAGGACTGAAAATGCATGGAAATAACTAATCTCTGAAAATGTCTCAAATTTGGCAAAAGGGAAAAATGTACAATTCAAGACCTGAGTGAACCCCAAATAAGACGAATTCAAAAAATCAGTTCTAAGACACATGATAATCTAACTTCTGGAAACCAAAGGCAAGGAAAAAATCTTGAAAGCAGTGAGAAAGAAATGACACCTTATCTTTAAGGAGAAAACAATTCAAAAGAAAACAGACCTCTTATAAGAATACATAGAAACCAGAAGGAAATGCCACAATATTTCTCCAGCATTGAAAGAAAAGATCTACCTTCATAACCAAGTAAATAAATAAAAAATAGCTTAGGAAATGATAATTTTTAAAAGTTTTGTGTACTTGATTGCATTATTTTGTGAGAATTGTATTATTTGTGAGTCTCAAGGAGCCAGTTATCCTTCCAACCTTTTATGCCAAACAAGTTAATGACAGCTCAGAGTTTTGGTCTAATATCTAGATTATTTCCAATGTGTGTAATCTTTATATTGCAATAAAAGGAAGCTCAGAGTAGATGAAAGAGCATTAATAGCTTTACACAAATCCTTGCTCAACCAGTTGCTATGTGAATTTGGACAAGACCTTTTGTTTATGAGCCTTAGTTTTTTTTGTCTGTTGAATGGAACAATAATATCTGTTGCATATCTAACAATGGGGATGAAAAAGGACAGCATATGACAGTTTCAGATTGAATTTAATTATGTGATTATATAGAGATGTGGATCATTTAATTCATTAAAATATATTGAGCATAATTTTTCCAGTCGTGCAAGGAACGAAGAAGTCCATCTCTTTTTTTAGGGTAGACAGTTAATTCAAGAGATAGATAGACCTGTACACGTTCATTAAGGGGCAAGCAGGGGAGGCAGAATATCTTTATAGATGAGTAAATAGATTTCTATGGTAGCAACAGGTGCCTTAGTATGAAACACATGAATGTAAGACCTGGCTCTGCCACTTATTAGCCATGAATATTCAGCAGATTATTAATATCTCCAAAATTTTACTTTCTTATTGACAAACAGAAATAGAAACAATGTCTTCAATAGAAGGATTATCAAGCTCACATAAAGACAATTCATGTGAAGCTCTTAGCCAAGTGTATGATCCCTAGCATCTTACAAAGCAATAGATGATAGTTACCATATCACTTATAAGGTTATTTACCAAGGCTATCTTTGCCATGAGGTAGGCTGTAGGGACAGCATGCTTTCTAGAGGCAAGTGTATCACAGACTGCAAATGCATTCCAAGCTACTAATGTATGATGTCCAAACCCAAAGAGCTGGAAAGCTTCAGGATAAATTCATCCTTCTGATAGGGCTGAAATACAAATAGAAATGACAAGAAAGGGACATTTCTATTTCATTTCAGATCATAATTATTGACAAGAAAGAGCTATTGAGAATCCTAGAGAAGAGACAGGCATGATAATCACTACATTTCTTAAAGATAATTTTGATAGCAGAGAGAACAGGGTATATAAAAGTGGAGAGGGTAGAAGCAAGAAAATCAATTCTAATAGTGTTGAAATAATTCACGTAGCAGGTGATAAAGGCATGAGAATGGGTAAAAAATAATGATAGCAGCAACAAGAAAAAGAGATCTTGGATTAATACAAATGAATGGACTCATTGAAAAGAATCACACATGGCAGTAAACAAAACAGAAAAAGGTCTTCTGAACTTGACATTTTACCACCACAAAACTTTGACCTCAAAGAGTTTGAGAATTGTGCCAAAGACTCAGATTATCTATCTAAGATAGTCTTTTATTTCACCTTTGTGCCAAGCCATCTGCTCCCTCTCAAGGGCAAATACAGTGCTCTACTGACTGACTGGGAAAGCAAATATCCTGAATGCCTAGTTATTGACATTTAAGACTTAAATCTTTCCTAATGACTCAGTGGATGTGATACTCAGTAATGGAAGTTTTTAATTTGTGATTCTGATACACCGAGACCTTTCTCTGCAGCTGGAATGTTGTCTGGTGATGTCATGGTCTGCAGGGATCCCATCCACATATGCTGCATGCAGTTTCCTATTACGAACTCCACATAATTGAATAATGCTCTCACCATTTGTTTTCCAATAAACATCACTCTCAATGACCTTGAAAATATCATTTCTCCTTCAGCTATTCTGTTTGAAGCCCTAGTCATTAATTAAAAGAACTAACTTAGTCATGTTTATGTTACTCAGACAAGTAGCAAAAATCATATAAACAAGATATTCAGGTCAAGTTGTGTTTTCTAGCACTGTATTAAATGACATTTTGTTAGAATAAATATATCTGTCTATATTAAGATGTATGTATCTACATGAATACACATGTTTATACTCAATGATATTATCTAATAATTATTGAGGGTTACTATGGGCTAGACCCTGTATGAAGCTCTTTACATGTGTGCTATTATTTTCATTCATAAGAAGTAGATAGTATTATTAGACTCATTTGACAGATGAGTAAAATGAAACCCAGAAGGTTTAACGGCACTGCCCAAAGTCAGGAAAGAAAGGTGACAGATTTAGCAAATCTGACACAAAGATACTTCTTCTTAATACTATGATATGACAGCCTACATTCTAACCTGTGCATATCTGTGTAAGTGACATGTGTATACACGTGGAGACAGATATATTTGACTATAAACAGTGTTAACGTGTATACGGTACACCTAACACAGGTGTCAGGGAGTGTGTGCCAAATCCCTGTTATGGATTAATCCTCTGAAACAAAACAGAACAAACAACTACAGCTATAGTTTATTATTTATTTTCCTCTTGGTCCATCTACTCAGAAATATGATTTAAACTGCATAAAAATTCCATGATTCCAATTTCATCAACAATTACTAGCAATGCCAATCCAATTAAATGTCCAGAAATCTCATAAGAATTTCTAAAAATAGCAAGATTTAGAATTTCAGTTTTCTATAGCAACAGCCTTGCAAAATACCCATAATCAGGGCGTTTTAAATTAAGTTAGGGAAGTATGAAAGTGCAATTTGCAAGTCACTTAGTTCATTAGAAAAAAAATCTGAGTTACTCTGAACAGCGGCCTGAGGTATGACTATACATTAATGAGAGTGATTTAATAAGCAATTCTTAAAAATCAATCTTATTATTGTAGAGCAGAGGTCAAAAACTGGCAGCCTACAGGCCGGATTTTGCCCTGAGATATGTTTTGTTTGGCTCACATAATTTTGGCCTGCTCAAGGTTGTAAATCTTTTGAAATAGTTGCCAACATCTGTAAATCGGGAGATACATAAAAACCTGGGTTTCTGGCTCCTTTTAAAAGACCCGGAGGTCTGGCAAGCTGGGCATTCACTCTCTCAAGACAACTCTAATTTGTATCTGGGTAATCTCATAGCACTCTGTTCCCCATAATTCTGTCTTCTCTCTCTTGCTCTGCCTTTGTTATAATTTCCTAACACTCAGTCCTCCTTATTTATTTTCATTATCTGTACAAGCTCTGTAATTATTTGAGTCTAGCTGTGGTGTTTGAAAATTATAGATACTATTTGAGAATGTCTGCTCGCCTATCCAAATTTTCTAGTTTTCAAAAAGTACTGTAGGGTAGAATTCTAAGATTCTACCAACCCCAACTCCAGGACATCCAATCCTGTTGAACACACCCCTTCTCCTAGTTATTCAATCAAGCACTAATTGGGGTGCTGCCATGTAAAATCCAAAAGGATTTTGCAGAAGTAATTAAGGTCCCAAATCAGTTGACCTTAAAATTGGGAGATTAGCTGGATAGGCCAGTTCTAATCATATGAGCTCTTTAAAAGTAGAGAATTTCCTCCAGCTGATCACAAAAGAGGATATCAGAGATTACATTCCAGCTTGTATGGGAAAGGGCAAAGATTCTGTTATGAACTTCCCCCAGGGGCCTTGTAGCAAGGAATAGAAGCTCAAAGAGGTCTTTGAAAGATAGTTAGAAGGAAAATGGGAACCTTGTTCATACAACCCTGGGTTCTGCCAAAAACAGTGAGCTTGGAAAAGGACCCTGAACCCTTATGAGAAAAGCAGTCATGGCAGCCTCCTGGATTTCAGCCCAGTGGGATAGACCCTGAGCAGAGAACTCTGTCATGCAGCGTGCAGACCTGACCTGCAGAACTGTGAGATAATACATTTTTGCTGTTTTAAGCCTCTAGGTTTACTGTGATTTTTAAAACCACGAAAAGAAATCTAATACAATATCCTACCATTCTTCAAGCATCCTGACATGAAGCTTAATACTAACATTAGCATCTTTATTGACAATTGGTTGCCAAGATGGGTTGATTTTATTTACTTTGCTAGTTCACTGACCTATTTTAAGCTTTTATCCTCCTGTGTCTGAAATTAAGTTATCTTTCACTCTGGTTTCTATATACCTAGTTTCTGCCCCACACACACACAAAAAAGAAATAACACATGATTTGCAATATTTCTATTTTTAACTTTCAGAAGCACTTCTAAAAGTCTTTAGTGAATCCCTATTGATTCATTAAAAAGGTAAGACTTCTCAGCCTGGCCTTCCCAGTGCTTAATAGCCTGAGTCCTGCCGAAACAGGCAGGTTCAGGAGGACTACCTCCTTTCCAAGCTGCCTACAACCCAGCACAATTAAGTGAGGCAATCTTCACATTTTATGCATGGATTTTATTAGATGGTAAGTTCATTGGGGGCATGGTGTCTGTCTGAAAATTATCATAGTCTTGGGGCTTATAGACACACATTCATGGACCTCAAGTTTCTCCAGAATACTCAAATTTTATGCTTCACACTTTTACTACGTCTAAGACCACATTAAAAAATAACAAAAGTATATAACTAACGATTTTAAATACAGATTTATGACCAAGTAGTGCCACTGAGTGTCTGTCCTTATTTACACTTGTTTGTATTTATGGTCTCTGCATTAAGCTATGCTACATGAAATTTCTTACACGGTGAACTAAGGAATAAAGGAGGTTTTAGTAAGGAAGTTATGTTCCGACCGAAAGTGAAGGCCAAATAGTAAAACATCAATGAAAATTTCAGTGTAGCTTAAATGGAAAACAAAAGAAAGATGAAAGAATTGAGCAACAAAGGACCCAGAAGAGTATAAATTCACTCTATTTATCTTGTGTTTAGCAATTTAGCTTTGGCAAATTATGCAATTACATTAATTTTGTTGGTTGAAATTTAGCTGCTTTGCCATTAGGTTTATATTTAATTTATAAATTCACTTTGGATTTATAGTTATTTGTGAAGTGGGAGTTTATGTGCAGATTTACGTCCTCATATGTTTCTGTAATATGCAAAATTAAGCTAATATAAAGATAGGAGTATGTCTGTGAATACTATTTTTCTTCTTAACAATTCATATTTTAATTAAATATGCAAACAAGCTTATTTAGAGCTAGAAACAACAGATTTCCAATGAAAAAGTCTAGTTTCAAGTGCTACCTTTGCTACTTATAATCTTAGAGAGGCAAAATGTATAACTTGAGGCCTTGGCTTTCTCCTCAGAATGAAAGGGTGTTCAATCATACACATTTTAAATTAGCTTTTCATTCCCAAACTTTTAAATTCATTTTTGTATTCTCAATGGCAGTAAGTCTAAAACCTAGCCAATTGTTACAATGACCTGTAGAGATTTTATTTTATAAATTTATATTCTAGAAAAATTTTAGATTTACTGAGAAGTTGCAAGTTAGTACTGAGAGTTTCTGTATAACCACGCCCAGTTTTCCTTGTCATTCACATCTTATGGCAGCATGGTGCCTTTGCCACACTAATCAACCAATATTGATACATGATGATTAATTAATGTCCAGACTTTACCCATATTTTCTTAGTTTTTACTTAATGTTCTTTTATTGTTTCAGAATCCTGTCTAGGATATCATATTGTGTTTAGCCATAGCATTAGTCAGCATTCTCCAGAGAATAAGAATCAATAGATTATACTAAAGAGATTATATTAGCTTGTTCTCATACTGCTGTAAAGAAATACCTGAGCTGGGTAATTTATAAAGAAAAGCAGTTTAATTGGCTCACAGTTCTGCAAGCCATACAGGAAGTATGGCAGTCTCTGCCTCTGGGAAGTCCTCAGGGAGCTTTTCCTCATGGTGGAAGGCAAAGCAGGAGCAGGTGTTGGCAGGAACAGGACAAGCAGAGGGGGTAGAGGTGCCACACATGTTTAAACAACCAGATCTCATGAGAACTCACTCACTATCACCAGAACAGTACCAGGAGATGGTGCTACACGATTCATGAAGAACCAAACCATTCACTCCCATGATCCAAATACCTCCCATTAGGCCCCACCTCCAAAACAGGGGATTACAATTCGATATGGGATTTGGGTGGGGACACAGATCCAAATCATTTCAGATTTAGTATAAAGAATTGGGTAATGCAATTATGGAGGCTGAGAAACCTATGAGCTGTAGTCAGTAAGCTACTGACCCAGGAGATCTGATGATGAAATTTCAGCCCAAGCCAAAGGCTTGAGAACCGGTGGAGCAGATAGTGTACGTTTCGGTCCAAAACCCTGCAGGTGCAACACCGAACAAGAGCTGTTTCTGTCCTAGAGCAAAGGCTGGAAAAATAGTGTCACAGCTCACACAGTCAGGAAAGAGGAAATCCTTCTTATTCAGCCTTTTTGTTCTTTCAGGTCTTCAGTTGCTTGGTTGAAGCCCACATACATTAGGAAGGGCCATCTGTGGTATTCAATCTACTGAAGCAAATGTTAAACTTGTTAAACTTATCCAAAAACACTGTCAAAGACATGACCAGAATAGCGTTTGACCAAATGTCTGCATACCCTGTGGCTCAGTCAGGTCAACACATCCTAAATTAACCATCACAGTCCTCATGTTTCCTTAGCCCCTTCTTGGCTGTGACAACTCAGGGTTTTCCTCTTTTTGGTAATTTTGCATGCTGAGGAGGATTGGTCATATATTTTGAAGAATGTGACTAATGTGAGATTTGGTTACGGGGGTTTTTCTCATGATTAAGGTGTGATAATGTTTTGGGAAGGAAGGTCACAGAGGTAAAGTGCCATCCTCCTCATATTATTTCAAAGGTTCCTATTACCAAAATGGTGATTTATTTATTGACTGAATGATTTCGAGATGGTGTCTTGCTCTCTCACCCAGGCTGGGTGCAGTAGTGTGGTCTCAGCTCACTGCAACCTCTGCCTCCCAGGCTCAAGCAATTCTCATGCCTCAGCCTTCCAAGCAGCTGGGATTACAGGCGTGCACTGCCGCATCTGACTAATTTTTGCATGTTTAGTAGAAACTGGGTTTCACCATGTTGCCCGAGGCTGGTCTCGAACTCCTGACCTCAAATGATCCACCTGCCTCAACCTTCCAAAGTGCTGGGATTACAGGCATGTGCCACCTCACCAGGTCACAACTTAACATGATTGAATTTTAACCTTGATCAATTGGCTGACATAGTAAATTAATTATGATTACCTCCTTGAGATTATTTACATAAATTATGTGGGATTTTTCTTCATGATATGGAGATTTTTTAATATAAAGACTCCCATTTTTCAGAACAAGTGAGTTTGATTATTTAAGGAAAAAGCTAGGTCCTCAGGAATCTATTATTTACATCTTTCTAGCAGTTAAAGTACCAGATTTGACAACTTTGTATCCAGTATGCTGGTTTGTAAAGGGTAGATGTTTAATGTAATTGTGTTTATTGAATTAATAAGTTATAGTTCCCTCAAATTTCGTGTATCATAAACTGATCACAATCATTTTTCTGATCAACAGGAGCCAGACTTTCTAAAATGTGTACACTATGCTGCATGCATCACTAATATATAGGGATAGGAAGCAGAGCAAGAGTTAATTGATATTGAGGCATGAGATTAGCTGGGGAATTTTAGGATGATAGATATGTTTTATCATTTAATTGTGGAAGAAATTGCATTGGTATTTACATTCATCAAAACTCATCAATGTACCTTAAAATGCACTCATTTATTGTATATTTATACTTGAATAATATTGGTTTTTAAAAAGTAAAATACCGAACAATTTTTCAAGATTTTTAAACTCAGGCAAGAGAAACATGCTTAAAACTGCGAGGAGAAATAAGTTTAGAAAATGTTCAAATGAACCTACATTTAATAAAGAGGACTATGTTGGGGAGACATAATCATGATGGCATTATTATCTGCCATCATAATGGGGTACTGGCATGTAGCAAGCAGTATGACCGTGTAACCTGAGTACATATTTCTGGTTCCTTTTGTTCATAGTCATTCAGCCACATGAATGTCTTCGTCAGATGATTCTGCACAGAAGTGATGTGTACAGCTTCTATCTTGTTGCTTTACAGAACATTACCTCTGTGACCTTCCCTGAGTTCAACTTCCTAACAGTTACAACATGGATGTGCCTCTACCCCAGCTTTGACTGTGTAGATTAAGATAAGAACCTAGGTATTGATGACATTAGATTATTAAAGAAACTTGAGTCACTGAATGTCCACATGGAGCAGAGCCTCCCGGGCACCAGGAGATGTGCATGTAAGTGAAGCAACATGATTTCTTCCTCAAACCACAGCTTGTTTATTCTGCTAGAAAGTTAACCTTTCCTCTAACTGAAACCAGAAGGACCCAGGGCATTCATGTTGAGGTAGTAGGATGAATAAAGGCAAATATGTACAAGCAATGAATATACATGACGCCCTGCAAAAATGGTAGGGAAAGCAGCTTAATGGGGAGAAGTGATTATTGAAGAATTTATAAATACAGTTCAATTGACTCATGGTATTATAACAAGAAATAAACAGGAACATTGCAGGGACACAAAATCAGTTCTTCAGGAACATCAGTCACATGTATGCAACTAATTGGTTAAAAAACAGAGATGCCAGCAAAATAAAACTGTAGTAATTATTCAGAAATAAGGTGCTATGTACTTTATCAGGGCCTGACCATAAGAATAGGGGAAATAAAAAAAAAAAGATATTTCTTAAAGAAAGAAATGACCAAACAAGGTGGTGGATTAAATAACTAGGTAAAAAATAAATAAACTGAAGTTACAGAAACTCAGACAATACTGATAATTGTTTGTTGATACAAAAGTGTCTCTTTAGGATTCTGTTGTATAATGAACTACTTCAGTGCTATTTTCATACATGCTACAGTGTGCTGGACTTTCCAATTAATTTTAGCAATATAATCTTTTTTTTTAACTGAGTTGCCTGCATGAATTAAAGTGTGGTTCCGTGTTTGAATAATACTGGGTTTCTTTGGAACTTAAATTCAAATTATATTTGTTGGCTCTATGTTTGCCTTTTCTAGGAGGCACGAAAGTGTATCTAATCGTGTAGAATGAAAAGAGAATGCCTTCCCAGAGATAACAACTCTGCTGTGTTAATTAATAAATAAAAGTTTACAATGTGTAGGGAAGAAAAGATCTTGCCTTTTGGTCTGAAAAACATGTAAACAAGAGAGGTTATATGTAAAAACAGAGGAAAAATAAGAAATTGCTAATTTTTTAAATGACCAATACCTGTAGTCAGTACATTAAACAAACCAAACAAACAAACAAACAAACACTTTTCTTCCAATTTGAGTGCTACACCTCTAGGTCAGATCGACGTTTTTCAATGTTTGCCAGATAGTAGGCTTTGATAGAGTCCTTCTCCCATCACTCCTGCAAGTTTCCCATCATGCTACGTTCCATAATGTATATTGGAACGAGGTTTCCTTTGTTCAGGACTCTCTGAGAGCTCCCCATTGCCTGAAGAATGTAGTTCAGTTTCCTGCATGGCTGTCAAGTTTCTTTAAGATCCAACTCCAAATTATCTTTCATCACCTGCTAAATCATCCCCAAACGTCTACTCTCTTTCTTACATACAGCCTGCGGTTTCTTTTTTATTTTTGCCCATTGCACTCGTCCTTTTTCTTTTGAAAAATCTACTTATCTCTAAAGGTTCAGATTAAATAGCACTTCTTATGGGATCTTCTTGTACTACATTTAGATTTGCTGCGTGGCTTACCGCTTTTATTATATTTAGTTGTGCATGGCATTTTTCTGTGAAGAACTGAGTTAGAGTGCTCAAATATGAAGCTTTATAAAAGGCTTCTTTTGTGATTCCATATGCTTCCTCCCACCTTCTATAGTGAAGCACACAAGTCTTTGTACTGAGAGAATAAAGCTACATACATACTTATACAAATGTGTTATCATAATTGTTTCACCTTCTTATGGGGTTCATTGAAGATACAAATTTAAAAAAAAAAGCCTTACACATATTTACCAAATGCATCCCCTTTTGCTTTCATTATTCAATAGACATGGCAAATTTCTGACAACTTCAAATATCAGTTTGTAGGTGGTGAAAAAAATATTCTCCTGATATTGTCTAGTCTGGAATACTCCTAATGCAGAAAACGCAAGTTGTCATTCCATAAACAGAATAAAAATTTAAGCAATTGTAATAACAATTATAATTAAAAAGATTTTTAAGATATTTTCTGGAAGAAAGTAACAGAAATCTAATTCAAACTTATTTAAAAAAATAAAACCATTTAAAATATATATATTGACTCGAAATTTGAAAAATAAAAAGAGAATGGCCTAGCCTCAGACACGGTTTGATTCAGGCCTCAAATGACAACATCAATTATCATTTCTTGCTCTTTATTCTGAAGCTAGCTTTAATCTCAGACTCCATGCATTGAATTAAAATATCTTTAGTGTCTATGATGTATCAGATACTATTCAAGATACTGGCAGAGAACAGAGAACAAACCAAATGAAAGATCTGTTCTCCTGGAGCTTACATTCTATCTGGGATTAAAGAGAAAGAGAGAGAGAGAGAAAGAGAAAGAGAGAGAGAGAGAGTGTGTGTGTGTGTGTGTGTGTGTGTGTGTGTGCTCGCACGCTTGTGTGTGTGTCTACTTAGTGATGAGAAGAAAAATAATTCTGGATGAGGGGTAGAAGCCTCTATGAAGCATCATCCAAGCAGAATAAAACCAATAATAATAATTATTATTATTATTATTATTATTATGTTGAGACTTGGTCTCACTCTGTTGCCCAGGCTGGAGTACAATGGTGTAATCTCAGCTCACTGCTGTCTCAACCTACTGGGATCAAGTGATCCTCCTGCCTCAGCCTCTGGACTAGCTGGGAGCACAGGTCCATACTTCCAGCCTGGCTAACTTTTCAATTTTTTTGTAGAAATGGGGATTGGCCATGTTGCTCAGGCTGGTCTCTAACTCCTGAGTTCCCATGGAAAACATTCTGATGTCAGCACGTGTCAGATGTGATTGAGAAAGACTGAAGAAGCCAGTGTGTCTGGACCGGTGATTAAGGGGCATAGTGGCGGGGAAGAGTACAGAAAAAGAGTTCAGGTGATGAAATAATCTAGAGCTGTTTATGTTTTTATAACATAAACAGCTCTAGATTATTTGCTTACATTCCAAATGAGACAGAAAATGGTTAGAAGGTTTAGAACAGAGATGTGGCGTGACTATTGCATTTTAAAATAATCACTACTCTTGAGGTTCAGGATCTTATAATCACAACCCTGAGGCCAGAAGTGAAGAGTACTCTTTTCCTAAAGACAGCAAAGGAAATTCAAATAAATGAGGACTGCGATCAGGAAACCACCGGCCCTTTTCTAAACTCATCACTGGGGCAGGAAAGGGGATGGAAGGCAGCTGAACTGACCAGCTTAGCCCCACTCATGGAGTTCCTCTTTGTATCTAGTAGTAGAAACATCACCACCTGAAATACACAGAAAAAAATGTAATATAAAATTTACCAAATTGATTAATAAAAGAACGGAGATGACAGAGAAGTCAGTGAACTTGAAGTTAGATCAATATAAGTTATCTAAGTCAAAGAAGAAAAAAAAAAGATTGAATTAAAAATAGTCAAGGACTCTACTAGTAACCTCAATAGATCTAAACTATGGGAAATTGCAGTTCCAAAGGAGAAGAGAGAGAGAATAGGTCAGCAAAAAGGTCCTTGAAAACAGAATGGCTAAAAACTTTCAACATTAGGTAAATCTAATTTTATGATTATGTGAAAGTCCTCCTTTAAATGATGAAAGATTTTCGCATCAATGTTTATCATGGATATTGGCCTGAAATTTTCTTTTTTAGCTGTGTCTCTGCCAGGTTTTGGTATGAGGATGATGTTGGTCTCATAAAATGAGTTAGGGAGGATTCTCTCTTTTTGTATTATTTTGCACATTGATTTTGTACCCTGAGACTTTGCTCAAGTTACTTATCAGCTTAAGGAGATTTTGGGCTGAGAAGACGGAGTCTTCCAAGTATACAATCGTCATCTGCAAATAGAGACACTTTGACTTCCTGTTTTCCTAATTGAGCACACTTTATTTATTTTTCTCGCCTGATTGCTCTGGCCAGAACATCCAATAGTATGTTGAATAAGAGTGGTGAGAGAGCGCATCCTTGTCTCGTGCCAGTTTTCAAAGGAAATGTTTCCAGTTTTTGCCAGTTCAGTATGATATTGGCTATGGGTTTGTCATAAATAGCTTTTATTGTTTTGAGATATATTCCATCAATACCTAGTTTATTGAGAGTTATTATCATAAGGGCTGTTGAATTTTGTCAAAGGCCTTCTCTAATCTATTGAGATAATCATGTGGTTTTTGTCTTTGGTTCTGTTTATGTGATGGATCACGTTTATAGATTTGTGTATGTTAAACCAGCCTTGCATCCCAGGGATGAAGCCTACTTGATCATGATGGATAAGCTTTTTGGTGTGCTGTTGGATTTGGTTTACCAGTATTTTATTAAGAATTTTTTACCAAAACACCGAAAGCAATGGCAAAAAAAAAAAAAAAAAAAGCCAAAATAGACAAATGGGATCTAATTAAACTTAAGAACTTCTGCACAGAAAAAGAAACTATCATTAGAGTGAACCGGCAACCAATAGAATGGGAAAAAGTTTAATTTTTGTACTCTACCCATCTGACAAAGGACTAATATCCAGAATCTACAAAGAACTTAAACAAATTTACAAGAAAAAAACAACCCCATCAAAAGGTGGGCAAAGGATATGAACAGACACTTCTCAAAAGAAGACATTTATGCAGCCAACAAACATATGAAAAAAGCCTCATCATCACTGGTCGTTAGAGAAATGCAAATCAAAACCACACTGAGATACCATCTCACCCCAGTTAGAATGGCAATTGTTTAAAAGTCGGGAGACAGCTGATGCTGGAGAGAATGTGGAGAGATAGGAACGCTTTTACACTGTTGGTGGGAGTGCAAATTAGTTCCACCATTGTGGAAGGCAGTGTGGTGATTCCTCAAGAATATAGAAATAGAAATACCATTTGACCCAGCAATCCCATTACTGGGTATATACCCAAAGGATTATAAATTGTTCTATTATAAAGGCACATACAAACCTATGTTCATTACAGCACTCTTTACAATAGCACAGACTTGGAGCCAACGCAAGTGCCCATCACTAATAGACTGGATAAAGAAAATGTGGCATATATACACCATGGAATACTATGCAGCCATAAAAAGGGATGAGTTCACATCTTTTGCAGAGACATGAATGAAGCTAGAAACCATCATTCTCAGCATACTGACACAAAAACAGAAAACCAAATACCACATGTTCTCACTCATAAGTGGGTGTTGAACAATGAGAACACATAGACACAAGGAGGGAACATCACACACTGAGGCCTGTTGGGGGGTTGGGGAGCTAGGGGAGGGATAGCAGGGAGCTGGGGAATTGGGGAGGGTTAACATTAGGAAAAATACCTAATGTAGATGACAGGGGGATGGATGCAGCAAACCACCATGGCACGTGTATGCCTATGTAACCATCCTTCATGAGCTGCGCATGTACCCCAGAACTTGAAGTATAATAGAAAAACAAAATAATAAATGCCGAAAGAAAACAAACTGTCACCAGAATTCTGTCTAGCAAGAATATCCTCAAGAATGATGGTAACATATAGACAACTGCAAGTAAAAAAGAACAAAGATAATTTGCTACCATCAGACCTACATTATAAAGGTGGTTGTTAAGGCTGAAGGGAAATGATACCAGAGGAAAATGCGTTATCTTCAGAAACAAATAAAAAGCATCAGAAATGTAAACATATAGACAAATATAAAAGTCTGTGTTTTCCATTTGTTTAAAATACTGACATCCTTTAAAGAAAAAATATAACATTTTATTGTGGGGTTTTCACTGTATATTGATGTGCTACATAAGATAATCGATGATGCTGTAGTCAATATACCCGCATGGTTTCAGTTTTTCTAAATATCATGTAAGATGTTAGAATAGTAAAGGATTGTAGAAAAAAATAAAGCATACAGTAATCTCTAGCAGAATTACCAAAAAATATAAAAACAATAGGTAAAAAAGTCAAGAGGTGAGTTAAAATATAATTCTAAATATTATTCAGACTTCAAAACAGAGAAAACATAGAAAATAGAGAAAAAATTGAAAATAAGTTACAAATCAGTAGACCTAAATCAGTGATTAAAACAATCATGCCAGATTTTAATGAAGTAAATGTTTCCATTAAAACAAGTTATTAGAGGTTAACATGCACAACACAATTATATGCTATCATAAGATGAATTTAAATACAAATATAATCTATCAATCAGTTAAAAGCAAACAGGTAAAATAGCTATCAAGTAAATGATAAATATGAAAAGTCAGGAGTGGCCACAATATTAGATAAACTAGTCATCAAGACAAAGATTATAATAAAGATCAAGACTGCCAGTCCATAATCACAAAATTTTTAAGAAGACAAAACAATCATAAATGTAGACTTGTCTACTAAAGAGTCTCAATATGTAAAACAAAAATTGACAATATTAAAGGTTTTGTCCTCAATCATAGTAGGAGATATTAACACTCCTCTTTAAGCAGTTGGTACAATATGTGTCAAAAATATCAGGGAAATGTTGATAGCTTAATTAATATCTATAGCACATTGCCCCCAGCAACTGCAGAAACAATATTTTTTTCAGGTGCCCACTGTTATATTCAATAATATAGACTAATATATTAATCCACATTAAATAAGTTTCCTCAAATTAAAAAAAAATTGAAGTCACAGAGAGCATATTTTTGCACCAAAATGAAATTAAATTAAAAATGAATAACTATAAGATTTTAGAAAATATTTTGAATACTTGGACATGTTTCAAAATTTAAAAATACACTTTTAAACAACACTTGAGTTAAAGACTAGAGAAATCAGAAAATATTTTAATTGTTGGATTAAAAATAAAACATATCAAAACATATAAAACAGAACTCAAGCCTTATTTAAAATTCATAAATGTGACAAATTAATTAAAACTTTTTCATCCTTCCTAAACTAAGAATGGAAGAAAACTCTCTCAAGCTGATAGAGAATAATTGGACGTTAAATATGTAATGCTTTTCCCTCAATTCCCCAAAAAGACAAAATTACTCATTCATAATTTACATCCAACAGTGTTCTGGAGATTGTAGCTGTTGCAATGATCCAAGGAGGGGAAAAAGGTATTCAGACTGGAAAAGAAGTAGAACTGTCTCTATTTTCAGATGGCATAATTATTGACATGAGAAGTCTTACGAAATTTACAAAAGTACTTGAACTAATAAATTAGTGTAGAATTGTTGAATGATACAAGGTTAATAAACTAATGGCAATTGTACTTTTATATACTAGCAGCAAACAATAGGAAAATGAAATAAGAATGCATTTACAATAGTGCCAAACCAAAGTATTTAGGAATAAATTCAACCTAAGATATGAAAGATCTCTACACTGAAATTACAGATAATCACTGAAATAACAATAATAGAAAAACTAAAATGTGTAGAGACAGACATATACCTTACCCATAGACTGACAGCCTGAGTATCATAAGATCAGTTTACTTCAAGCCCAACCAGAATTCTTGCAGGACATTTTATAGGTGTTGGAAGCTGGCTTGACAATGCACATGGAAATTAGGAATATTCAGAAATACTGCAACAAATTTTAAAAAGAGCAGCATAGTGTGAGGGTTGTCACTACTTGGTTTCGCAATGATTATAAGGCCACAGTAATTAGGGCAGTGTGGTAATGAAATAAAGGTAGACAGATATATTAAAGGTACAAAATAGTGTCCAGAAATAAATGCACAAATATATAGTGAACCGATTTTGCCAAAGGTGCCAAGGCAGTTCAACGGTTAAATAAAAGCTATTTTAATAAATGGTGCTGGAACAAGTAGATATGTACGGAAAAAAAAAAAAAAAAAAAAAAGAAACTAATGATTTTCTTTACTCACACCATGCACTGAAGTAAAATCAAAATAGATTCTTACCTTAACGGAAAAAGCTAATACTATTAAGCTTTTACAAAAAAAAATATATAGAATGTTTTTATACCCTTGGAGTATGTAGTTGTTTCTAAGGCAGGACACAATAAGCATAAATAAGAAAAGAAAATATTGATAAACTTGACTTCATTAAAATGCTCTTTGAAAAGGACTATAAAGAAAATAAATAGGCAAGCTACAGCATGTGAGAAAATATTCCTAATATATGAAACAAATCATTTTCAGAATATATAAAAGACTCTTAGGACTCATTAATAAGAAGACATACAACCAAATAAAAAGTAAGCAAAAGATTTAGTGAACATTATAGAAAACAATATGAATACACCCATGAAAAAATTATTAGATTAGTTATTAGAAAAATGGAGAGTATTTACTCATCTCTCTTTAGATTATGAACATGACAAGAGAACTGAGAAAATCCACCTACCTCAGTATTTGACCTAAAGTAGTAACAGCCAGTATTTACATAGTGTTACTATGAGCCATATGGTGCTTTAAGAACTTTAAATATGTTAACTCATTTATAGAAAGTATTCAGTATGGCTGATAGATTTTGAAAATGTCTCATTTACATTATGGAAGCTAGGAATGAAATTTGCAACAGGCGTTGATCTTGTTGAGACCTGCACACCTCACATATTTAAGCACTGATATAAAATAATGGATAAAGCAGTGTATTGCTCTTTTATGCATTCAAAACTGAGAATATAACTGAATACAACTGAATTCACAATGACTGAACACATCAAGAATCAACCGATGATCATTTCTTTAGTCAGCACCTTCCATGTTTTTATTTGTTCATAACTAAAGCTCCTGCAGGCCTGTCATCTGAGAAAGCCTATCTCTAAGACATTCTATAAGTTTGTAGTTTTATTGCAGAGAATCCCAGCTATGTCACAGATCCTTGAAAATGTATCTATTGCCTATTCTCTTGTTAATTTGTTCTCAGTTAGAGTTTGGTGTAAATGTTAAGGAGTTAAACTTGACATTAAAGCCTTTTTCTCATGAGACATTCAATCAGAAGATAGCCTAGGCACACATCAAATCTGGTTTCCTGGAGATGCATCTCTTAGCACGTTGTAAAGGACCTTTAAAAATAATCGCCTTGTTGAATTATCTTTAAAGTTTTAGAATGTCACAAGTAAATTAAATGTTATATTTAATGTGATTTTATTTATTTCAATTTATAATACCCCCAACTAATTCTGGCAAATCTGATCAATGAAAAGAAATTAAGAGACAACACATATGTCACAAATGAGCAAGTCTAGAAATCTGTACACTTTTCAAAGGAATAATTTAAAATAATTATTTCACCAGAGTAATAAATTGACTCTAGTGTACCCTAGAGAAAGAAAATCTCCAACACTTAGTTATTGTTTTTACTTCTATATGGATATTCACAACATCTTCATTGTTTCGAAGACCGTAACTTTATCTATGTGCCTTTATTATTCCCATAATACAATTTTTCTCATGAACATGTCCTAACAATCTTACCTATGAAGATTACATTGTAATAATTTACCATATATTTATTGTCAATATTTTGGAAAAACCAAGATAATCTTTATAAACTGTAGAAGCTTTAAACAACATGAAGTATAGTAGTTTAAAATATGTAACCCATTTTTGTGCTTCTGTTTAATTGAAAAATTAAAACTGAAACATCAAACCTATTTCTATTACAGGAAGAAAACCAATTGCCTAAAACTAGTCTGAAGAGGGAATAATGAAGAATGGAGAAAGGAGAATGACTTTGGGTAGATTTTACAGCCTCAGTTTGCAGAGCCATTAGCAAACAGAGTCAAAAAGTCAAGCACTTGAGTGAACAGCTCAACAAGAAATTACTTACTGAATGCTATCAGTGGCTGTGGTCACATACATCTGCCACAGAGCTAGCTGGTAGATAGGATGATTTAGCACTGCATACAAATCAGTGGCGTGCCATGTGTGGATGCCCAGTGAGAGGCTGACAGTGAGAAGGTGAATGCCAATCATGGAGAGTTGCTTCCCCATTTACATCACATTGGAATTCAGATGGTGGCTGAGAACCCAAAAAGTGAATTTATTGGCGCAAGAAAGTCAATATTTTAAAATAACTGTAGGCAGTGATTTAAAAGGCATTCTGTGCACACCATTTACTTCTTCATACACACATACATTGCTATTCATTGCTACAAATACCTAGGAGCAGAGTAATTCCATGAGGCTACTGCATTGGAAACACTGGGTCTTTACAAAGCAGAGGTCTGCATCTCATCGGGAAAACTGAGTTATTAAGAAGAAAGTTCTCTCAATTTCAAGACAGGCTATTTACTTCACTTGTCTCATTTTTTTCCCATTTTGCCCTTATTCTTAAAGAATATTTCATTTTTAATGAAATCTGTGACAAAGTCACCCTGTCAAGACTGTACTCTCTACTGATGACATGTCAACATGATGTTACGAAAACAGACACAGATAACGGAATATAAAGTTGACTTTTAGAACTGATAAATTTTGATTGAGGGAAAACTATATTCATAAGTCTCAAATAAAGCTAGTGTCCTTTTCTGAACTTGGGTATTCTTGCGTATTTATAAATTGAAGTACATATGTATAACTGATACCAACATGCGTTTTAACTGAACTTATGTTAAATATGAAAGACTAAAATGTTTTACATGTAATTGCCATTTATGGCATGCATATATAAAAAAGTAACTGAACAGATATGTTGTCTATCAGTTTTCAAAAAAGACAATTTAATAAGACAAACAGAGAAAAACGAATATACTTTATGCAGCTCTTTGCACTGTAAAATCCTTTGCCTGATTTTTCCCTTTTCTTAATGGACTAGGAGAAAGATCAGAATGCATGTCCACTGACATCTGGCTCATTTTTATGCTTGTGTCAAAGAGTAGCTTCTCCCTCTATTTATTTTTTAATTATTAATAAGAATGTGTTGCTGAAACATACTGTCAGCTCTGGGCCTAAAATTCTAAGGAAGATATTATCAAGGAATGAAAAGGAGTCCCTATATACTATTTTCCAATTTTTTCAGTCACTGAAAAACACATGAAACAGCCACATGGCCTGCTGACTTATGTACTGCACTGAATGTCTACCTGAATATTAGCGTTTGAGAAAGAATTTACTGCTGGAGCTTAAGTGCACATTCCTGATCTGCTCACTACTGAGCATCTTCTTTCTGTCTCTTATTGTCCTCTGATATTATTTCTCTAAACTTCCAACTACTCCAATTATTCTGGCAGTTTTGAGTCAACTTCTGTAGATTCCTCACTTCCCACTTCGTTCTTGAGTTTATAACCAGTGTTCTCTTTTCCATTGCAGCCTTGTTTTCAAACAGTCCTTGGAAATTTGTGTGACTTGCTTTCAACACACACTTCTTAGAACGTTTGGAATATGTGTTCTCAATAGTGGAACGTCTGGTCTAGCTCTTTCTTTGCTCTGATCCATGACAACTTACACTAATCATTTGGCCAGTTCTGCCTGAAAATAGAAATGCTTTCCTCTGTTTAAATACTTTTTAAGTAACTTGTGAAATCTATAAATCTACTACTAAAACAATTAGCCCAGAGTATTTTGTGTTTGTGTCATCATCTCTGAAGGGGAAAAAGGAGGCATCTATGAACCATTTCTTAAAACTTGAATTTAAATTTCGAGATAAATATTCCCATATCTCTGAAATCTATAAATCTTCTTTTTAATTTAAACAAAAGGCGTTTACTGATATTACAATGTCAAAGGTCAGTTTCCATATTTATAGTTAATTTAAAAAATAATGCCAATTCATTTACATTTAAATGTTGTGCTTATTTGCATCACCACATTTGCCACTCATGACATCATGGCCTGTTTAAAAATAAGATTTATTTGAATTGGTTACATGTGAGAAAGGGTTTTAAGGTAGAGAAAGAAATATTTATAAAAATTCTATCAGATGACAATCTTCAAATTATTAAAATTCCTATTCCTCAAGTCTGTGCACAGAAAGCTGACTGCAATTAAGTGAGACCAGCACCAGGTCCAGAATTTTGATAGAATCCCCTCAGTCTGAACCCATTTCACCACAAATGGCAAAAGTTGCATGGAAAATTAATTTTCAGAATTACTTTAAGTCAGGTTACTGGAACTACATAGGCTCCTTTTGCATAAATTTGCCAGAGTTACTAGAAATATGAGTGTCAAGAATGATATTTGTTTAACAAAATGAATAATGCCAGGAAGCCTTGGAAACAGAAGTGGAAGAGCTGATGCTCTGAGAGCAAATAGCACCTGGAGCTTTTAAGACAATCAAAGGATATAAAGTACTAGGACAGATTGCATAGATCCATACACATTTTCATCCGTCACTGCTTTAAGAGATGGAACACATGTAAAGAAGAGGAAAAATTGGTAATCATAGAAGCAAACTCTCCAGCCGCTCCACTGTATTCATCTCAAACATGGGGCTTGTGTGCCTATCAATCAGCATGTTGCTTGTAACAAAAATGTTAAATGACACACATCTATAAGGCCAGCAGGAGAAAGGCAAATTAATCCTTTGGAAAAAATCTAAAGGTGAGAATTCTAATTTGCAAGCTGCAGTTTGTATAGTAGAATGAAAATAAGGAAAGTCTAAATTACACCAAGAATAAGCAACAACATGAGTGAGGCTCAGACATAAGACTGAGTGAAAAAATATAAAAGGGTACCTACTGTTTGATTTCATGTCATGATTACATAAGTCTTAGAATATTCTAAACTAATTGCGATAGGAATGAAATTAACATTTGTATTGCATTATAACTTGATAGAGTGGTAGGTTAGATGGATATATTCATTTGTCAAAAAATCTTTGAAATATGTGCTTAAGGTCGTACATTTTACTCTACATAAAATATACCTTTATTAAAATATGTATGGATAAAATTTACAACATAGTTGAAAAAATACTAAAGGCCAGGGACCAAAATATCTTCACAATTATGTGAAGAATAATAATTTATTCAACAAATTTGTACCAGGTACTTTTTAAGTGACAGAAACTATTTGGGGCATTTAGGATACGTTAGTGAACCAACCAGAAAATAATCTCTGCTTATATTTCAGCCACGAGAGAAAAAAAATAAAAGAGGTAATAAATAATGCAGAGTACAGTAAAAGGGAATAAATGCCATGGAGATATAAGTACAACAGAGTACAGTGAATTGGGAGTGCTGCTCAGGGAAACAAATGGCTGAGATGAAATCTTTAATAAATTTGTCAAGTCAGGTCCCATTGAGAAAATGACATATGAACCAAGATATGGAAAAGATGAAGCTCCCTCTCTACCCACCATGTGAATAAGTTTGGCTTTTAGTTTGAAAGAAAGTGGGAGCTATTGAAGTTTTAAAAAATTGCCTAGCAGTTTGGTGATGACTATTGTTGGGGAAGACACGAAAGAAACAGACACGTACTGGTAGCGGGAAAGTGGTCATGCTTTTGGTATCTTTCGAAGGAAGAGCTTAGTGGATTTGCTGAGCACTTGGAGATGCAAAGTCAGAGAAACAGGTCAAGTGGATTTGAAGTCTTCTGGTCTGTTGAAGGCTAGCGGTAGAGTTGATTCAGAATAAACAGTAAGTCAAAGCAAAAGAAAGCCAGCCAGATTAAAGATATTTATTAATGAAATTACCTTGGAAGTCAGCCATAGCTTCTGCCCCCCAGTAAAACGAAACAAAACAAAAACGGTGAAATTCACAACCTCATCTGAAGTATCCAATACTGTTGGTCCATTCAGAAACAGGAAAATGGATGCCCTCAAGAAAGTCCATTTCATGACTGACTGTATTTCTTGAATTGCAATAAATTCTTAGGTAGATCAACAACATTCTGTATTCGTGTAATTTCTACTTCTGCATATGGTTTTGTTTTTAACGTCTACACTAAGAAAGCAGCGCATTCTTCCAATGACAATCATAGAAATTATTCAGAACAGTAGGCATGTTCACCCATCTTTGGGAGAGTGCCACCCTTGTTTTCCTCAGATGTTCCTTGTTTTCTATTGTTCCTAAATCCTTTGTTGTTGTTGACTTCATTTTCTGCTCACGGGGTTTTCAGCTCTTGCTCAAATGAGCCAAGGCCAGAGCATAGTCTCAGTAGCAAAGAACAGATAGTTGGTTTCCTTTGATTCATGTCTGCTCTTATTACTATGGATTTAAAAACACTATTATCATTTTGGCACTCCTGATATACATAATGTTGGTATATAATGCAACTAGAGCAAAAAATTCATTAAGTCTTTTAAATGTTTTATTTTAAAATTTCCTGTTATTTAGCCATGCAGTCATACTATATGGAAATTGGTAGGTGACATTTTACTTTAATTGCAGACTTTTATATTTTACATTGCTTAATTTGTAATATTTTGGCTTATTGTTATAGTCAATTTTAGAATGTATATGCCTTATGACAAATCAAAACATTGGCTATTATACTCTGATTCATGATACCACTGCATTAAGATGATAATAATTTTAAAGTGAAAAACTGAATAATATATAAAACATAAAATGAGTAATTAAGAAAAAAAATTAAGAGAAATAAAATTAAATTAGTATTTTACAATATTATGATTATATTATATGAAGTTCATAGTATGTTATACAGTAGTCTTGACCTACTTTTTATTTTTTGTTAACTAAATAATTTACTCACAAATAAAATTACTGAATATATGGGTAATGGTTACATAAAAGATAACTTTATTAAATATAATTTATTAAGTAGAGAAGTGATATATATTAGGAATTTGGGTCATGTTACATTAATTGAAACTAGCTTTTCTCCCTTGCCTTATAACATGTTATTTCTTCAATCCTTGCTACTGACTAATGTTTCTATTCAATTCTACTCACATTCATTATATTTTTGTATATTTATTTGCATTCCCAGGCTAAGGAGAGAAAATTCTGTGACTGTATTTATTAAATTTTAAAAAATGGGAAAAGATAAAAATTAAGTTGGTGGATGAATATTTTAAATAAAATTAAGACAAAAGGAATAGCTGGCTTGAAATTGAAATTGCTACATTAAATAGAAGAGAAAATAAATACAAAGAAAAATAATATACGTCTTTCTTCAGCAGCCTAAAATAAACTAAAAAATGTACACATGCTGCATTTCTATGCAGAAAAAGATATATATTTAGTGCTTCTTAGCATAGGCAATAGTATTGTTCATGACAAACTACTGTACCTCTTCTATTAAAATGCATAAAACACATTAAAATTACAGAAGTATCATTTTTATTCATCCCACTTTTAGAAATAAAACACAATGTTCACTGAAATATGAGTTAATTCAATTGAACAAAAGAGATAATCCGTAAGAGAAAAAGAACTATAATGAATGAGTGCATCTCAAATCCCAGCCTGATAAAATAAAATAGCTATTTATGTTTAGTGAAAGTGCTCAAGTTAAAGTGATTTTATTTCTGTTTTGATGGTAGATGGTGTTACTCTGTAAGGTGCAAATAAAGTTATAGTTTATCAAGCCCTCCTACTACCAAAAGCAGCTTACAGTCTGCTAAAAGGTACAGAAGGATTTACTTTCTCGGTGACTGATGATACTTCCGGGGGCAGTCTTTTGCCTTCTCCTCTAGCTTTCCATTAGGTCAATATGAACAATGGTGTAAACATGCTAGGTCCTTTATTCATTGCTCACTGACATATCTTTTAATAACCTCTTTCAGACTGAAAAAAACACAGCAGTTCTGTGCATCCTATGTTCCCTAGAAAATTTGTCTGATGTGAAACCATTTTCTCATAAAAATATTTTTGTCGTTTTCAAGTAAAGCCAAGAATGTACTCATTTTTATAAAGTGGATACAATAAACTATGATTTGGGTAGCTATAGCTATATTTCTTTTATAAAAATTTTGCAAAGAAATCAAAATTCTAAAATGCAACGTATTGCATTAAAGAAAAGTCCTTTCTGTCGGAAGACAATTCTGATGCAATGACTATTGAAACCATCTAGCTACCAATGTGGTAACCTTTTATCCTTTCTGCAGCAGTATGTGCTATAAACTTATATCTGTTTTCTTATTTGCCAAAAAGACCTCACAAGCTACCTCTTCCCAATATTTCCTCAGAAAGCTAAAAGTAAAGAGAGGATAGCACAATGAGACTTCGCTGAATTTCTAAGTAGGCTAAAGGAGTTTCCATTATCCAGTTTCAAGTGAATAAAAGGAGAAAAGGAGCTTCACTAAGAATTATGTGATGTTAACTTCTTACCTGCATTGGGAAAAGGTACTTTGTTGTGGATTAGGAAACCGTCAGGCACACATACCTTGTATGAACACATGTAAGCATCCTAGACATGGATCCTTCAAGTTGATGCCATATTCATGTGTTTTTTTTTTTTTTCTATATTAGGACTCAGCCCTTGGAAGACTGCCAAAGTAGGAACCCTAAGAACACTTTGCCTCAAGGACATCTTTTGTCCACAGAAACCACGGGAAATATCATGACTGTGAGGTCTGGGAATGAGAGGTAAAATAGAGAACCTCAAAAACTGACTCATCTCACGTGGAAAAACGATGCTTTCTTTGGTCCACTTTACTATGTAGTTTCTAAGTGTGATTTTACTAATAAGAAAACCAAGGAAGGGGATAGGAAAAATGAAATGTGACTTATTAACTACTTTCTTCAAATAGGAAATCCATTAGAAGATCTGTGATAGGTCATGCAGTAAATTAAAAAATTTAGTGGAAACATGGGCCATCTGCTTTTATTACCTACCTGTCATCAGCCACAATTAAATCAGTGAACTGCATTTAGAATCAATGGGTATGAAGGGACACTGAATGACCATCTAATAAAATGCTAAGGAGCCACCATGGTTGTTGCCATCCTTTGGGTGAATTAAGATGAGGCAGCCCAGCTGCAGTACATGACTTGAAGGTGCCAACAATTCTCATTCAGTAGATGGAGAGGAGGGCCTAAGAATCTGAGATTTTACTTAAGTGCACAGGTTTTGAGAAAGGTACATAATAATTCAATTCCCCTCTAGCACGTATGTTTCCATTAAAAGACCACAGAGTGAGCAAAAGTAGATGGCAGTGTAAGGATGATAATCACTGAGCACTTGGAGGTCAAAGGATTGCTGAGATTGGAAAGGGAGTCGCTGAAGAGTGTGGAAGTCAGGCAAGAATTTTGGGGAGTCGCATGACGGTCAAGTGAATTGCACATGGAAGAGGGACATGAGTGAGTGAACAAGGGCAGAGATATGGAGGCATACTCTAACATGTAAATAAGCCAGCTTGATTCAAGAATGCGTAGCAGCTTGTGTGGAAGACCAGTGGAAGATGGGTCTGGAAGGTCATGGTGAAAACCAAACTTCAGGCTAAATTCTTGATTTATTATTTACTACATTGGTAATAGAGGGGTTTGGGAGGTTTAAAAGAGAGAATTCCACAAACTTAATTGAGTCTTAAAGTGATTCATCCTGAGTTAGGACATGACATGACCTAGTAATATTTGCAGTCTCCCAGTAGAAATGCAAGGGAGATTAAGCTCAGAGGGGAAGCAAGAGGATAAGCAAAAGAAGGAAAGATGCGTGGGTGTCAAGGACAGGTCTCTATGGATGATTAAATGCAGCACATGGAGGATAACAAGGACCTGAAGATGACTGAGAATTTACAAGATAAAAAGAATTATGATATTATTTAGAAATAGAAATAGGGAAATGGGGATTAACATACATGTCTGGAAGGAATGAGGAGACTGATTCTACAGTAACTCTCAGTTACAGTCTAAAGGATGCAGGCAGAGCTTTATTCAATGAATGGTGCAGTGGTTGAATGCTTAGGCTCTGAAGACTGCCTGCCTGCCTGGGTTCAAACCAGTGACTAGGACTGGCCAGCAATATGTGATGTAGCCTTTCTGTGCCTCACCTTCCTCTTCTTTAAGATTGAGAAAAACCATGGTAATACTTAGTGACTGTTTAATTTTGCTTTTTGAGTCTTAAATGGGTTAATGCATTGCTAAGTGCTTTAGTTATACTGACATCATAGTAAGCCCTTAATAAATGCCTGTTGTTATTATAGTCATTATTTAATTGACTGGAATATAACCACATTTTTCTTTAACATATTCTAGCTCGGACCTAACTTCTCCTTCCCTGCACCCACACTCTGTATCCTCCATGAAAAAGGAAAGCAGTTGTTTATATTGCTCTCTAATACAGCCCTCCCTATAAATTAATTTATTCTCTGTCCTTCCTGTTATACTTTCCTGTTATATTTCTATTTTTTAATAACTGATTTCTTCCTCTTACACAAACTGATCTAATATAATGCATTCCTTTCAAAAATATCCTTATAACGACAAAATGCACATTGCATAAAAATATAGTCTCAAAGCTATCATAATATACTGCATTATTTAACCTGAATAAATAACACCTTTTCTGCAAAAGTGATTACTGTAAAAATCATGCTTAGTAAGAAGTCTATTAAGGAAGAAGTTTTTTTCTGCAAAAGGAGGATTAAAAGCAGCACAGCTCACTTACATATATACGTTAATTGTGTTAGAAAACAAGAAAAATTTCTCATGTTCTATACTTCTCTAAAATTGTGTGTTTTTCTCATGTGTGCAATGGCCACATTGGTTTTTGTGCACACATAGATCCCTCTTCGTAATCAATGAGATGTCATGTCTCAAAATCACAAAACTAACCCGGCTCTTCTGTTGTATTTTTTCAATAAAATCTGGGCCCTTCATCACTCTTGATCTCCACACAGAAGTTCTATTGACGTTGCTAAGAGATGTGCACATGAATCAAGTCTACTAAATGACACATAATAATAAGAGACTGAATTGCTCCAGGGATTAGTAATGGGCCTCTGACCCACAGGTCAACAATTTGAAACCAGACTGGGTTAATAGTAGCTAAAAATTGCTACAATCTGATGTGGGATTGAAAGTCAGTGAAAGGAGACCCACAGTCTCTACAGAATTCCAAGTTAACAGGTGTCCATCGCACGGAATCACAAAAACAATGGCCAAGTTAGAAGGTCAAAGATGAAATTGCTGTGGAAATCCAGCTACCTTCTAATCAGTTGCAGGTAGTCTCTGGAGTACTTACTGGCATTCTGGATCTATCCTTTGTTTTCACACACACAGGACTGCTTCCTTTTGTGACAACGTCAACGGAATGCTACAACGTACAAACTTAGAGAATAAAATTATATGCGGAAAATGTTTGTTTGCCTCTGGGTTTTTATAAATTTTATTTTAAATACAACTCCTATATTCAGAAGAATCCATTATTAGAATTTATATTGATGCACAAAAAATAAAAAGCGTTTTGCTATACACACATACACACGTACTCACACACCCCACAATGAGATAACAAAATAATCCTTTGCAGATTAAAATTAAATGAATGCTAGCTCTGTTACTTAATGAGTAAATTCACTGTTCCTGTATGTTCCTGTTGACATCATCATTAAGGCCTCCTCAATTGGCCTGTCTGTCTGAATATCTTAAAAGATGTCAGTAGTACTATTTCTGTAGTACTGCATTCATGAGTAATAATTATTGAGCATTTATTATATTACATGTAAAATAAATACTTCTAAGTATTCATTGAAGCTCTACATATCCAAGTGTTGTAGAGTACTGTCAGATCAAAATTGTAGTAATAACAAAGAAAGATAAGTGTATATCACTTATCTTTGAAAATAAGGACATTTATAGGGTGATTATAAATTCCTAGTACAATTTTAACTTTCAATAAATGTGGACACATTCATGATAGAAAGAAAACTGCAAAAGTATGTTATTACCCTTTCAGATAATACGATTTGGAGGTAATTCAAGCCAATATTACGTATTTGTCAGAGAATTATTCAACTAAAATTGGAGAGCATATTCAAACTGTTAGAATAGAAAATCACATTATATATCATAAGAAACCTGGCAATATTGATCTTTTTGTTTTATACATACTTAAAAATTATTTCACAATAGAGATTTTTAACAACTTGACACTATTTTGTAATCATGCTTTGAATTATTAACCTATAAGCACATTACTTTTATGTGACTTCTATTCTATTCCTCATAGCATTATTACTATTATTACTATTTTTGAGACCGAGTCTTGCTCTATAGCCAGGCTGAAGTACAGCGGGGCCATCTTGACCCACTGCAATCTCCACCTCCTGGGTTCAAGCTATTTTCCTGCCTCAGCCTCCAAGTAGCTGGGATTACAGGTGTGTGCCACCACACCCAGCTAATTTTTGTATTTTTAGTAGAGGCAGGGTTTCACCATGTTGGCCAGGCTGGTCTCAATCTCCTGACCTCGTGATCCACCCACTTCGGCCTCCCAAAGTGCTGGGATTACAGGCATGAGCCACTGCACCTGGCCGTGTTTTTTTACAAAAGAAAAAATTCCAAAATTAAAATCATCGTATTTGAAAATAATTTATATTTATTATCAAACCAAAAATGCACCATCTATCTGAAATTATTCAACTAATCTGAAAAACTTCAGCATCCTGAATGGTGACCTGATAAAACATATTCTGCATCATAGTGATAACAGAAATAAAAAAATATTATAAAAATAAGATGTTTGAGAATTTAAATTCAGTAATATTTCTGACTATACCCCATTTTATTTACTTCTATAATCATCTTAGAAATGACCTACTTTACTTTTTTGTTTTGCAGCATTCTAAATCATCTTTTCTTTACTGACATAAAAACCCTTTGCTTTCCATGCTCTTAATAAGATGATTTATTTATAGAAGCAAAAGGAAGATAAGCCCACAGATGCTATGGCCCCCCATGCTTTATAAGTGCTTTGCAAAAGGGCAGATGCCATTGACCTTTTAGATGACTAGCACAGTTGATCTCACAAAGAGGCCACTTTTCTATCCTTGATTGAATTTGAGATTGCCTTTCTCATTTAAGACAATATGAATGGTTGTTAATATGTTCAATAATCTGATTTTTAACATCCAAAAATATTAAAAATCTTTAACCCTAACATTAACATGTCTCTTGGTGCTAGGTAATATTTTGCACTGAAGATATTCATTTGCAGATGCAAATCATATTTTTTCACTTCTATTTTAAAAGCACCAAAATTCAATAAAAGCATCTGACACTTAATTACTGTTACTTCTTTTGCTCATTCTCTGTCTATTGGCTTATCATTTTAACCCATATTCTGCCTCATTTCAAAAAGCCTTTAAGCCAAATAAAAGAAAGATATAGAACTATTTAATGTAGATGACGTGGGGACGGGTGCAGTAAATCACCATGGCACGTGTATACCTATGTAACAAACCTGCACGTTCTGCACATGTACCCCAGAACTTAAAGTACTTCCCCTCCCAGGCTCTGGTAACCACTATTCTACTTTCTACTTCTATGAAATCAAGTTGTTTAGATCCCACAAATGAGTGAAATCATGCTGTGTTTGTCTTTCTGTGCCTGGTTTATTTCACTTAACATAATGTCCTACAAGTTCATCCATGTTGCTACAAATGACAGGATTTCACTCTATTTTATGGCTGAATAGTATTCCACTGTCTATAAATAGCACATTTTCTTTATCCATTCATCCTGTAGATGGGCATTTACATTGATTCCATATCTGGCTGCCCTGAATAGTGTTGCAGTAAACATGAGTTTGCAAATAACTCTTTAAGATATTGTTTTCTTTTCCTTTGGATACATATCTGGTAATGGGATTACTGCATCATATGGTAGTCCTATTGTTAGCTTTTGTGAGGAACTTCCATAGTATTTTTTATAATGGCTGTACTAATTTACATTTCCACTAATGATGTATGAGTTACCTTTTCTCCACATGCTCACAAGCACTTGTTTGGATTTTTTGTTGTTGGTGGTGGTCTTTTTGGTAAGAGCCATTTTGATTGGGGTAAGGTTATATCTCGCTGGGGTTTTGCCTTCAACACTGATGATTAGTGATGCTGAACGTTTTTCATATACCTATTTGCCATTTATACATCCTCTTTTGAGAAATGTCTATTAAGGCTTGATGCTATAGCCTGGAAGATGAAGATTTTATATACTGGTGAAAGATAGATATTTTAAAATCTCAAGGAATATGATGGTCTCATTTTATTTCTGCTACTCAGCCATATTTAGACTATTAGGTTCACATTTTCTTACCATATTTATGGAGGATATTGGTAATTTACTTATCATACTCCTCAATTTTTTTTCTGTCCAACACAGCATGACTATGGCTCTGTGCACAGTTCTGGAGTTCAGAGCATGGACGTAGAGGGAAACAAGAGGGATAGAGTACAGAATATGCTACTTGAGGTGCATATGAAAGTTTGTAGTCTTCAAGTCAGAGCTGTTGGCTCTGGAGTCAGACTCACTAATCATGGTTCTGCTACTTTCTAGTTATGTGGGCAACTTATACAGCCTCTCTCTGTCTCAGTTTTCCTGCCATTAGAGCAGAGGTGATATTAATGCCCACCTCATAAGACTTTTTATGGGGAAACATTTTATGTACATATAACACTCAAAATATTTTTTAGCATATTGTTAACATTCAGTTAAATTTATCTATTACATGTTAAAAGCCTGACAATAATTCTCACCAGGCTAATCATATTAATAAATATGGCAAGTTAATATTATGTTTATAGTTAGTTTCAGCAATTATTCTGAAAAATGTATTACAAATTTGACTTCTTATTTTAGAATTTGATTTAAAGAATAGTATGAACCAAATATATCTTATGTGGCTGCTGTTCAGTTTGGGATCCTTTAATGGGTGTCCCTGCACTCTTCCTTCATTCTGCATTTGCTACTTATCTGTCACCCTGTGCTATTCTGAGAGCCATAACAACAAAGAATAAGGCAAAGTTCTTGCCATTAATTAGATTTAGGCTTCCCTTTTGAAGATTAAATTGACAAATAAATGCAAAGTTTTTTAGCAATGCAAATTTTGCTACAGTAGTGGAAGCACAGGGGATTAAAGGAGCACATTAGTTTATGGAAGGAATTCTTCAGTCATGATGTAGAGGCCAGGGCTGGGGCCCTCAGAGACAGCTCCTTAAAGAAAAGATACTAATATAAAAACTGGTGGGTGATTACATTGATGCTGTTGAAATATGGAATCAAACAAAGGCACAGACTGAGGAAGATTATAGCACTTTTGACTATGGCAAGATCAGTGTGTGAAAAATGGGGAATACAGGAAGATGGAGATGAATATTTAGGAGCTCAGATGCTCAGATCAGGAAGTATCCTGCAAGTCCTTCAATAAAAATGTGTATTTTAAAGAACTGAGTATGGAATTTCAGCCTGAGAAAATTCTGTTATCTATAAAATATGAAGAGATTATCATAACACCAAAAGTAATTAGAAAATCATGATGAGCTGTATGCAGGAGAATCGAGAATAGATATGAAGGTCTTTGAGTCCAGATGTTTGCCTCCAAGTTTTGTGATCTAGTTAAATAATAAAGATATATTGAGTACCTACTATAGGTGGTGGCACTGTGCTAGGGTCTGAAGAAAAATGTTAAGAAAAAGAAGATTGAGGAAGAGGAACAAGAGGAGGCAGAAGGAAAGAGAAAGAATTTTTTAAAAGGAGGGAAAAAAAAAGCTCTGCTTGTATGGGGTTTCCAGTGAAATATTACACACTATCATTAATTTATCAAAATATTGCACCATGGAATATATAGCTTAAACTGACATATGGATTAAGAAGTTAAAAAAATAGCAAAAGATTAAAACAATCTTCCAAAAAGAAAATTAAGTAGAAATCTGAAGGATGAATTAAGTTAAAATACGTTAAAATATGTATGAATTTACTTAAATTATATATTACACACTGACTAATTCAAACCAAATGAAGATGCTATCTGGCTGAATCTTTAAACTTTATTATAAAAGTAATAGTTGTTCAGTCTTTTAAACTCTCCAACAATATAAAAAAGCACAAAGTCAAATTATAAGTCACTCAACATTGCAATACTCTGCAGAGGCTATATTTTAATGACAACTGTACTATCTTTAATGTATTTCTTGATTGAATTGCCATTAACTGTGAAGGGTCTGGGACTGCTACCCTCTTTTCAAGCTCACACGTTAACCTGTTACCGTCCCCATTGATGCTGGCAGACAACATGAAGCTCCTGGGTCAGAGAAAAAAGGATTTCATGGTACAACAAGCAGCATGAGTGTGATGTGGTTGGCTTCAGGTCTCTATGCTATGAAGTGTCATGGAGATGGCACATTTGGGCCTTAATGAATGTTTCTATACAAGCAGCAGGTTATACTGTGGAAGACCACTGAGCTTGGGGGATTCACTGCTTTCACAGCAAATAGAAACATGTCTACTCTTGACTCAGAAAAAAAAAAAATTAAGAGACATCATCTCTCAAGTTGAATCACTGCAAACCTAATGCTAAGAAAAGGCCTGGTAAAGAAAAGTCAAGCCTTTGCATTCTTGGAATCCCAATCGAAATATGTTGAGATGCTGAGGATCCATCACAAATAGCTGATATCAAATCTATGGGAATACAAAAATGGGTAATAGAGATCATATATACATTTATTTATATAACTTCTTGAATAACAGAATAATATTGAAAAATGACAATGTGTTAGTCATTAAGTTGTTAATATCTGAACGTGTTTGGTTAGTAACAACAGAAAGACACTTGTAATATTTTTTATTCTGAAATGTGAACATGGATTATATTTTGAGGCCAGGTAGACTGCAATTACTTTTAGAGAAGTGGGTTATGCATCCCTATCCAACATAATATGGAAAATTATATACTATAATGATGAAACATACGTAGCATACTGCTGTGGGTTGAATTGTGTCCCCCTAAAAGATGTGTTAAAGTCCTAATTCCCAGTACTTGTGAATGTAAACTCACTTGGAAATAGTTTTTTGCATATGTAATTGGTCATGAAAAGGCTATACTGTATTAGATTGGACTTTTAGATCCAAATAATTGGTACTTTTATAAGAAGGCAATGTAGAAAACAAAGACACAGACACACAGAAAAAATACCACGTGATGACAGAAGCCTGCTGGAGGCAGGCATTGGAGGGCTGACTACAAGCCAAGAGGCACAGAGGACTACTGGCTACCATCAAATGCTGGAAGAAGCAAGAAAACCTTCTGCTCTAGAACCTTCAGCAAGTCCTGGCCCTATTGCCAACTTGATTTTGAACTTCTTACAGCCTCTAGAACTGTAAGAGAATATGTTTTTGTTATTTCAAACCATTAAGCTTGTGGAAACTGTGTACAGCAGGCCTATAAAACAAACACACAAACACAAACATACAAATACAATATCCTTTTTCTTCCACTCCAGTTATCTGGTATAGAGAGACATATTAATATACAGACACACACATTTTTATAATTTCTGTGTGTCTTCATTTGGGTTTCCCCAAAGCTAACACTGGCACAAGAAATTTCTTGGAAATAGATTACTGGAGAGGGAATTCAAGGAAGCATAGTGGAGGAATGGGTAACCAAAAATGGGGAAGAAAGACTTCAAGAAAGTACAAAAGGCTGAGGTCAATGAGCCAGTGCAGGTGCTGAGGGGTCAGCCCCACGGAAAACCCTTTGAGAAACTATATGAAACACATGTCTGCAATGGACTACCAAGAAGCAAAAATACTAAGATATATATCCACCAACTCTTGTTCTTTGTTGGTTGACAGTTCCTACCGGAGACATTGCTCTTTTGGCACTTCAGATCTACCTGATCTTGGTTTTGTGAACACGATGCCCTCAGTCTGAGAAGCTACAAACCCACATGCAAATTGCCCAGTGAAGCCATAAGTGGCTTCCAGATTGACTTGAGAGAAAATGGACCAGGTACTAAGGACATATACAGGCCCTCGACAAAATTCAACAGTGCTTTATGCTAAAAACTCTCAATAAACTAGGTATTGATGTAACATATGTCAAAATAATAGGAGGTACTTATGACAAATCCACAGCCAATATCATACTAAATAGGGAAAAACTGGAAGCATTCCCTTTGAAAACCGGCATAAGACAAGGATGCCCTCTCTCACCACTCCTATTCAACATAATATTGGAAGTTCTGGCCAGGGCAATCAGGCAAGAAAAAGAAATAAATAGTATTGAGTCAGGAAAATAGAAAGTCAAATTGTCTCTATTTGCAGATAAGATGATTATATATTTAGAAGACCCCATCGTCTTAGCCCAAAATCGCCTTAAGCTGATAAGCAACTTCAGCAAACTCTCAGGATACAAAATCAATGTGCAAAAATTACACATATTTCTATAACAGACAAACAGAGAGCCAAATCATGAGTGAACTCCCATTCACAATTGCCACAAAGAGAATAAAATACCTAGGAATATAACTAAAAAGGGATGTGAAGGACCTCTTCAAGGAGAGCTACAAACCACTATTCAAGGAAATAAGAGAGGACACAAACAAATGGAAAAACATTCCATGCTCATGGTTAAGAAGAATCAATATCATGAAAATGGCCATACTGCCCAAAGTAATTTATAGATCCAATGCTATCCCCATTGAGCTACCATTGACCTTCTTCACAGAATAGGAAAAAAAAGAAAAAGAAAAAGAAACATTAAATTGTATACAGAACCAAAAGAGAGCCTGCATAGCCAGGACAATCCTAAGCAAAAACAACAAAGCTGGAGGCGTCATCACGCTACCTGAATTTAAACTATACTGCAAGGCTACAGTAATCAAAACAGCATGATACTGATACCAAAACAGAGATATAGATCAATGGACAGAACAGAGGCCTCAGAAATAATGCCACACATCTACAATCATTTGATATTTGACAAACCTTACAAAAACAAGCAATGGGGAAAGGATTCCGTATTTAATAAACGGTGTTGGGAAAACTGGCTAGCTATATGTAGAAAGCTGAAACTGGATCCCTTCATTGCACATTATACAAAAATTAACTCAAGGTGGATTAAAGATTTAAATGTAAGATCTAAAACCATAAAAACTCTAGAAAAAAACCTAGGCAATACCAGTCAGGACATAGGCTTGGGCAAGGACTTCATGACTAAGACACCAAAAACAATGGCAACAAAAGCCAAAATAGACAAATGGGATCTAATTAACTAAATAGCCTTCTCCTGGCAGGCACCAAGTCCTGGCCATGGGAATGTGGCACATTCCATTCTCCTGCTCTTTTCTGGACTGCCGCTGTAAGCTCAGTACTTAATTGTGTTCTTTCCCCAAGAGAGTGGTTTTTTCTTTTCCTTTCGCCGTGTCAAAGAGAGTTCACCAATGCCCAAGGGTAACCAGTTTTGCTCTTCCCCTCACATACCAGTTCAGGCTTTTGTTCATAACGGGTGAACAAAACAGGGAAAACAGAAAGGATCCCAGAGGGTGGAGTTTCTTGTCCCTTCCATATGGCTATACTTTCCCTGCCTCAAGTCTGAAGCATAATAGACACCTATTATAGGTCTTTGGATCTTTTTTTTTTTTTTTTTATGACAACCTGGTAGAGTTTGTAGAGAAAAGCCTGCAAAATGATAAGGAATCTCCAGATTTCTTTGTCCTCAACAGTTTTGCACCATCCCTTCAGCCCACACTCAGCCTCTGCCCATTTATCAGTGACTAGATGTAAACTCTTGTCACTAGAGTCCTGTTGTATTTACAATAGGTGAATACATTCCAAGGCTAGGTGCAATGGCTCATGCCTGCAATCCCAGTGCTTTAGGAGGTCAGAGCAGGAGGATCACTTGAGACCAAGAGTTTGGACCAGCCTGGCAATATAGTGAGACCCTATCTCCACAAAAATAATAAAAATAAATTAGCCAGGCACAGTGGCACCTACCTATAGTCCATACTGCTCAGAAGGCTGAGTCGAGGAAATCCCTTGAGCCCGGGAGTTTGAGGCTACAGTGAGCTCTGATTGTACCAATGTACTCCAGCCTGGACAACGGAGCAGACTGAGACCTTGTCTCTAAAAAAAAGGTTGACGTCTTCTCTCTCCTGATAGGCACTGTGTCTCTCAGAATTTCTTCCAGTGATCTTCTCAGCAGTCTCAGCTCTCCGCTATGTTTGAGGAATCGTAAATTGGATGTTACTCTGTGTCGTTTCATTGTAGGGATACGAGCTAGGCTCCTGGCAGCTTTCCATATCCTAATGTGGAAGCCAGAAATCCTAGACTCCGTTTAATTGCCTTTTAATTTCTATCAAGTTGGCAGCTACAAAATCTCGCAATATCCTCCCTTACATACAAATATGCATTTTAAAGTGAAACAAATGTGTAACATATGGATTACATTAATTAATAACTGTTGCAATGTATCAACTAATTAATTTGCAAATTATATTTCTGACCTATTTGGCAATAAACGTTCTTGTAAGTTAAAAATTTCAGGTTTTATCTGGAAGTGGTGGCACAAACCCATAGTCCCAGCTACTTGGGTAGCTGAGGCAAGAAAATTGCTTTAGCCCAGGCAGTTTGAGGCCAGTCTGGGCAACATAGTGAGACCCTATCTTTAAAAAATAAACCAGTTTTCAAAAAGTGTACCATGATTAATGCCTTCTTCTAGTGAAATCCATTACACCCCCCTACACTTTTTCTAGATGTTAGTATAATTAGTGTCATCCATCTACAAACTTGATATGCCAATTTCTCTTACAAATAGATCCCTACGTATCTGGAAATATAAAAATAAAAATACTTAGTCTCCTATTCACGTACATTTTCTAAAAGCATTATAATGATATATTGATGCTAACAACATGAAATATAGTTTTAATTTCTGCACTAACACATTTAACTCACATGTTCTGACCTATGCACCAGCACTCCGCTGTTCATGTAATAAATATGCAAATGTAATAAATACATTTTCCTCCAATAAAGATTCTGGGACCCCTTAAAATAGGTTTGGCCTTTCTATATAGATGAACAGCATGGAAGAATTTCTATGATAAAGATAAAGCTTGATGGCAGTGGGAGATCTGCAGGGTTTCAGCATGAGAGGAGCAAGATGTCTCAAATGGATTTTTTAACACAATGATCAAAAAGCTGCCATAAGCTACATGGCATTAGTTGGCAAAGGCCCCCTCATGATTTTCAAAACTACCGTGTTTATTCCAAGTAGCTATTAGCAACAAGATTTTATTTTAAAATGCAGGTTAAAAAGCCAGTAGCAGTTAGTATTATTCTTTATTCTCAATGTCAAAGACATAAATTGCTCTTGCTTAGAATCTAAATGTTCCCAGAACAGTCACCATTTTGAAGCTTAATAATATATCCCTCTTACTGTCATGTGCTTAGTCCATGAAAATCTTGCCAAATTCCATTCTTAAACACTATTAAAATTAATTTGATTCTGATTTTAAAAACATTATTATTTGCTATAATAAAGAAACACCAAAATCAATATTTGATTGAACTATAGATTTTTTTCCAAAAACTCATAGTCTTTTTGAATGTGGAACATTTTTAAAATATATAACTAATTTTATATTTAAAAAATAATTTTACTGATAGATAACAGGTCTTTCATTAGAATAGATATATTATGTATAGTTTTTTTTTTTTCAAACATGCCAGCATAAAATGACAGGGTATGATTACAAACACATTTAATTTTAAAATATTTTTATTGCATGGTATCTATGTAAACTAGTAACCTTGCCTATAAGTAATATGATGTAGCATATTTTGATGACTTTTTGATGAATTATGTTTCCAAATATGAAAAATTTAATTTTTTAAAAATTTATTTTATTGCATTTTAGGTTTTGGGGTACATGTGGAGAACATGCAAGATTGTTGCATAGGTACACACGTGGCAGTGTGATTTGCTGCCTTCCTCCCCATCACCTACATCTGGCATCTCTCCCCTTGCTATCCCTCCCCAACACCCCCCCCCCCAACGTCCCTCCCCTATTTCCCCCCAACAGACCCCAGTGTGTAGTGCTCCCCTCCCTGTGTCCATGTGTTCTCATTGTTCAACACCCGCCTATGAAAAATTTAATTATTATCTAGCATAAGCTGCTTCCAACATTAGTCAGTTGGCTTTTATAAGATTTGCTTATTTTTGAAAATCTGAAGTTATCATTTTTTAGATTATTTTATCTAAATTTAAGTGTGCCAAGTTTGCTAAGTTAAAACTTTAAAAAACTGTTTGACAGATAATACTGTGCATTTAAAAAATATTATTTGTCTCAGAAAAATAAAAGTAGACTCATATCAACACAATGACTATAGTTTCTCTACAGTTGAGAAATAAAATATTTTCTAGGAAATTCAGCTTTGCCCTAAATCAATAATTAAAATTAAATGTAGCCTCTACTATCTCTGTTTGACTCCGCAGTGCTCATTTTAGCTTTATTTGAAAAGTTGATCAAGAAATAAATATCAGTCATACAAACATCCATTTTATTTGTTATTGTTTGTGATTTTATGTAAGGAAACAATGAAAAACCATCTGCTCCAAAATCCTGGGCTCTTATGTTTAGCCATTATATTAGGGAAAAAGTCCATACCATTTCCAATTAGCTCTCTTCACAGAGAACTTCTCCCTGACATTCCTACAAGTGGTTTTGATGCCTAGCTTTCAATGCTCAAAAATAAAGTAGGAAAATTTGATTATTTTTAATTCTAAATATACTTCCTTATAGACATTTATTTCCAAAATGGTTATAATGCCCTTTAGATTTCTAGACAATACACATCTACTATTCCCATTACTCTTAAAGTCTGAAACATTATCAGATGAGAAATAATTTGCTCAATTTCATGAACTTTAAAAATTATCCATTTAACCAATGTAGATTTTCTTTTTTTCCTTTTAAGTTCTGGGATACATATGCAGAACGTGCAGGCTTGTTACACATGCCATGGTGGTTTGCTGCACCTATCAACCCATCATTTAGGTTTTAAGCCTCCCATGCATTAGGCATTTGTCCTAATGCTCTCCCTCTCCTTGACCCCCACCCTCCAACGGGCCCCGGTGTGTGATGTTCTCCTTCCCGTGTCCATGTAATCAATGTACTTTTAAACTATACTAACTAATTACTACTAACTAACTAACTACTTTAAAGGTATTAATACAATCTCTAGTGCATGTTATCTTTATATGTGCTGAGTAAAATATGAAAATAAAAGGAAATACATGCTACCCCTGTCATAAACTTAAAGGAAAAAGTAAGACAAGTATCTAGGTAGAAAATATGTCACAGTACACTACATGTATCAAAAGAGGTATAAATTACAATGATGATTCACAAAAGGAAGCAACAGCCTTCATCTTCAGGAACCAGAGAGTGTATTATCATGAAGATGGCACTTGAGTTGTTTTAATATATTTGTAAATTTTAACTAGTAGATTTAGCAGGAACTATGCTATAGAAAGAAGAAACAAGATGCGCCAATTTAGCAGGCAAAACAGACAATGTGGCTTTGGAGATTTCTGGAGTTATGTTGAGTTCTGTGGGAACAAACAATAACATAAAATTGATTAGTGGGGATTGACAATAATGTCACTACCACTACTTGAATAAAATTACCATCTTTATTTTACAGTATTGTAAAATGCTCCAATTTATGTCTTTCCGGTGTTACTCCTTTACAATCCTTTCACATTTTCAACAAGGGGTTAATTCTAAGTCACAAATCTGACCATGTCTGTGGTTATTTGTTAGTTGATCTGCACTCTTTTTGATTAAGTCTATTGCTATAATACAGTTTACAAGACCATGCCTAACATGATAACGTGAAATCTACATAAGCTTCAAACTTACTGCTTCCTCACTGAAATCTACCCTGAAATATTATTCTCCAATTGATATATTTTTTTCTCTGCCTCAAAAGTACTTAATAGTTTCTATAAAATGGCAATTGGTACACTTCATAATAATGTGTTATTTAGCTGTCTACCATCCTGGATTATATGCTCCACAACAATCAGGATCATCTCCTTTGATCACTTTTCATCATTCTTTTATCTCTGACATCTTGCATTGTGACAGGCATACCTTAGGCACATATATGTGATAAATATAAAATAATAAAGCATTTTCATTAATTTCATACAAAGTCTGAACTCTCCTCAGTACACGTGCGGTACATGGAATTTGTGCTGTACAATGCTGCTCTAGAATAAGGAAAAATGAGCACAAAGATTTTGGCTTCTATCTGCAGTACCATAGGAGACTTATCAGGTGATAAAAACGTCCTTATTCACTTGAAGCAGTCAAATGACCTAAAATCTTTAGTAACTATGTTTCACTTTTGAAAAATGTATTTTAAGTGTTATATTCTGTAGCTGAATGTGTGTAGGTAATATTGCTGAGCCCTAAAGATCATGGCCTATTTCTGATAAATACCACCAGTGTAATAATCTTGGATCAGAAGAAATAGTTGATGACTTATAGACAGAGAGAACTCAGGGTTTAAATTCCTTACCAGTAACTCCTGAAACTTTCTTGGGTGCTTATTGAATATTTTTTAAAAGGGCATCAATTTCAAAAGATCTTCTTTCTACATTAGGAATTCCTCCCTCAGTCTGCATTACCCTTTATACGGCTAGTCTGAAGGTGGCCTTATAAGTAAGCATTAAAAAGGAATTTAGAATGGTGGAGGGATTGCAACATCATTTCTCCCTTCTCTGAAGTCTAAAAATAGGGAACATTTTGATTGAAAGTGATCCTTGGAAGATGCAGCTTCAGCTATGTGCTTATTCGGAAAGGAGCTGTGCTCAAATTCATTCGTGTTCAAAACTGTCTCCTTCACTAACTCACTGCTGAATCTAAGCATCGATGAAGACCGTTCATTCTCCATGATCATTTTGAAGGCAAGATTTTCAACAGGATTGCAGTTTCAAACACCTCAGGAAGGTATTCTGATACTTTCTTAGAATATTGGTGGGTATCGCTATGTTTGATTTGTCTGCCTGCATAAAGGAATGCCACGTACTGAGGCAAAGACAGGAAAAATGCATGCTACGAATGTTCTTGGAGTTAGGTGCCTGAATGTGGATCCATTTGTAACTCAATCAGCAAACTTTTTCTCTAAGGAGACCTGAAGCAAAGTCAAGCCACGAAGCAGGCCAAGAAGCAAAGTCAAGAATATTATACAGAGACTTATGGAATGATTGAGGGAAAATAGAGTTTCACAATGTTTTTAATAAGGAAATTTAAAATACAATAAGTACAATTTAGTTTGCTTTTTTTGTGTGTAAAACAGTTGTTCTAATGAGAATAGTCTTAATTTTTTGAGGTGAGGTATAACATTTCACTTAGTTGTGGTTCAAAGTTAGTGTTCCCTATAAGCAAATCAATCACAATGTTCATTTGTAAGAACACTCAGCACATGATAGGAAAAGACAGGTGTTCACCCAGATTTGGCCTTCATAGGTTGCCAATCCCTAAAGCACAGGAAAGCAAGAGCCACCCAGATTCTCCGTGTGTGCCTGCGTGTGTGTTTGCATGTGTGTAAAGTCAGTGGTTGGCATAAAATCACTAAAGAAGTGTGGGAAACAATTTTTGTATAAATCACTCTTTTTTACAAACTGGCCCTAGACCTTCCCATTGTATTGAGAGAATACTTCCAGAGAGCTATATTAGTTTTCTATTAGTGCTACAGCAAATTGCCACAAACTTAGTGGGTTAAAATAACAGATTTATTATCATAAAGTACATAGAAGTCCAAATTAGTTTCAGTTTGCTAAAGTCAAGGTGTCAGCTAGGCTGGTTCCTTCTAGAGGGTTCTAGGGGAGAATCTTGCTCAGTTTTTTTGTTTTTTTTTTTTTTTTTTTTGAGATGGAGTTTCTCTCTTATTGCTCAGGTTGGAGTGCAATGGCATGATCTCGGCTCACCGAAACCTCTGCCTTCCAGGTTCAAGCAATTCTCCTGCCTCAGCTTCCCAAGTAGCTGGGATTACAGGCACCCACGACCAAGCCTGGCTAATTTTGTACTTTTAGTAGAGACAGTGTTTCTCCATGTTGGTCAGGCTGGTCTCAAACTCCAGCCTCAGGTGATCCTCCCGCCTTGACCTCCTAAAGAGCTGGGATTAGAGGCGTGAGCCACCACGCCCGGCCTGAATCCTGCTCAGCTTCTAAACATGGCTTGCACTCCTTAACTCTTGACCCCTTTCCTGTATCACTTTAATTTCTGGCTTCCATTATCACATCTCCTCCTAACTCTAATCACCCTGCCTACCGAGAATAAGGACTTCAGTGATTACATCAGACCCACCAGGATAATATTCCCATTTCAAGAAGCCTGCATTACAGATTTTCACCTATGCAATGCCCCTTTTCCCATGCAAGGTCACATATTCACAAGTTCTAGGTATTAGGATTTGGATATCTTTGGAGGGGGGCATTTTTCAGACTACCACAATAACTTCCTGTATTTTATGCAAGATGCTTGTTGATGTATACTTAGTGAGTTTCCACCTGCTTTCCTAGGCCAGTTAAAAGAGTTCTCAAGATGGTGAAACCCCGTCTCTACTAAAAATACAAAAATTAGCTGGGCATGGTGGCACATGCCTGTAGTCCCAGCTACTTGGGAGGCTGAGGCAGGAGAATTGCTTGAACCCAGGAGGCGGAGGTTGTGGTGAGCCGAGATCGAGCCATTGCACTCCAGCCTGGGTAACAAGAGCGGAACTCTGTCTCAAAAAAAAAAAAAAAAAAGAGTTCTCAAGAACATTAAGGATTTAAACATCTTTCCCTTCTAATGTACATACGTAGTTTACAAATGGAAGTGTCAATGCTCAATATAGTATTCCTGAGTACATGAGTCTGATGTGCGTTTTCTCACATAACTATTTCAGGATAACCTAGTGATGTATGTATTATATCCCCATTTTACTTCTATTTGGTTGTTCAACCTCAGCTGACTACAACTATTAAGTCTGTTGGAGTAGCAGCGTATGACTGCAGGCCTCCTGCTACGGCGTCAGAAACACCGCCCTCTACTGGAATAACCCCAGCTGGAACAACGTGTTTGCAAAATCAGTGAAGAATGAATTTTATTGTTTCTTACCAAATCAAATGCAAGAAATCAAGCATATGAAAATCATATTCTTTTCTCATTTTCTGAATGTAGATTAAAAGATGTTTATAGAAATAATTATGTAGAGAATGAACAAAGAGTTTTACATTAATTAAATATAATCAGGTAGGCTCTCTACTGCCCTAGGTAGACAGGAAGGAAATAATTTGAGTAGATTAATGCATGATATTTGGAAAACTCTAAGGATAATTTATCAGGATTGATTAATGCTTACCTTTAAAATATAAAAATATCTTCAAATTTGAATTGTTAATTCTGTCCATGTTTTATATAGCTACATAGGAAAAATATTCCATGAAATAAAAATAATTAGGCATCTATTCAATAAAGATAGGAGTTCAAGAACTATGGACTTTAAGATGTTAGTTGATTACATAATTGAGATTGTTTCATATGTGTGAAATCTAATCTGAATCAAATGTATTAACCTTTGAAAACTAAACTACTCCATAAGTACTATATTGTATTAAAGAGTAGAGATTTTTCAAAAATATGGAAATAAAAAGCTGTGGTTCAATATACCATCAGTAGCTTGGTGCATGAACAGGTGATCATTTGAACAACTCTCATCAGTATGTACTCCATTAAATTTTCAGATGCATTATTTAATTTATCAAATGTCTCTTATTTTGTGCACCCCAAATTGGGATTTGTGAAAACTTTGACAGAAGCATATTTTTATTCCAGAGGGAAGACATACTTGGAGCATTTGGAATACTTGTCCAAAAAGATAAATATGTATGGGAATAATCTAGTTCTCAGGGTATTAAAAATATTGTTTTCCTAAAAGAGTCACTGGTTAGATTTTCCTTATCTTTACCTTGGTGTCTGACAAAGTGGAAACCAAGGAAGTTCTCAAAGCATGTTCACCAATTACAGAGTGGTTATACAGTGGCTTGAAGTGTAAAATGTACATTTATATATTTACATAGTGGTTATATAGTGGCTTTGAGAATGAATTGTGCAAAGGATAATGTATCTATGAAAGCAAATAATCACATTTTACATTCATAATCTAAATAGAAAAATGTGGTTTGGGAGATTTAAAATTGTGAGATCTCTCAAAAGACTTTATTTTAGACATAGATTAGGAAATGATAATTCTAATATTCTTTAAAAATACCTTGACCTTAAAAATTCAAGTGATTTGAAAAAAAAGTTATATGCAATAAAATGTTAAAATAACTTTTAAAATAGATAAACTGTCTCTCTTGATAAAAAAAAGATTGTAATAAGGTACTAAAATGAAAAAGATAAATCGAACATAAAGAATTCACAATACTTCTTTCAGTTAATGGCCTCAAGGGAAAATGTAATCTATATTCCAAAAATGAGGGCAAATTATTTTAAAAACCTGGAAAAACAGTCATATGTATTACAGGAAGAGATAAAAGGAATTTTACATATTTTTAAGTACTGGTTTATATTCTAAAGTACACCTGTATTTCAAGCCATTTCCACAGGGTCAGGGCCTCTTTATAGGGGCCAGGGCTTGAGAGTCACACCCCAATCCTTAAAATGCGTGAGTTAATGTTTGTCATTCATTTCATTGTTCCCATACGACATGAATTGAGTGCACAGCATGTGCCAGCCATGGGGCTGGGAAGTTTCACATGTATTGACTCATTTTATTCCGAGAAAAATTCTAGGAGGGATCATTAAATAGACAAGGAAGATGAGTTCACCAGAGTTGTGTTGCTTTGTTTAAAATTATGAATTTGCAAAGAAATCCAGGATGAGATATACAATTATCTCATTCTAAACTCAGTGCTCTGACCAGTATTCAACACTGTCCACCATTAGGGAAGAAGAAGGAAAACATAGCATCGTCTCGTATTCTAGTGTGGATTTTAGGGTTTGGGATAAAATGAAGATATTGTTTGATCCAAGAGTAGCTGGCAAATGTGTCCGCTGTACACCACAAATATATGCAAGCTCATATGGCCAAGTAGCTCACCAAAATTGTCTTCATACGAAGTGTTTTATTCTTGTATAAGTTTAAATGCATTTATGATGATTTTTCTCCCTTCTGCCCCTACTTAATAAAATCTAGAGTATTTTTTAACTGAATTTATCTTACCATATACTCTACTTGCATGTGGTTATGGTATATATGGGACAGGGCATCATTCTCATTAACTGAGTAAATATTTACTGAAGATCCACTGTGTGTATGTTACTTTGTTAAGCACTATTGGGAAAGAAAATATGTCTGTTAATACCTGCTTTACCTTTACGGGCTTAATAGTCCAGAGAAAGAATCCGCATAAAAATATATGACATACAAGTGTGTGTGTGTGTGTGTGTGTGTGTGTGTGTGTGTGTGTAGCTTTGTTTTTAATATTAAAAGACTATAGTTAATAACTAATTGTACATTTTAAAATAACTTAAAGAGTATAATTGGATCACTTATAATATGAAGAATAAATGTTTGAGGAGGTGAATATCCCATATTCTGTGATGTGATCATTGTGCATCGCCTGTCTGTTTCAAAACATCTCAGGTGCCCAACAGGTATATACACCTACTGTGTACCCACAAAAGTAAAGAAAATATTTTTAAAAAATAAAATAAGTTCTATCAATACCACATAAAGAAAGAATTTGTTAAGGTGATTGTTTCTACACTAGTATAGCTTCATAGGATAGAAGGGAATCTCATATTAATGTTCTTTAGCAAGAACATCACGTTGCAAAAGAGAAAACAGAAATTAGATGCAGAAAGTTTAAATAAATTACTCACAGAATTAGTGTATGAAGTAAAAATCTGCTCTAGAACTCACATCTCTAAGTTTCAGCCAGAAATATTTTTACAGCACCCATTTAGAGGCATTACAGTATGCAATTTATTTTAAGAAGCTTTTGTGGACAATGATGACATCTCTTAGAATCTTGGGTACTACATAGAAAATAAATACTTTAAAATAAACTCTAGTTTAACATTTCAGGAATTTTCTACTGAATGTTATATGACTGATTGACATTCATAAGACTCTACTTGAAATTGAATATTCCCAGAACAAAGAAATGATAAATGTTTTTGATGATGGATATGCTAATGGCTCTGATCTGATCACTATACATTGTGTGTATTGAAACATAACCATGTACCCTGCGAATATGTACAATTATTATTTGTCAATGAAAGAAAGGGAAATATAAGGAAATATTCTTGTGCTAATAAGCTCATGACCTGATAAATGAACCCATTCAATGTGAGAGCTATCCTATTTGCTAGAAGTTTCCTCTTTATACTTAAACCTAAATTAACATAATTTCTATCCATCAGTTCTGAATGTTTCCTTTGAGTTATAGGGAATATATCTAATCAACCTTATCTTTTATCAGTTCAGCATCTAACAGTAAATAATCATTTTCTCTTTTCTGTATGTTTTCTGTATACTTTCTCTTTTCTGTAGTTAATTTCCCTAGTGTGTCTCTACTTCCCAGACCTCTTCAACATTACAGCCACTTTTATTTGGAAATGTCCTCATTAGCCAGAATTCTGTGTGAAATTATGATGCTTGTCTACAAAAGAACACAAAATTCTGACATAATTTGCCAAAATGAGACAAAAGTGTTGTTTTTTGTTTGTTTGTTTGTTTGTTTTAATAGACACAAATCCTATTGTTACTGGCTAGAATAACTTTCAATGTTTTTGGCAACCACCTCACATGTTGAGCTTCTTACCAATTCGATGATGGACATTTTTTCACAGACCACATTTCCAAGAATGCAGATGGATATTCTGCTGAGATATAGCCTCTTCCAGAGGGCAAAAAGCTCTCTCCTATAACTTTGTTAGCATTAGAGCTCCAGCTGGAAATTTCAGATCTAATCCTCTCAATCTAAATAGTTTTTTTTTTTTTTTTAACTGTTATTTGAGGTTCTCCTGTTACACTAAGTCAAATCTAATCCTGGTACAACCACTCTACAAAACTGCTGCCTTGAACCAATATCTAAATTTTCTTCCTCCCTTCTTAACAGTCAAATTATCAGGTGCTCTCCACAACTCTGCCCGTTGGCACAATAACTGCATTTTCATCCCCAGCCTCATAAGACACTACTGTCATCTGATGATCCTTTCACTCATCTTTTTGTTCAGTTAAATCTCCATTTATCCTCAGTGACTACTACTCCAGGGTATTTCTAATTACCCTCATCTACATGGTGATCTCACTTCTTCCTTTGCAGAGAAAACTGAAGATCCCAGGCATGAACTGCATTCCCACTGACAACGATCAGAAACAACCATTCCTCCTCTTTATCTCATTTGCAAAAGACAGACTCTCTCTTCTTACAGTCAATATCAATCCTTCCATGTCTACTTTCTATTTTTCTTCCGGGGAATTTGCTTCTTTCCTTTCTATATTTTAAATTTTGAAAAATTGTTTGATAAAAATTATTTGAAATAGACTACTTTGGCTATTTCAAAGTAGTCTATTTAAGTCTTCCCTATGATTAAAAAAAAAATCTGTTTGGATTATGCTCTTTGCTGTCAATACCTCTGTCCCCTTTTTTTCCCCTTTCTCAGCCACAGTTCTTGACAGAGTAGACTGTACTCGCTCCGTGAATCTCCTTAGTTATGAACCACTCTTCCATCCAGTGCCTCATGGCTTCTACTTTTACCAAGCCGCTAAAACCATCAGCAACAAAGTCATCCATGTCCTCAGTGTCTATAAATTTTTGTCTTGCTAAAAGAATTTCATGGATTTTTACTATTCTTTACATAATGAAAGTCTCGAAAACTTTGATTTTCACTATATTCCTGTCCTCTGAAATTTTCCACCTTACGGGTTTTCTTACTTCTCCACACAATACCTGTTGGAATTATCAAGTTACGTTTCCTTTTTCCTCTGCCATTCCTATCCATACATATTTTACTTTTGACAATTATATCCATTCTCTTATTTTTATTGCATCAAATAGTTTAGCCATGACTTTTATAAAGATATACCCACAAAGATCTAGACACATGTATATAACTGCTCATCAAACATCTTTACTCAGATATTGTGACGATTAACACTGAGTGTCAACTTGATTGGACTGAAGGATACAAAGTCTTGATCCTGGGTGTGCCTGTGAGAGTGTTGCCAAAAGAGATTAACATTTGAGTCAGTGGGTTAAGGAAGGCAGATCCACCCTTAATCTGGTGGGCACAATCTAATCAACTGCCAGTGAATATAATAAAGCAGGCAGAAAAACGTGAAAAAGTAACACTGGCCCAGTCTCCCAGCCTACATCTTTCTCTGGTGGATGCTTCCTGCCCTCAAACAAGGGACTCCAAGTTCTTCAGTTTTGAGACTCCAACTGGCACTCTTTGCTCCTCAAGCATGCAGATGGCCTATTATGGGACTCTGTAATCATGTAAGTTAACACTTAATAAACTCACACATATATGTGTATGTGTGTGTGTGTGTGTGTGTGTGTGTGTGTGTGTGTGTGTGTGTACATGCCATATATATATATATCACATTAGTTCTGTCCCTCTAGATAACCCTAATACAGTATATTAAAAACTGAATTTGCCAGTTCTAAAAGTCTGCTGTACAGCAAGTACTTATAGTATGCAATACTGTGTTACACACTTAAATTTTTGTTAAGGAAGTATATCTAATGATAAGTATTTCTACCACAGAAACAACTAACTAAAAATGGAACACAGAGAAACTTTGGGAAGTATTAGACATCTACATCCTGAATTGTGGTTGTGGTTTCATGGGTATACACATGATGTTCAAACTCATCAAACTGCATACATTAAATAAGTGCAGTTTGTTTTATGTCAATTATACCTCAATAGAGGTAAAGTATTTAAAACCTGAATTTATCATATCATATTTGCCTCATATACCCTCTTCTATACTATTCCTTCTATACAATATACCAAAGGACCAATTTCCAAATAGACTAGCAGAACACAGTAATTTGAAAATGTGTACACACAATCACAAATTTATATGATAAAATATTTGGGATTTAGCAATTGAAATGCCTGATACACCATATTAATCTCTCCGTGTCATAATAGGCTGTTCATTGGAACCAGGACATGATCTTAACAAATATTGGAGATTCATTTTTTGCCATTTTTTTTACTGTATACTTTATTCCTTGGTAATCATAGCTCATGACATCAAATCATGTTGCAATGGCAGTAGTTAGTCAAAGGGAGACTTAAGCACCCTTGTCTTGTTTCCCTGGAACTGGAAAAGCTATTTATTTAAGCTTGAGTAACCAGTGAATAAATTCAGGTATCAAATGAGTGGCAGCATTCCAATTCTGCAGAAACAAAAATACTGACTAAACAAAGAATTTCAGGGTCATCAAAAACTGCTAGACACCATACCACTCTCAGGCACCTAGACGTGTATTTCTTTGACTGTGTCCTTGAGGACAGATATCAATTCATCAGTGACACAGGCCAGGAAAAGAAGACGCATATGAGATTGACAATCCAGATGAAGCAAATCCATGCCTCAGGCTAGAAAAGATTTCTGTACCCTGTGGACTGCTAATACTAAGTGTACTTGTTTAGTTAAGGGTAATTATAACTATTAATTTTGTTTGGGACTAACACATCAAGAAGGAGAACCAACACACATGGTCTAGACTACTGTGCTTATCAATAAAAATGTAATACAAGTCATATATGTAATTTGAATTTTTTAAGAAGCACATTTATGTAAAACACAGGCAACATTAAATTTAGTAATATATTTTATTTAGCATAATTCAAAACATAATTTCAGCATGTAACCAATATAAAAATATTAATTAAATATTATATGCAATTGTAAAGTAAATGCTTGAAACCCTGAACATATTTTATACTAACAGCACACCTCAATTCACACATTGAGAAAAACTGGTCTATATTTAGAATTCATATAACAGAAATTTGAAAAATTAGATTCACGTGCCACAGTTGTTTCAAACATACTTAAGATATTTCCATTAACTAAATTGAGTATAAAAGATATGTATATTTATATATGTATCTCAATCCACTTAATTAATTAAACAATAAACTTTCACATGTCTTACCACCTGGAGACATCCTAGTTTTTCAATGCTAGGAAATTAACCAAGTAGCAACAATTAGTACATAGTCATTAAATATGACAATGCAGGTGTACTGGCAAGCAAAGGTCTATGTCGTATGGTTGTAATAATACAGCTTATGAATATTTATTTTAACTATGGTATTTAAAGACATATGTAGAACAATAAATGGTCAACACCAATATAAATACAGAAGTGAAAACAGAAACATGGACATTGATGTAGATATACTTGAAATACTGCATTTGGTAGTATGCTTGTAAATGTTTTATAACAGGTTCTCAAAAACAAACAAAAAAAAGATTTTCAGTGTTTGATTGTTTCCAGTTTTCATGTGACAAACACCCTACCATAGCCAATGTGACATCACTAAATCTGAGGGGAGGAGAAGAAATGTGCAGAAGTATAACATTACATAGTATTTCCAACACACAAGCCAGGTATAATTACATGCAACTCATAGTCCCAGCTACTGTGGAGGCTGAGGCGGGATGATTGAACAGGAATGATAGATGTAAGAAACCTCAAAAGCATAGATAACGGTATACTGTGTTAAAATAATTATAAAGCGATTAATTCTGATTGTGTCCCACCTTTGTCATTAACAAAATGTGTTACTTATATAATTTAATTTAAATGATAGCTAATATTTAACAACTGGGTCTAAACAAAATTCCTGAGAATTTAACAACTGGGTCTTAGGAGCTGAAATGAGCCACCTCCAGGATATCCCTTGTTGCAAATAAGAATGTACATTACAGAATGTGGTGAAGTCAGCCAACTGCTTACCAAAAATTGGGATTCCCCTCCATTTTACTGACCATGATCATCACAAGAAAGTGGATGCACAGTCAGAGATTATATTCCCCTACCACTTGCTATTAGAGTAACTGTAACCCCTTTTTGCCTATGAGATCTGATTGGTAATGAGTATGTCTCTTTCACCCAGTGAATTTGCCTTCAGTATATTCTTCCCTCTACTGCCGGTTGGTTGCAGAAGATGATGGAGCCAGAAGATACAAGGAACCTGGATCCCCAAGTCGCCATGTGGGAAAAAACCATCTGTTGGCATGGAACCCATGCACTGAATTCTTACAGAAACGATAAATGACCTTCTATGTTTAAAAATTTGGAGTTTACTATAATAGCTAGGGTTGTCCTAAAGAATACCTATATGAATTTTAAATTTCTTCTATTTTTTCTACAAAAAATGTGAATTTTGTTTACAAAAATAAATATTTAAGGTAAATTTTATCATAAACACATTAAAATGGAAATCTTAGGCATCAGGCAAAAATAAGAAAATGGTCGTGTTCCAGTGATTTTGTGAACTATTGTTAAAATTGTACTTAAATATTCAGAACAAATCTACTCTTAGCTTTGGGAATTATTCATAGTCTTTGATTTTATTTGTAAATTATACCCAAAATTTCTCCTTAGGGATGACATAAAATGTTTTAACCTATGTAATAAGAATCATTATTTTAAAATTCCATTTATTGAAATAACAGACAACTCATATTTTCAAAAATATAATCTTTACTGTAAAAATATTTGGGTTTTCTGTTTCCCTTCAGAGCGCTGGTGTCAATGTTACATGTAAAGCGTGTGTTTAACAGATCTGGATGCTAAAGAAGTGCGAGTGATGGCACCATCTGCAGCTGTGGAAACACTGGCTCTGTGGGGCCTGAACTTGGCCCCTACACCTGAAAGGCTTTGAGGTCATCTTTAAAATATTATTCTCTTTCTGTTTTCAAAGTTAAATATAACATAATGGAAGACTTGAATTCCAAAAAGTTTTTGAAAGGCTTTAAAATAATTTTCAGTCTTGTGTAGGAAAAATGTATTCCAATCTTCCTCTCTTAACCAATCTCTTAACATTGAGTATGAGAGTAGCTAATGTGAAATTCCATGCAGAAACTTCTATAGGCACTGATTTAAAGAAAAAAATGTTCACAAGAGATTGTCATTGGCAATTATTAATGTTCGTTGCCATGTAGTTTATAAAAACAAACAGTGACGATAATATCTTTTACTTATTAAATTTTTTATGTTGAAAAACGTAAAAGATATTTACCTAGGTTGGCCAAAATGCAGTCAGCAATAAGTTGATCTAATTAAAAGAAATAATATCCTTTTAAAAAACTTTTTTGAAACATCTTAAGTAAGGCAAAAAGAACTCAGCCTACATATCCCTGTATTAGTGCATTCTCATGCTGCTAATAAAGACATACTTGAGACTAGGCAATTTATAAAGGAAAGAGATTTAATTGACTCACATTACAGCATGGCTGAGGAGGCCTCAGGAAACAAAATCATGGCAGAAGGGGAAGCAAACATTTCCTTCTTTACATGGCAGCAGGAAGGGAAGAATGAGTGCCTACTGAAGGGGGTAATTCTCACTACTAGATCTTGTGAGAACTCACTCACTATGATGAGAACAGAATGGGGGAAACTGCCCTCATGGTTCAATTATTTCCACCTGGTCTCTCCCATGACACATGGGGATTATGGGAACTACAATTCAAATGAGGTGTAGGTGGGAGCACACCTAAGCCATATCAATCCCTGAAAACTTTTATTTTCATGGTATGTTCTCCTCTTCTTGGCTACTCATTTACACTTCCTAATATTTATCAATATTAAGTTTTTACTTTAAAGGTAAAAACAGGTCTTCGGATGAAATCGAGAATATTCCCCAACTGTATACACACTAAGGATGATGATGTTCCTGCAAAATCATAAATAGTGGAGAATAAGAAATTTATGGAATAACTCCAGCAACATCACATTAAGCAGGAACATAAGGGAACTTAGTTGACCAAATTAAAATTGAATTAACTTAGATATGTCACTCCATTACATAAAAAATATGTCTTTATATAACTAGAATGCAGAATACAGTACCCTAGTGATGTAAAGATAACTAGACACTGCTTTTTCCCTTTTATAAACAGACGTACACTACATTTAACGTAAAATTTGAGCCCTCTGAAACCAGTTTACAGAGTACACCACTTAAGGTCAGCAGTATAAAAACCTCATTTTATAACAGGAAAAACATTGGATGTGAGAATGTTGTTTTACACCCAAAATCAAAATACTATAGGTGAAATTTCTGATTCACTTTGAATACACACTTAATTTGGATTCCATTTACAAATATATTACTAACGCCATTTCAACTAGAGCAACCAAGGAAAATCTGTCAAACTGTAATTAATATACTCTGTCTTGTGATTAATGTGTAAATATATATCTGAATTATAATCTATAAATTTATAGACTTCTTGCAGGATAAAGGGAATTATATACTGAAGTCTTGAATTAAACAATGATGAGATTTTAAAACCCTTCTATGCTCATGACTAAACAAAGTTGCAAAATATCAAGGGCATTGAAGTACTTGGAAAAAAATACTGCTTACAAATTGCATGGAATGAAAGAAAAATGAAGTACACTTGTATTTTTCTATTTTCGTCTTTTTAGAAAAGGTAGGTATTTAGTGAGGCATATATTGAAGATAACTTTAAAAGATCATTGAGAATTCAAAAGAAAACAGAGAGGCATGTCAGAATTTGTATAAAATGCTTTAAAGGTCAAATGAATACGTCCCAAGTTATGTAATATTTTCTGTAATCACAGCTGCTAATCTGATCTAAAAATGTGGTCTTCAGCATAAAGTGTTGAAAGCCTCTAGACTAGCCTAAGGGTCTTACCACATATTTCAGTAAATCCTCTGTAAGTGCTCATCTAAGCTCCTTCTTCTCGTAAAATAGACTATAAATCTGACTGTAAGAGACTGCCTCAGAACTCAGCAAGTTATAAGGATACAGTATTGACTTACTAGATGTATCTCCAGTTTCAAACATCTCAAAGGTGATAAACACAGAAGTAAAATGATAGAAATAAAATGATATAATTGCCTTGCAATTAATCATACATAGTTGTGAATGTTTGTGTGCATGCATGTCAAGGGTTGAGTTCAGTAAATGTAACTTTTGTCTTATCACAAACTCTTCTAGTTAATACATTTATTGCACTGAGAAATGCATTCTTAAAATGCAATAATGTTAAAATTTTGCCTTGGTAAAATTGAGGTGAAAATTTCAGCCTAATTTATCAATTAAATGAAATTATTAATCCCTGTCTACCTCATACTATGATTGCCAAATTCCATTGATTTAAGGTTTGTGAAAGAGTTTCATAAGCAGTAAGCCATTGTAAGAAAATAATGTTAGTATTATTTAATGTTGTCTTGTGAGACCACTGCAGATGTTTTTAAAACAGAAATTCCAGATTGATTTTAATAAGCACATCAACCAAATATATATTGAAAGCTTTCTATGTGTGAAAGTCAGTATAAAATACCTTGAGGACATAAAGATAAACAAGGTACATTCCCGGCACTTGAGGCATATTTTAGGTATTGAAGAGTACAATGAGCAATTCACAAGTCATTCTTACATCTCAAGCTTTACTTCCAAAGTAGTCCATACACCTTGTTGAGAGATATAGCAAACGACGTCTGTTTATTGAAGCAGAAGAAGCTAGAGTCTTAAAATGGTAGGAATAGTTAAATGATACTTTCGATGAATTGTTGGAGGCTGAGTGTGGACCAGCCCAAGAATAAGATACTCTTAGGGACCTCAGACTTGGGAAGCCTCTATACCTTAATGGGCTTTCTCTGAAGAATCTCATAAGATTCTCATGATAAATATTCAGGAAGGATCTCCTTCTGACTCTGTCAAGGGAGGGGAGAGTAAATATAGTCAAACCCAACCAGAGACTTCTCCATAAATGTTTCTACTCTTTGGGGTACAATACTTCACCACAGCACAATTCTGAAATATTATCCAAGCTAGGAGAAGGAAATGTCTTCCCACTCCAGTGGCCATCAGCTTTTCTGTATCAAATAAGGAGGAAATATTTTCAAAACTAAAAACTGTAGTCAAGAGTAGATAGGGTTTCACAGAAATATACTGAGAATGCTGCAGCTAGGAAAAGCATAATTGGGGAAAGTCATATGTTCTCTCTGGAAGAGAAACATAAATGCTTATAAAGGCAAGAGTCCTAAGAGCGAACACAAGTCCAGTAAAAGACTGAAGATTAATCAGAAAATTATAGCAAGTTTCTCTGTCCTGAAATGACGCAGGATTTTTCTTGGTCACTTGTAAACTGGGGGTCCTCCAGTTGGCGATGCCCTACTCAGACATCACTCAGCCACACTTGCCACAGGAGATGGAACACCCACTTGGCCTTCCCAGGATGCTCCTGGCTTGCCCACCAACTCAACTCACCAGCTCAGCCTGTGGCTGGGCTGAGCATGTCCCAGCCTGCCTGTGTTTTAGCTTGTCCTAACATTTGGCAGTTCCCAAGTTCTTGTCCCATGCCCAAGAAGAATGAGGATATGCTGGCAATTGAAGGATGAGGAGGACACAGAAAAATTTTATTGAGTGACAAAATAGCTCTCAGCAGAGAGGGGACATGCAGGTGGTCAACCACCTAGAGTCAGGTGATTTCTTTCCTAGTGTTGGGGAGTCTGGGGCTTTTATGGCCTCAGAATAGGGGAGTGTGTGCTCCCTGGTTTGTGAGTATGAAAAAAGGTTAAAACAAAGGCACCACTCAAAGGTGGTCATGACAGTGTGGAAAAAAAAAAAAAAACTAGGGAAAAGTAGGTATATGTAGAATAGGTAAAGGGTAGGGGTCAATCAGAGGAAAGCATGCCTAACAGGAATACAGGGGTTCAACTCATCCATGGATTTGACTTGTAGCTTGGCTTTCAGGCTTTAAACTTTCTTTAACTTGGAGGTTGTGTTTTACAGAGGACCCATCTCTATCTGTGTAGGCATTGTCTCCTTCTTGCTGCTATCAATATCCTACCACTCCACCCAACAAGGCTCTGGAATAATAACAGTGGCTTACAGCTGAAAGAATTTCAAGACACATTCTTTCTGTGGAGCAATATATAGGGCATCCTCAAAGCTTAGAGAGCACACAAAAACAAGGATACTAAAGGAATTTGAAGTCTCTGGTAGCTATAGCCACAATGAATGTAGAATACAACCAGCCTTCTAGCCACATTAACATACATATGCACACAAAATAAACATTTACTCTAATATCTATTATTTGCAACAACATGTCTGGTTTACAATGAAAAAAAAAACTCAAAGTATGCCAAAAGACAAAAACAAAACAAACAAACAAAATAGTCTGGATAAAGTAATAATCAAAATGAGATTCAGGTATGACTCAGACACGGCATTATCAAAAAGAGAATCTAAAATAACCATAAGTGATAACTTAAGGGTTCTTAAGGAAAAAGTAGACCACATGCAAAAACAGATGGGTAATGTATGAAGAGAAATGGAAAATCAAACAATTAAATTTATAATGCAAATGTTTAACTGGAATACCAAAAGAGAAGAAAGAGAGAATAGAGTGGAAGAAATATGTAAAGTAATAATGACTGAAACATTCCAAAATTGATGACACACACCAAACCTCGCATCCAGGAAGTTCAAAGACCACCAAGCAGGATAAATGCCAGTAAACTACACCTACAATGTCATATTCAAACTGTACAATATTCAAACCAGAAACAAAGATAACCATAGGAAAGGAAAGAGTGGTGAAGGGGGCAGAGGGTGAGAAACGTGTTATTGAGAAACAAGAGTAAAAATTTCAGTGGATTTCTTATCAGAAACTGAGTATGAAGTGAGTGGAGTGAAATATTTAACGTATTGAAACAAAACAAAACCAAAGCCTAATCCAGAATTCTGTATCCAGTGAAATTATCAGGCTTCTAAAGTGAAAGATAAAAGACTTTCTTGAACAAACAAAAATTGAGGGCACCCATTGCTAGTAGTGCTCTTTGAGTAGAAGAAAATGTTGTAGGTCATGTACCCCAAAACCTAAAATGCAATAAAATAAATAAATGGGAAAAAAAAAAAGAAAATGTTGTAGGTCAAAACTTGGATCTTCATAATGAAAGAAAGAGTGTAGGAAAAGGTATATATGAAAATAAAACAAAATTCTTTTCTTTTTCTTTTTTTTTTTTTTGAATGATCTAAAGATAACTCTTTGTATAAAGCAATAATAAGAAAGATGTATCTGATAGTTGTAGTGTATGTGTGAATGAAATGAACAATAACAATGTCATGGGAGAGGAATAGGAATTTACTATGCAGGGTGCATATACTGTGGCTGAAGCAATATAAAGTTGTTTAAAAACGAATTTAGGTTATTTAGAAATATATGTTGTAAAATCTAAGAACACCACTGAGTTTTTTTTTTTTTTTTTTTTTTTTTTTAAGAATAAAGATAATATAAGATTGAATGAAATAACAGAAAACAGTCAATTAAAACCAGAGAAAACAGAAGAATGCAGGGAAGCCAGGAGCAAATGAAGTGAATTAAAAAACAGATATGAAGATGATAAATATTAATCCAACCACATCGATTATCATTAGTCACTGTAAATTTGAATGCTCTAAATATGCCAGTGAAAAGATAGAGACTGTCAGAGTGGTTTAAAAGCCAAGAGCAGTGTGAAGACAGTTTCGCAGTTTCTGCGTTTTCTTCTTGTCCACTTCGGCAACTTAAAGAACAGGCACTCTAACCTTTCTGGTGCTACTCTGCAAAATCATTTAACATTTTAAAGCCCTTCCTCTAACAAAATGACCAGCTGTGAATATTGTGATTGAATTTGGCCTGGGCAAATTATCCACTAACTGTGAGTGTTGTGCCATCTGCAAGTGCAGTGCATAAATGTCCTCTGTCTATTCAAGTAATTAATACATAGTTGGAATTTGACAACACCAACTATTGCCTTTAGTTTACACTTTTTGTGAATGGGCATTATATAGTACAAATCAACCAAAGAATACTAGAATCTAGTCCAAATTTTTCCTTCTTTGCTGAGATGATATTAGGGAAAACGCAATCAAATAATTTGTTGAAACCTAAACAAATTGTGTATGTGCTGCTACTGCCCAACTCCTGACATACCATTCAAGTAATCATGAAAGGCTGTTAAAGCAACAGAAACTGGCTTTAATTCAACAGGGTTGGTGCAAATATCAGGCTACAATGTATGTAATTTTATTTTCCTTTTGTGAATTTTATGAGATAGTTTCTATAATACCTCAAGAAACAGTAACTAAAGTTTAATAATTACATCTACACATTTTTTGAAAGGGCTGGTATGGTATTTACTGGCCCTAAGATAAGCTCATGTAGATATGTTAGGCAGGATCTTCTAATGTAATTATCTTATGCTTATTTATTTATTCGACCAATATTTTTAGAATGCATGTTTAATGCCAGACACTGAGCAAAAAGCAGCAGCAAATTGTGATTGAGGGGTTGCCTCATACTTTCTGCTATTTGTTATAACCTGCAGCCATCCTCTCTTGTTCATTTCCTATAAACAGTTTTTAAGTTTTCTCAATTAACATACATGCTTAATGATTGATTGACAGAATTTTTTATGTTAAAGACATGTTTGGCAACAAATGATAAACTAATGTGATTCATTTGAGAATGATCAATTTTGCTACAAAAGAAAAAAGATGGGATGACTAAAATTAATAAGAAACATTAAGCCTAAATAAAGAGTAACCAATAATTTTTGAGGAATGTTAAGCATTTATAATAATGAGTTAATGTGCTCCCCGTGAGACATAGACACAATTCTCAAGAAGTGATAAACATTGATTTTAAGAAAATAACCAGTACAACATGCTAAAGAAAGGTACAATTAATAGAAAATAAGATCAAATAAACATGAATATCATTTAAGGACAGAAAACAAGGAAAAGATGAAGTCACTGTCATGCCACCTCTAGGCTGACAGCTCTTTCACTTCTAGGTCATACACACAAGATGGTTTATCCTGACCATACATATACTTCCCGTGATACGCATACAAAACCTATAGTTTTTCAGTAGCTGATTAGCAGGGTACACTTTTGTTTTTTTTTTCATTTTTTTTATTGCATTTTAGGTTTTGGGGTACATGTGAAGAACATTCAAGATTGTTGCATAGGTACACACGTGGCAGTGTGATTTGCTGCCTTCCTCCCCATCACCTACATCTGGCATCTCTCCCCTTGCTATCTCTCCCCAGCTCCCCACCCCCCACCATCCCTCCCCTATTTCCCCCCAACTGACCCCAGTGTGTAGTACTCCCCTCCCTGGGTCCATGTGTTCTCATTGTTCAACACCCGCCTATGAATGAGAACATGCTGTGTTTGATCTTCTGCTCTTCTGTCAGTTTGCTGAGAATGATGGTTTCCAGATTCATCCATGTCCCTACAAAGGACACAAACTTATCGTTTTTGATGGCTGCATAATATTCCATGGTTTGACCCAACTTGTCCCTTTCTCCTTCCTATAGAGTAAGTGTACACCACTAGCCTAAGGGTCTTAACTTGCCTATGTTTCTTCACTTTTGATTCACTTGGGAATCAATTTTAACAAGCCATGTGAGTTATTCATAGTCACTTTGTGTTTGAGGTTTTTTTCCAGTATCTAGGATAATTCAGTTGGAAATGTTATTGGACCATACCACTGCATCAAAGAAATTTTCTATACAATAGCTATGAAAACTATGTTTCTCATTCCCTGGCAATTTACTCAAATGAACAAAATCTAGAAAAGAGGATGATAGTTGTTCAAAATATCTAGCAAAGAAGGCAACTACCATATAGTTTAGGTCCCTCTTTTACCCTATACCACAATATTCTATTTATCAGAAACGGAACTTAAAATTAATGACAGGCTGCTAGAGAATGATTGTGGTAGAGTATAGCATGAAAAATTAATTTCAAAATATGGTAATTACATTATTATATTTATTTAATACTTACCGTTTTTCCTTGTAAAATTAAGAAGTAGTAGAATTTAAAATAATTAACAAAAGAAAAAAATTCTAAATATGAGACATTACTCAGTCTGGTTGCAATGGCTCACATCTGTAATCCCAGCACTTTGGCAAGCCAAGATTGGAAGATTTTTTTGATCCCAGGAGCTGGAGACTAGTCTGGAGAGCATAGGGAGACCCCCTATCTCTATAAAAAGTTTAAAAACTTAGGCATGGTTGTGTGAGCATTTAGTCCCAGTTAATCAGGAGGCTGAGATGGGAGGATTGCTTGAACCCAGGAGTTTGAGTATAGAGGGGGCCATGATCACATCACTGCAATCCAGCCTGGTCAACTGGGCAACAGAGCAAGAACTTGTCTCTAAGTATGTATATATACATGTATATATATACATATGTGTGTATTACTGTAATTCTACAGGTGCATCTGATTGCGATTTTTCTAATGTACATGTTTATTTACCAAAAATGAATCCATAATAAATTTACATCATAGTAGATATTGACATAAAGTGATATGTTTCTTAATTGCTACACTCACAACTACACTATTCATTCAATACTGTGAATCAAGATGAATTTTGCAGATATGATAAAAATATTTTGAATTATTATGCTTCATCATAGTTGGTATAATTTGAAACAGTGAACACATGTGCTCAGGAGAGTAACATATTACAGTCAACACGTATTTAGGTGGAAACAATATAGAAATATCCATATTTGATGAGATAGGCCATTCTTGTAGCATTTTCTTAGTTAAGGAAATCATCCAGAGATGAAAATATTTCATAATGTACTTGAAACACTCAGAAGAGAAAAATAATGAAGTTTATTCAAAGCCTAAATGACAAAATTGTTCATATTAATGGTAACACTTTACATATGAAAATCACTTTTATCACAGATCATAAAAAATATTGAATAATGAAACTCCTAGTGTTAAATATCACAGAATTAAATTGTTTATTAAAAGCAAAGACATGAAATTTAATCTACCCTTCTCTAAATATATAAAAGTGCTGGCCTCATATTGCTTTAGAAAGAAAAAAATAGTTATTCAGTGTATTTTTATAATTTAAAACAAAAGGTGGGAAAATTTTACATTCTTAAATATTTTAATTATGAAAAGAAAGAACAAAATTAGTCAAGTAAGGAAGAAATATAATTGTTTTGAGAGACTGGAGCCAAGTGGTCAGAGCAGGACTTAGTTTTGAGGCTTGGGTTCTTGTTTGGCTTTTGTTAAATATCTAAAAAAAATTATATTTGTTTTGTTAAATAAGTTATTTGTAGATAAAAATATATATCTCCCCAAGGACAGCTATTCTTCTAAAACATTTAATACAATAGAAAATTTTAAAGATCTAGAGAAGAAAGAGTAAAAGTTTACATTTTAAATGAATGGTGGCTTTCAGAAAATGCTAAAACTAAAGTAACTTCCTAGGCAAGTCATGCAATTTGAACTCTTGCCTTGATTTCTAGGAAAAGTACTAAGCAAAGATTACCAAAATTAACTATGCTTTCTTTTCTCTACAAGACATTTTAAAAATTCAGTTCCATGTAATGCATCAATATCATTTTTTCCATATGAAAACACCTTTTAGAGAAATATGTCATGAAATAACTTTGGGCCTTCATGCTATTGTGTGGCACTTGGTATTACACTATTTTTGTATCCACTCTAGAAACACTGCCTCTGATACCAATGATAGAATGGAAGATTTTAGAGTGCCCTAGTTTCAGTTCAGATGTTCGGTTTTATACTTGTACTTTTTAAAATACAACTTCTCAGCAGTATGCTACATTCAACAGGAGGGACTCTGTGTGTTCCCTCACTAAGAAATAACAAGTACCACTTCTCCATCACCCCAAATATAATAATATCTCTGCTTTGTTACAATTTTTTCTGATAGAATATGAAGAAAAATAGATGGATTGTAGAAACCAGAGTCCTCACAAAACAGAGAAGTTAAGAAACTACAGGATAAAGCACCAGCAAACAATGTGTCATGATGTTTTTGAAATTTTAATTTCATAATAAAGCAATATAGTAGCTTTATTTTAAATTTAAAAAAAATTGCTACATTGCAAAATATTTGCTTGACCTAATATTAGCTGCCTTGCATCTTTGCAATTGTTTAAGAATCTCTCTCAGTCTAAATATCATCCACACAGAAATTCTCTCTGTATTCCATTTTTTGAAAACATTTCTAAATACGTTTTTGATGCATAAATCTTTTGCAGGGCACAGAGTCTCCATTTAGTAGGCCGCTGATTCTGTTTATTTAAAGTTACGTTGTATAAAAATGGTGTGTGTAATGAAGATTTAAATGCCTCATGAAAAGTGCATGCCAACCAAAGGATATTACTGAGGACTCCTGCTTGGTGCATTTATCCCTAATTGCACATATGGCCTCCAATTTCTTCAGGAGAAATATGGACCTAATGGAAATCCTTTGACCGGACTGGAAAACATGTTTGTCACCAGTATCCGTCTTAATAGATAAGTAATTCCACTTGCTCATTCCATATCCAGGTTTGCAAAGCACCTCTTTATAATCATCATAAAGCCTCAAGACTGTTCAGAGAGCACCTTGGCAAACTAGGTGTGAGCTCAATCAGCACTTTTAACAGAAGAGTTTGTTTTCCATTTAGTTGGGCAAAAATTAGATTGCTCTGTTTCCATGCTCTTACAGTCTATCAGAGCCTGAAGCTCAGATGTCTTTACTTCCTTAATATTTATGATCTCATAAGTTTCCCATTTGGAATAATACAACAGAAATCACAGAACTCTTGATAAATGCCATTTTCTTTTAGCTATTACTTTGACATTAGCAAATTCCTTCTCTGCCTGGGCATATTTTGCCATTGGGTGTATTTTGTGTATTCATATTTGTGTATATTAAATATCAATACACGTATATTAAAAGCATTGTCTTTTTCCTCACACTACATACTTAGGGAGGTGTATAAGCATGACAAATAATTGTGATGGGATATCTGAGTAATAATTGCATTGGATATTTCATATATAATTTCAAAGTTTTATATAAGAAAATAAATCTAGGGGAAAAGTATAAAATATATGCTTTTTCAAAGACCACATGGGGAAAAGTTAAGAAATAAAAGAACTGTACACTGACATTATAAATATGGAAATTCAAACAACGCAGAGCTCTGGGTGTCTGTGTCAGTTGCAGGCTGAGTGAGTTAATTGGTATTATGCTATTTTTGTGACCAGCCTAGAAATACTGCCTCTGATACCAATGATAAAACGAAAGATTTTTGAGAGTCCCAGTGTTAGTTCGTACGTTTGGCTTCATATTTTACTTGAAAAATAGGACTTCTCAGCAGTGTGCTACAACCAAAGTCGGGACTAATAACTAAAATGTATCTGGAAGAGGTCAGTCAAACCTGGAATTAAATGCTTTGTAACAGTATGAAAGAGGCTCTCATTTCTCAGAAATACACGAGACTAAAGACTGGAGAAGAGAGAGGGCACTGAAGAACTCTATACAAGAAATTTGAAACTTAAGTCAGAGTTCTGGAGCAGAAAGGGTGTTTGTGTGATTAAGAGGGAAATGAGAAAATTCTGAGGAGAATGTTTATTATTTTGGGTAAAAATTATTAACTCTATCATACATCTTGTTTATAGATAGCTAAATTAATAACCAAGAAAGAACATTCCAACAATGAAAGCATCAAATGTATATGTTGACTTTGTCTTCTGGTACCAAATATTGTTTCTGTGTAGTCAAATGTAGACTAACTTATAAAAGGCAACAGGACGTACTGTAAAGATTTTTTCTTTTCAAGTGGTTGTTCCTGTTTACACACAGTACTTTGAAACTGGCACTGTAATAAATGTAGAGAAGTTACTCTTGTTATCAAAGGAGGTGTGATTTTCTGTCTTTCTCAATATCATTCTTACATCTTCGCTTAATAAAAATATTGAAAAGACAAATACACAATTGCAGATTGAAAAGTTTTAAACTGACTTCCAAGTTGAATTTTGCTCATTTATTTTTCTCCAGACAAAATTATGTGTAAACCATGTAAGTGAATAACGATTTTTTTCATTTTTAAAATAGCAAGTGTGAGTCTGCTTTTCTGTAGATATACCATAGCCTGTTGTTGGCAATATAAAATAATAATTTTTCTATTTTACCAGCACTCGAATATCAAAAAACTTAGTTTCATGTTAAAAAATTAAATTTGGGAAGAATAATTTTAACTCTTTCCTGCCTTTTAGAGTCCCTTTAACTATGGGAAATGTCAATGAATAAAACAAAATTGAGTTTTGCAAATCAACTTTTGAACACATTCTTAATAACATTATAATTCTTAGAATATATAATTACAGAAAATTATGCTGAGCTAGCCTGTATTTAGAACCTAAAATATAAGCTAATTTATTCTCCAAATACATGTATTGTTTAAATATTGACACATATGAATTTGGTATGTTAAAATTACACCTTTTAATCTCATCTGTAACATGCAATTTATAAAACCCACTGATATGGTTTGGATTTGTATCCCCGCCCCAGTCTCATCTTGAATTGTAACCCCATGATCCCTATATGTTGTGGGAGAGACCCAGGGGGAGGCAACTGAAATCATGGGGACAGTTCTCTCCATGCTGTTCTTGTGATACTGAGTGAGTTCTAACAAGATATGATGATTTTATAAGGGGCTTCCCCCTTCAGTTGGCACTCATTCTCTGTACTGCCACCCTGTGAAGGGATGCCCTCCACCATGATTGTAAGTTTGGTGAGGCCTCTGCAGCCATGTGGAACTGAGTCCATTAATCCAAATTTATCTCTATGAATTACCCAGTTTTTCTCTAGTGTGAGAAGGAATTAATACAGTAAATTGGTACTAGGAGTGGGGCACTACAATAAGGATGCCCAAAAATGTGGAAGTGACTTTGGAACTGAGTAACAGGCAGAAGTTGCAAGAGTTTGGAGGCCTTAGAAGAAGACAGGAAAATGTGGGAAAGTTTATTTCTTTCTAGACACTTGGGAGGCTCAGAAAAAGTTAGGAGGATATGGGAAAGATTGGAACTTCCCAGAGAGTTCTGAGTGACTTTGGCCAAAAGACTGACACTGATATGGACAATAAAGTCCAGGCTGACATGGTCTCAGATGGAGATAAGGAACTTCTTGGAAACTGGAGCAAAGGTGACTCTTGTTATGCTTTACCATAAAGACTGCTGGCATTTTGTCTCTGCCCTAGAGATTTGTGGAACTTTGAACTTGAGAGACATGATTCAATGTATCTGAAAAAATTTCTAAGTGGCAAAATGTTCAAGAGAAAACAGAGCATAAAAGTTTGAAAAATTTTCAGCCTGGTGTTGCATTATAAAAGAAAAACCTATTTTCTGGAGAGAAATTCAAACCCACTGCAGAAATTTGCATAAGTAACAAGGAGCTGAATGTTAATCATCAAGACAATGAGAAAAATATCTCCAGGGCATATCAGAGAACTTCAAGGCAGCCCCTCCCATCACAGGCTCAGAGGACTAGGCAGGAAACATAGTTTCATCGACCTGGCCCAGGGCACCCCTGCTCTGTGCATCCATAGCTCTGTTCAGGAGTCCCCTCCTCTGTGCAGACATGGTACCCTGTATCCCAGCTGCTTCAACTTTAGCCATGGCTAAAAGGGTCCAAGGTACAGATTGGGCCATTGCTTCAGAGGATGCAAGTCCAAAACTTTGGCAGCTTGCACGTGGTGTTGAGCCTGCAGGTGCACATATGTTAAGAATTGAGATTTGGAAACTTCCACCTAGATTTCAGAGGATGTATGGAAACACCTGGATGTCCAAGCAGAAGTTTGCTACAGGAGTAAAGCCCTCATAAAGACCCTCTACTAGGATTGGGCTGAAGGGAAATGTAGAATTGGAGCCCACACAGAGTCCCCAGGGGCGCTGCCTAGTGGAGCTGTGAGAAGAGGGCCACCATCCTCCAGACCCCAAAATGGTAGATGCACCGAGAGTTTATACCATGCACCTGGAAAAGCCACAGGCATTCAACAGCAGCCCTTGAAGGCAGCTAGGAAGAGGAATGTAGCCTGAAAAGGCACAGAGGTGGAGCTGTCCAAGGCCATGGAAGCCCACCTCTTGTATCAATGTGACCTGAATGTGAGACATGGAGAGAAAGGAGATCATTTTGAAACTTTAAGTTTGAATGACTGCCCTGTTGGATTTCAGACTTTCACAGGACCTGTAGCTTCTTTGTTTTGGCTAATTTCTCCCATTTGGAATGGGTATATTTACCCATGTCTGCACCTCCACTGTATCTAGAAGCAACGAACTTGCTTTGATTTTACAGGCTCATAGGTGGAAAGAACTTGGTTTATTTCAGATGAGATTTTGGACTTAGACAACCGGGTTAACTCTGGAATGAGCCAAGGGTTTCAGGGACTGTCGAGGGGAAAGAGATGATTGTGTTTTGAAATAAGAAGACATGAGATTTGGGGGGGCTAAGGGTGAAATGATTGGTTTCGCTTTGTGTCCCCACCCAAATTTTATCTTGAATTATGGTTGCATAATCACTACATATTGTGGGAGGGACCCAGTAAAAGGTAATTGAATCATGGAGTCAGTTTCCTCCCATCCTATTCTCATGATAGTGAGTTCTTACAAGATCTGATGGTTTTATAAGGGGCATCTCCATTCAGTCAGCACTCATTGTTTCTCCTGCTACCCTGTGAAGAGGTGCCATCTGCCATGATTGTAAGTTTCCTGAAGCCTCCCAAGCCATGTGTAACTGTAAGTCAATTAAACCACTTTCCTTTATAAATTACTTAGTCTCAGGTATTTCTACGTAGCAGCATGAGAACAGCTTAATACACCTTGTGCTATTATACTAAATTATTTAATTTTTATTTTTAAAGTTCTTCTTGTTCAAATTTATTCCAATGATATTGAATAACAATTTCCTACCATATTAAATGTAAGAATAAAGACTATTTTTTTAATATAAATTGTCTGGAAAGTTTTTAAATGGCAAAATATTTTACGTGTTTTCTTGTAAATTATATTTTAATTATGTAAGTGCTACATGGCAAATATATAAACATGCCAGCCTCTAGGCCCACCTTGTAGCAAACTGGTAGATACAAGATGCAGAAGGAAAATTAAATGTTTTAATTAAAACTTACAACATAGATTTAAAATGCAAAGCAAATATTTTTACTGTGATAGGCACTGTGTTTACTAAAAATTCAACACCCTATTTGTTCATGATCAAAATTCAACAGAGTTAACCCAAAGGCATTCCTGCATCTAATTTGCTTATCCAAAAGAGTCTTATCATTTTGTAGTTCTTAAAGTTATTTATTTTTATTTCTATTTATTAACTTATATTACTTAAAATTAAGTAAAGCTTTTCTTTCCATCTGGGAAAATTCTGTGTGCTGGCCCAGTTATAAATGTACTGATGGTCTCCATTGGTACATAGTTTATTACTTAATGGAAGTCCTCAAAGTTATTTTCTTGTCAAACTTTTCAATAATATTGTAACAATTTTCTATGTGTAATTCAAAGTAATGAAATGGCATTTTAATATGTGTTCCCTAATCCAGAAATTTTAAGTATGAATCTCAGTTGGTGACATTATCTATTTCAGATTCTGATCCAAACTCTATTGCCTTGCTAAAGATTAATACGGCACTGAATCAAAGACTTTCTGATGTGAAGATCTAAGGCATCTTTGGTTTTCCCTGATAGTGGATTTCTCATTCCATTGTAGAATAGCTTGGAAGGTATTGTTCTTCAGTTGAACTGAATTTTGTCTAATATTCCATGATCCTCTTTGGTCCTTATTACTCATTTATTCTCTTTGTAGTCACCCTTGAAATCAGTTCATATTAATAAAATTATCTTTTAAAGTTTACATACTTGAGGTACCATAAGGTATCTTTCACATTTTCACCTTGAATCCAACAAATGTACATAGCTCAATGACAGAACGTAAGAGTGTTCTGATCAAATATTCTCATCCTATTGACCTCCTTTTACACATAAAGTAATTTCACATAGCCACGAGACTTCCAAAGGTTTTAAAATGCCTAAATTTAAAATGAGATATATAATTTACATAATCAATTTTCTAACAATGTGCATGAGGTCTTTTTGTATGCTTCTCCATTTATTGTTAACCATATGACAATTGTGTATAGGATAGTAGAGAATAAGGTAAGTAGTTTTCACAGGGGGATTTGTGTTCATTTAAATAGGGATTGGACTGGGTTTGAGCTTGCTGTTGCTATGGTTACCCACAGTGCAACAGAGGCTTCAAAATCTTCTTGGACACCTTACTTTTGATTGTATATCTTATTCCGCAAGTGAGATTACCAACATCTACTCCCCTTGTGGTGTTCCCTTCTTGATTTCTCCTTTGTAGCATTCTGTAGAGAGAACCTGTGTCTTATAGGTATATTTGAAAGTTTCTGACTCTATTCTTGCTGGCATAGCAGCAATGGAGAATGAATACATGCCCTGAATTTTATACTTAGCCTCAGTTAGGCAGGCATTGTGAACCTGGGTGTCAGTGGCGCAGCCTTGACTAATGATCCTGCCCCTCCTCCAGGTGCAACACTGGACCTTGCACATATTCCTGGCCCTGCGGTGGTTGTTCTTATCTTCTTACCTGAGCTTCAGTGGATTTCCAGTAACCTGAGGCTAGTTTTTGTTTCCTGTCCCCTTGAAATTTAAGATTTTATCCCATTGAGATATGTATTCGTGTGCTGCAGATGCATAACAAATTATCACAAACTCAGTGGCTTAAAACAAAGCAAACAAAAATTATCTCAATGGTTCTGTAGGGCAGAAGTCTGGCCTGGTGACTTCTAGTTCTCCTCTCAGAGTATGTCAAGATTGAAATCCAATCATCCAGAGTGAGATGTCATCTGGAGGCTCTGTGGAAATATCCAATTCTATGCACTTGCTTCCTGATAACAGAATTCAGTTTATTGTGGTTGGAGGACTGGGGTCTCATTTTCCTTCCTGGCTTTCAGACAGGTAGAATCATCCTTCCAGTTTTTAGAGGACACTGCATTCCCACCATGTGATCCTCTTTATCTTTGAAGCCAATGTGTCAAATCCTTCTCACACCTTGAATTTTTCTGAGCACAGAATGTCTATGCTTATAAAATGGTTTATTGGATTAGTTCAGAACCACCTGATTAATCTTCCCATTATAAAGTATATTAGTTCATTCTCACACTGCTATCAAAGACATACCTGAGACTGGGTAATTTATAAAGGAAAAAGGTTTAATTATCTCACACTTTAGCATGGCTGGAGAGGCCTCAGGAAACTTACAATCATAATGGAAGAGAAAGCAAACACATCCTTCTTCACATGGCAGCAGGACAAAGAAGTAGGAGCAAAGTAGGGCAGGGGAAAGCCTATTATAAAACCATCAGATCTCATGAGAACTCACTCAGTATCACAAGAACAGCAGCATAGAGGTAACCATTTCCATGATTCAATTACCTCCCACAGGGTCTCTCCCATGATACCTGGGTATCATGGGACTACAATTCAGGATGAGATTTGGGTGGGAACATACCCAAACCATATCATAAGGTCAGACTTGCTGCAGGATATATCCTAATCACAGGAGTAAAATCCATCCTATTCTCAATTCCAGGAGTTGTGCAGGGTATCTATACTAGGTGAAAGGGAAATTTTGGGAGCTATTTTATAATTCTGCCTAGTTCAGAGAGACAGAGATACACCAGTCAAGTTGGAGTTTCAGCAGATGCTGCCATATTCTTCCTTATCCCCCTGGGGGAAGATTTCTTAGAATTCTGCCTCATCTTCCCTGTGAGCTCCTGATGGGTTTAGTGAAGGAAATGTCTGAATGATGAAGTCCCCTTTCCTGTGGTACTCAGTGGCTGCACACTCTCACACTAAACCATATTTAACCTTTAACCATTTAGTCCATATATCTAAGTGATTTTTCTTTTCAACTTATGTGGAATTTAGCAGTGTCGGTCTCAGGCAAACAAAACCTCCAGCCATTCTTACCAATAAGCAGTCCTTTTTCTCCGGATTTTGGAGTGGTTGTTTGCTTTAACACCTAAATTATCTAAAGGGTTAAGAGAAAGAAATTGTGCTTGCAGTTTGTTTTGCTTCTTTTTTTCTTGTTGTAATGGTAGCCAGGACTCTCTTTCCAACTCTACATCTCTCAACTGAATTCAAGAATGCATGCTGACTTTAACATTTTTATACACAAAAGTTTTCACTTCTTGTGCAGTCAAATTTATTGATCTATTATTTTTTAATATGGTTTGTTTTTTAATTCACTGTATTTCTTAGAAGGGATTTCCACTCTCTAAGACTGAGTACATATGCATGGTTAAGTTCTATGTTTAGCTTTAATACTTAATTTTTAAATACGTATACACAACTAAATATAAATTCCAAAGAATCTGACAAATTCTGCATTTCTTTTAGATCTGTTGTTCAGTTGAATTTCCAAGGCCTTTCAAGTACAGCTTGGTTTGCATTCTATTACCAATCCATCCTATATTTGTATAGCTACCTTGCTGTAGCTATATGGGGTTTCCTTACTATTTCCTAAATATAGTGTTTTTTGCTTCATTCCTGTACTAAAGCTTATGGATATCTCATGCTGTGTATTACCTCCCATTTCTTCTTGGTTAATTCGTGTCCATGCTTTTCTTTAATACACAGTTCTTAGCTCAAAATATTCTTCTGCGGGCTGTGTATGTGTAATTTGAGCTTCTATCTGCTCCTCTTTCCCCCAACTATCCTTACTCTAGTTGTTACTACTCAGTTTTCTATGGACTTGTGTAAAGAGCACTGGTGAAGTGTATAAATTTAATCTCTAGTGTGAGCGCATTCATCATATGATGCTGGCCATGTACTGTGCTATCGCCCAAAGTCAGCTGCCTCATCTATAAGGTAAACATTCAGAAAGTTCACCATATTTCTACCCAAGTTCCATAATCCCTGGCAGTTGTAGGCTTCTCAAAAGCAGGTCCATTTTGCTCAACTTTTTATTTTTTCCTTTTATCCCTACTGTGCCCAGTACATATAAAAAGCATAGTCTTAATTAAATTAGTATGTGTGGAATAAATTGACATCAAGAATCTTCCTGGAGTCACTCAACATAGAAAAACTTATATAAGGCCGGGCGCGGTGGCTCAAGCCTGTAATCCCAGCACTTTGGGAGGCCGAGGTGGGTGGATCACAAGGTCAAGAGATCGAGACCATCCTGGTCAACATGGTGAAACCCCATCCCCATCTCTACTAAAAATACAAAATATTAGCTGGGCATGGTGGCGCGTGCCTGTAATCCCAGCTACTCAGGAGTCTGAGGCAGGAGAATTGCCTGAACCCAGGAGGCGGAGGTTGCGGTGAGCCAAGATCGCACCATTGCACTCCAGCCTGGGTGGAATGAAACTCCGTCTCAAAAAAACAAAACAAAACAAACAAACAACAAAAAAGAAAAACTTATATAAAATGTGTTTGTGTACTATTTTGTGTGTAGTGAATTTTGCAATGTCATAGAAAAGTGATGTACCTTTTGAAGTTTGAAACATTCAGGGAAGGTCAAGAGCTCCAGTCAGTTATGCAGCTAGAAAGTACAATGTTTGTAAGTTATCCAGATCTTCGCTTCACTGCCAATACATACGGTGTTTGCTATCACATGATGATGCAGAAACCCACTTCATACTCTTTCTCAAAAATTATCTTTAGTATATTCAAGATGAAAAGCTGAACATCAAATATGAAAACAAAATGTTCAGCCTGTCATTTAACCCTACCTAGACTCACCAGAAAAGAAACAAATAAGAAAGGAAAAATGTTTTAATAAATGAATTCCTCTTCAAATCTTGGTTTTATTCTTGTTGTAAACCTTTTTCTCTTTAAAACACATCACAGAGGTGGCAAATTCCAACATATGATTCCAGTAAACGTTATTTGATGTCCAAATTGAAACACCAAGGAAAGCTCCCCAAATCAAATGTGCTTTATAACTCTATGCATTCAACTCCATGATTCTCTTATTGATTGATTGATTTTCCTCATCTTTAATCCTAAATAGCCCCAGGGCTTTGGTCAAATGTTCTATGGATAGGAAGGTTTTCGTGGCATGAGTGAGTTGCATCATTTCTAGGCGATGTTCCATTCGGCATGCCTCAGGCTAGCAGGACAGTTGAAGATAGATGAGGATGTCAGGTCACAGTAAGTTATACATTAATCCATGCTCCCACTGTGGTGACAGTTAACTTTGTGTGATGGGCACTGGGAAAGAGCAGTGATGTAAGTGTGTATGCTTGCCAGCTTTTGCCATTTTTCACATCGCTCGCTAACTGCTCCTGAAATGATGAAAGAAAACTTATGAAAAATCTATTTCAGACAAAAACATGTTCTATTCCATAGGCAGTTACTGTTATTTCATTCAGTGACATTTCCTTAGGCTTCAGATATATTTTAGCTCTACTAAATATTCAGCTAGATTCTTGCTTCATCTTCTTAGACTGGGATATTTTTGTCTATGAATGTGTTTCAGCCTGTAAGTCCTGGAAGAACCTTGAAGGCAAATGGGCTTATTTTGTTTTATTGCTTATTATATAATCTATTGCTCTGCTCTCTTTAATTGTACTTATATGAATTCTAATGTGATGTTGAATGCCATGGTGTTAGTTGAATTACGTACTGCTGATAATTTTACAGCAGTGATATTTAGTTTAATATTTCCTTTTGTTCAATCAAATTCTATTTTTCTAAGATTGTTTCTATATTTAAATAGCTAAATGCATTTGTTTCATAATTAAATACCAAAGACTATTTCCTGAAGCAGAGAACAATTTGAAAATTTTACAATAATGATAACATTCATATTTCTACATAAAGGCCAGCCATGAACATTTACTATGTCAGTCACAAGAATAAGTCACATGAGCATGGCTCTGTTATAAAACTTAAAAAAAAAAAATCTGAAAAACATTTGACATAAATACTGGCAAAGCAATGCTCTTCATTTAGGCAATGAATTTTGGAACCAGGGCTTTAGGCTGAGAATATTTGATGTTTTTAACTTCTCATCATCTTTTGCAGGCACTAGCTCTTTTTGTTCTTTATGACACTAAACATAAGCTGGTGGAAGTCAAGTGAACACATCATGTGGCTGGAAGAGTGGAATCATATGACTAGCCAGCTCCGGGTTCTTTCATCCAGGCTAGCTTGAGGCGGTCTCATCAGTTGCACCTGAGTTAATAGATCAGGTCTGGTTCTTATAAAATGGAGGAGTTGGTTGTTACCTGTAGTGGCCTGAATGGTGGACCCTATAAAGATAGGTCCATATCCCAGAATCTTTAAATGTGAACTTATTTGTAAAATAGATCTTACAGATTTAATTAAGAATTGGGAGATGAATTCATCCTGGATTATCTGGATAGACTCTCCATTTACTGGCAAGCATCCTTAAAAGAGAAGACAAGAAGACACAGACAAATAGAGAAGTTCATGCAAAAACAGAGGAAGAAATTAGGGTTATGCAGCAACAGGCCACGAAATGTTTGGGGCTACCAAGGGCTGAAAGAGGCAAACAAGGGTTCTCCCCTGGAGGCTTCAGAGACAACATGGCCCTAGTGAACCTTGGTTTCAGAGCTCTGACCTCCAAAACTGTGAGACGCTATGCTTTTCTGATGCTGTAAGTCAGCAAGTTTGTGGTAACTTGTAATGGCAGTGTGTAACCAATACGACATCAAAACACGCAAAGACTGAGCAGATAGGATCTTTAAGATCATGTTTTAAATATTTAAATATTTTTAATATTTAAAATTAAATATTTAAATTTTAAAATATTTACATTCATAACTCTTCCTGAAATCCTAATGAGATTCTGAATAAGACAGCATTTAATAACAAACTTAGAAAGAACTGACATCTTCCAAATGCGAATTCAGATATGTGGGATTTCTCTCCATTCATGCAGTACTGTTTCTATATCCTTACCATTTTATAACTTTCATGATATATATTCAGTCTTGATCAAATATTTTGTCCATTTTCATTCATAACTAGTCTTGGAAGTTATAAATGAATAATTTGGAGATACTTATTCTGCCCCTAAATTCTACCTTAATTTGTTTTAGGGTTGTTTTTTTTGTTTGTTTGTTTGTTTGGGAGAGAGTCTTGCTCCATCGCCCAGGCTGGAGTACAGTGGTGTGACAGCAACCTCCACCTCCCAGGTTTAAGCAATTCTCTGGCCTCAGCCTCTGGATATAGGTGTATACCACCACCTCCAGCTAATTTTTGTATTTTTAGTATAGATGAGTTTTACATGCTGGTCTCGAACTCCTAACCTCAGGCGATCCACCTGCCTCGGCCTCCCAAAGTGCTGGGATTACAGGTGTGAGCCATAGTGCCTGGCCTACTCCACATTAGTTTTAATATTTAGTTAAGTCTCTGTTTACCTGTCATCTTTAGAAATATTGAAATATAGAGGAATAAAAGAAGAAAATATAAAACATTATGTTTTTGGTAGAAGTCATCATTACTTAAACTTGTTTTTATGCTATCAAAATCTATTATATACCTGCTTCTCTCTTCCTTCTGAACATGGAAAAGCAAGCATCCTCTGTTTCCTACAATATCTGGTCCTGCATTTGTTTGAATTCCATTTTCTACCTCCCTGTCTAGATCCCTCTATGTTAGCTTGGGTTAAAAAATACATTCAGACTTTTCAATCCTGTAAGACATGAATATATGGCCCTCTACCTCATGCTCATGACAGGTAGAAATGTCCTAAAACTCCTTCCTTACCTACTCCCTTATTGTTTCTTGAAATTTCACTAACAGTTTATATATATAGTAATAGCAATTACTTAAATATAATTATAACAATTTAAAATATATGTTATATATATATATTATATATATATACATGTTATATATATGTTAAATTGTTATAACATAAATTAAATTGTTAAATATAACATATATATGTTAAATATACATGTTAAATTGTTATATATAACATAAATTGTTAAATATAACACATATATTAAATATATATGTTAAATTGTTATATTTTTGGTAATTGCTATTATTATATATAAAAACTAGGAGTGAAATTTCAAGAAACAATAAGGGAATGGGTAAGGAAGGAGCTTTAGGACATATATATGTTACATATATATGTTAAATAGTTGTAATTATATTTAAGATAATTGCTATTATTTACAATCATGTGTGTCAACAGGAGCATTGTATCCATTCAGGCTAGTAGGACACTATGCTCAAAAGTATTTCCTGCATTGCAGGTACTAAGTACTAGTAGCACCCTTCTCTTATTTTGACGGCTAACAAAGACCTAACACATTTCCAAATGCCCTCTAGGGAAATAGTACTATTCCGGGTGACAATTCCTGACGTTAATTAAAATGTATTTAGATATACCAATTCGGTTTACTAACATCTTTGATTACTTTTCCTTTGACATTTTACCCTTGTCTCTAGGACTAATTTTCTTCCTCTTTGCAAATGATAATAATAGTTTTTTAGTGAGAGTGTAAAATGGTAAATTTCGTCTTTTGTATTTTTATAAATGGCTTAATTTCACCCTCATGTTTTTATGAGTATCAGAATAGATCTTGAAGGTTTAGTTTCCTTCAGCTTTTTTAATGCTTTGCCCCTCTGTCTACAAATCCAATATTACCAACGAGAAATCGAACGCCAATGACTCTTGCTTCTTAGTAATTAACCCGTCTCTTCCTTCTGCTTAAAACACTTTTCTAAATTATATTTTGTCTTGCAGCTGGGAGTTTAACTGTTATGTGTATATCTGTGGATTTATTTTTATTTGTTTGTTCTGCAAAGCAGTTAGTGATAGTGAAAGTTTTTAATACAAAAAAAAAATACTTTATTTTTTTGAATACCTCCTGGGAAGTATTTCTTTCATGATTTCTTTCTGGAATACCTAGAGATAAATGCAAGGCCTTCTGATTTAGGCCTTTATGGATCAATTCTGCTTTTATAGATTCTCTCCACATATTTTGTATTGTGTTCTAGCAAATCACTTGTTCACTCTACTACTCAAAAATTTGCTACTTTATTGTATTCAGTCTGCTAGACAACCATCTTAAAATTTATTTCAAACGTTGGGTTTTTTCTTACTAAAATCTCTATGTCTTCTTGCTTTCTTCTTCTGTTTTTGAAACACTTGCATTTATTTGAATCACAACATTTTTATTATGGTTGACCCTTGAACAATCTGGAAGTTAGGAATGCTAACTGTGCAGCTGAATATCTGTGTATAACTTTGAACTCTCTAAAAACTTAACTAGTCGAGTGACAGCCTGCTGTTGATTGGATGCCTTCCCAACAATACAAACTGTCAATTAAGACATTCTATATGTTATATGCATTATATGCTGTACTCTTACAACAAAGTTGGAGAAACAAATGGTATTAAGAAAATTTATATGGAAGAGAAAATATATTTACTATTTATCAAGCAAAAGTTGCATCATAAAGGTCTTCATTCTCTGCTTCATGTTGAATAGGCTGAGGAGGAGGAGAAAGAAGAGGAGGGCTTGGTCTTGCTTTGTCAGAGACAGAAGAGGTGGAGGAGGTGGAAAGGGAGACAGAAGAGACTGGCACACTTGGTGTAAATTTATGGAAACAGAGTGTAATTTCTGATCTTTTTTTGTTGTTGCTTTTTTTGTTTCTCTAAACACGTTTTTATACGGCACCAAACCTTCCACCATTTGCTTTAGGTTTTAGTGCCTGTATCATAGAGTGATCCATGCCCTAAAAAGAAAAAAAAAGCCAAAAGCAGTCTTGAATAATTGGACACCTTATGCCAGGTAGTCTAATGGCAATTTGTTTTCTAGTCCCACCTCTTCTACATCTTCTTGCTCATCGCCTGGCACTGGTTTGGATGCAGTCATCTCCGTCAATTCATCTTCAATTAATTCTTCTGCTGTGGTGCCTATTAGCTTTTGAATTTCCTCAAGATCCATATATTGAAACCACTTGCCACCCGTACCCATTTTGCCATATCCACAATTTTTGCACAAATTCCTTGATTGGCTCCATCATAAATTTGGGGAAGTCATGTGCCTCTGGACACAGTTTTCTCCAGCAGAGATTTCCTGTTTTGGTCTTCATGTTTTTCCCAGCTTTTTCTGTAATACCAATGGCATCTTATCGTATAATACCCTCCAGACTTTCATAATGTTCTATCAGGGTTCTCTCCCGCAGTGTTGATAATTCTGTTTATAGAATACTGGGATTCTGGATGGCCAGGGGCATTGTCCAACATCAAAAGAACTTTAAAAGGCAGTCCCTTACAGGTAAAGTACTTCTTGACTTCAAGTACAAAACATCAATGGAATCAACTAATCCAGGAAAGGTGTTCTCATTACCTAGGCCTTGTTTCTGTACAACCAAAAGACTGGTAGCTGGTGTTTATCTTTTCCCTTCAAGACTTAGGGGTTATAAGCTCTTTAGATAAGGGCAGTCCCGACCATAAATCCACTGGGATTTGCACCAAACAATAGAGTCAGCCTATCACTTTTTGCCATAAATCCTGTTGCTCACTTCTCTTCCTTACTAATAAACATCCTTTCTGGCTTTTTCCCCCCGGAATAGGGCACTTCTGTTTGCATTAAAAAACCTGTTCATGCTAATATCCTTTCTACTAGATAGCATCTGGAAATTCACCTACTGCCTATTGGTCAGCAGAAGCTCCTTATCCTATTATCTTCACAGTTTTTAAGGCCAAACCCCTTTCTAAAATTATCAAGCCATCCTTTCCTAGCATTAACATTCTCTGAAACTCTCAACTTTAGATCTTTCACCTTCCCTTCTTCAAGTTGTCATATAATGTTTTTTTGTTTGTTTGTTTGTTTTTGTTTTTTTTCTGAAATTGTGCTCAAGTCTATAGGTGTGCTTTTCTTGCAGGAATATTATGCAAAAAAAAAAAAAAAAAAGAAGAAGAAGAAGGAGAAGAAAGAAAAGCTGCATGTTCAGTACAAGAAAAAATGGCATTTCACCAAAAGGGCATGGTTTTCCCACCTGCTGCCATAACTGCCAGGACAGCTTCACAATTTTTCTTTTTTTGTCCACAATAGTCCTTATGCTGCATTTGTTTATCTGTCAATGGCAGGCAACTGCAGCTGCAGAGCTCAATCTATGCTACATATCAGGTAATTCAACTTTTTCCTATCATGTCATAATTTTTTTTCTCCTTCCAGGGAACACTTCTAGCATCACTACTGGCGCTTTTTATGGGTGTCATGGTTTTATTCAAGGTTTACAGTATTGCTCTAAACACAATGAAAAATACACAAGAATAACAAGATACCACTTTTTACTGTGATATGGAATGTACTGGAGAGACAAACTGCTCACTGTCCACGTGGAGATGATTAGCGTCACATGGTGTTTAAAGCAGATACTTGCAACACCTGATCTGACCGCAAGAGCAACAGGAGATGGCTGTAAAGTTATTTCAGTAGTACACTATGTACCCCAGTTAATTTTATGCAGTTGCGGTTTAACAATGCATCCTGATATTTGTTTACATTTCTCTTGAGTGTGAATGACGCCATGTATAATCTGTGTTTATATGCATAAGTTTTGATAATTTACTACAAGGACAAAATAGACTGGTATCTACATGTATTTTATGTATTCATGGATAACTTTTTCTTAATTTTTTCAATATTTCTATGCTATATGGCTGATAATGTTTGACTGTGTCCCACTCAAATCACATCTGGAATTGTAGCTCCATAATTCCCATGTATCATGGGAGGGACCTAGTGGGAGGTAACTGAATCATGGGAGTAGGTTTTTCCCATGCTGTTACCATGATAGTGAATAAGTCTTATGACAACTGATGGTTTTATATGAGGGTGGCTCCCCTGAGCATGCTGTCTTGCCTATTGCCATGTAAGACTTGCTTTTCTCCTCTTTTGCCTTCCACCATGATTGTGATGCCTTCCCAGCCATGTGGAACTGTGAGTCCATTAAACTTCTTTTTCTTTATAAATTACCCAGGCCTAGGGTATGTATTAATAGCATTAAAACAGACTAATTAATGCAGTAAATTGGTACCAGCAGGATGGGGTACTTCTATAAAGATACCCAAAAATGTGGAAGCAACTTTGGAACTGGGTAATGGAACAGGCTGGAACAGTTTGGAGGTCTCAGAAGACAGGAAGATGTGAGAAAGTTTGGAACTTCCTAGAGACTTGTTGAATGGCTTTGACCAAAATGATTATAGTGATATGGACAATAAGGTCCAGGTTAAGATGGTCTCAGATGGAGATGAGGAACTTGTTGGGAACTGGATTAAAGGTCATTCTTGCTATGTAAAGAGACTGGTGACATTTTGCCCCTGTCCTAGATATCCGTGGAGCTTTGAACTTGAGAGAGATGATATACTGTACTTGGAGGAAGAAATTTCTAATCAGCAAAGCATTCAAACAGAAGCAGAGCATAAAAGTTTGGAAAATTTGCAGCATAACAATGCAATAACAAAGAAAAACCTATTTTCGGGGCAGACATTCAAGCCTGGTGCAGAAATTTGCATAAGTACCAAGGAGCCAAATGTTAGTCACCAAGACAATAGGGAAAATGTCTCCAGGGCATTGCGGAGACCTTTTGTCACAGGCCCAGAGGCTTAAGAGGGAAAAATGGTTTTGTGGGCCAGGCTCAGGGCAACCTCAGGACATGGTGCCCTCTGTTTCAGCTGCTTTACTTCCAGCCATGACTAAAAGGGGCCAATGTATAACTCAGGCCATTGCTTCAAAATGTGCAAGCCCCAAGCCTTGGAAGCCTCCACATGGTGTTGGGCCTATAGGTGTGCAGAAGACAAGAACTAAGGTTTTAGAATCTCTGCCTAGATTTCAGAGGATGTAAGGGAACACCTAGATGTCCAGGCAGAAGTTTACTTCAGGGGCGGGGTACTCATGAAGCCCCCATACAGAGTGCCCACTGGGGCACTGTCCAGTGGAACTGTGAGAAGAGGGCCACCACACTTCAGACCCCAGAATCTAGATCCACCAACAGCTTGCACCATGCTCCTGCGAAAGCCACAGATATTCAACACCAGCTCATGAAAGCAGCCAGGAGGGCACTGTACCATGAAAAGCTACAGGTAGTTTTGGTCTTATTAAATTTAAAAGCACTGACATCATGTAAAGATCACATTGATACAAAAAGTGGGCTACCCAAGGCAGTGGGAGCTGACTTTTTATATTAGTGTGACTTGGATGTGAGACATAGAGTCAAAGGAGATCATTTTGGAACTTTAAAATTTAATGACTGCTCTCTTGCATTTTGGACCTTTATGGGGCCTATAGCCCTTTTGTTCTGGACAATTTTTCCCATTCAGAATGGGTGTATTTATCCAATACTTGTACCCCCATTGTATCTAGGAAGTAACTAACTTGCTTTTGATTTTACAGGCTCATAGATGGAAGGGACTTGCATTGTCTTAGATGAGGCTTTGGACTCTGGTCTTCTGAGTTAGTGCTGAAATGAGTTAAGACTTTAGGGACTGTTGGGAAGGCATGATTGGTTTTGAAATAGGAGGACATGAGATTCTGGAGGGGCCAAGGGAGAAATGATATGGTTTGGCTGTGCTCCCACCCAAATCTCATCTCGAATTGTAGCTCTAATATTCCCACATGTAGTAAAAGGAACCTGGTGAAAGGTAATTGAATCATGGAGGTGGGCTTTCCCCATACTTTTCTTGTGATACTGAATAAGTGTCATAAGAACTGATGGTTTTATAAAAGGTACACACTCTCTTGCCTGCCACCATGAAAGATGTGTCTTTCTCCTCTTTTGCCTTATGCCACAATTATAGGGTCTCCCCAACCATGTGGAACTGTGACTCCATTAGACCTCTTTTCCTTTATGAATTACCCAGTTGTGGGTATGCTGTTATTAGCAGTGTGAGAACAGTCTAATACAATAGCTAATATGCAAGTTTTCTTTTTCAAATTGTAACAAACCTTTAAAATATTTTTCAATACATTGAATTGTCATATAAGCAGACTCATAATTCACATCCATGTTGTTCAAGAGCTTGTATTTGCTGGTCATCTTAATCTATTAATATGAAAATATTCTTTTCAATGTGCTTTATTTTGCTCTAATATTTATTTTTCCTAGAGAAAGCATTTTCCTCTATTATTTTCTCCAATGAGGCTGATCATGGGGTTATAATTATTCTCACAACTTTGCAATTTTTTTTCAATTACTTATGAAATCCCCAGCAATTTTATAATTGTGTCAGCCTAAAAATTTCTGGGCCCAGCTGTAGGAAGAACTCTTCTTTGGCCCAACTATGTATTGTATTATGTTTGTAATTCATCTCAGTATATTTTCCAATTTTTCTTCTGTTTTCCTCTTTGACTCAGTGGTTAATTAGGAGTTATTTTCCAAATTTTTATGTATTTACAAATTATTCAAATTTTCTTTTGTTATTGAGTTCTACTATTACTTCATTGTGGTTACAGAACAAACTTTGCATGATGTCAGTGCTTTTAAATTTAATAAGGCCATAAACTTATATCTCAAAAAAAAGTCTGTACTAGTTTTTGAAATCATGTTTAGAAGTTAATTAAACTACAGTCCATGGAAGGACCATTAATCATCTTTTGGGGACGAATCCCAGACTTATGTCCACGTTGTTCAAGAAGGTGATGATAGGGTAGATACATCCTACAATGTCAAATTGACTTTCAAACTCAGTGTCAACCCACTTTCAGTGTATTTTTTGGAATTATCTCCCATTTGTAGTAAAATAAGACAATTTAAAATAATTAAGTTTGAATTAATTTGATTAACTTTGATGACTTTCAGAATAATAGGCAATAATTATAGTATTAGCTTTTATATTTTATAATATTTTAATAAGCTTACCTATGGTATATACAAATCAAAAGAAATCATTTCCTCATTTGTTTTTCTATCTTCCCCAATTTGTTGTTAGTAGAGCCAAAATTTAGTGGGTTTTATTTTTTAATGATGTAATGATTTGATGTGTGAAGACGACTGTTTTGAAAATATTGGAGATGATATTTCCTAGCACTTCATTCCAATAATCATAAATAGGAAAACATTCTCAGTGATTTTGATAAGTGCACAAACACGAGATATGAGATTTACAACAGAAGCACTCTGTTTTACTCAAAGATGGCCATATATTTTCTCAATTCCATAATTTCCAGAAGAAATGACTTAGTTAGCATTTGTGTAAATTCTACTTATGTAGAGAATTTTCTGTGTTCACCCCATTGTCAAGACTTGCACAGAGAAACATGGATTAGGAAATAGATTATATGCTCTCTACTGATGCAGTTTTAAAAGTTGGTGATGGGGTATTTAACCCTTTAAAAATAAAGTTCACATATCTCTACACACCTACCTCAAAACAAAAGACCTTTATTCTATGAACAAAATGATATTATTTTTTTATAAATCAGCCATGATTCTAACAATATTTTTCCTGAGTGGCTCTTACACTCAGCTTGAATCGGAAACTGTTTCTATAATTGCAAATGTATAAGTTTTATTTTATTACATGTTGCTAATCTTCCTAATATAATTAGAAAGAATTTTTGCATTACTATAAAAATTTGACTTTGATTTTAATTTCTCTAGCTAGAATAGATGAAACAAAAAGAGTAACAAGAATATTTAATAGTAATTTATTATTTTTATCTATATGAAGATAAAGTCCTGGATAGGTTATCTTGACCAGAACATATATACTATTTGAACTTTATTTTAAAACATGATTATTTTGTAACATTACTTCAGGTCCTTCCAAAATTCATATGTTAAAATTTCAGAATTGTGAAGAATTTGAAATTATTGCTGTAGTTCATTGACTATTGTCCCCCCAAAATTCATATCCACCTTGAACACGAGAATGTGACTTTATTTGGAAATAGAACCTTTGCAAATATAATTAATTAAGTATCTATAGATGATATCCTTCTGGATTTAACATAAGCTCTAAACCAATGAGTGGGGTCCTTTTAAGAAAAAGAGAGACGCAGAAAATATGTGAAGATGAAGACTGGGGGATGCCATTAGCTGAGAGAGAGGTATGGGATGATTCCTCACTCAGAACTTTCAGAAACAACCAACCCTGCTGACAATTTGATTTCAGACTTCTTGCCTCCTGAACTGTTAGAGAATAGCAACTTATGTTGTTTAAACCATCGAATTTGCAATAATTTGTTATGGCAGTCATAAGAAACTAACACAATTCCATATGCTTTGAAATTTATGACTCCTTACAATTGCTTATTTAACAATTTTATTTCTTTCATTAGTGCAATCCTAGGTTGTTTTACTGCAATTTTTAAGAATCTAAGTAGTATTTTGAATTATAATTGGCCTTATTGACAATATGATCTTCATTTGTAAGTTTAGCTCAATGTTAATGCTGTTTCACTGCTATTTGAAATTGAGATAGGAGTTCAGCAGGACTGGTTTCACAAAGTACAGGTCACAAAGAGCCCACTAATAAATTAGGATCCTGTAAAGAAGCTGGCAAAGCCCTGTCAAATCCAAGGTAGCAACAAAAGTGACCTCTGGTTGTCTTCACTGCCTACTCACTCTATGCTAATTATAATAATATTAACATGCTAAAAGACACTCCCATCAGCACCATGACAGTTTGCAAATGTCATGGCAATACCTGGAAGTTACCCTATATGGTCTGATAGAGGGAAAGACCCTCAGTTTTGGAATTCCCCATCCCTTTCTGCAGAAAACTTAACGAATAATCCACCTCTTCTTTAGCATATGATATGGTTTGGCTATGTCCTCACCCAAACCTCATATCAAATTGTAACTCCCACAATTCTCACATATCATGGGAGGAACCTGGTAGACAGTGATTGAATTATGAGGGTGGGTCTTTCCTGAACTGTTCTCGTGATAGTGAATGAGTCTCACAATATCTGATGGTTTTAAAAACAGGAATTTCCCTGCACAGGCTCCCTTTGCTTACTGCCATCCGTGTAAGGCATGACTTGTTCCTCCTTGCCTTCCACCATGATTATGAGGCCTCCCCAGCCTTGTGGAACTGTAAGTCCATTAAACCTCTTTCTTTTGTAAATTGCCCCATCTTGGGTATGACTTTGCTAGCAGCATGAATATGGACTAGTACAGCATATGATCAAGAAATAACTATAAAAACAGCCAACAAGCAGGCTTTGGGGCTGCTCCAGGGAGTAGACATTCTTATTAGTCTTTTACTTTCCTAATAAACTTGCTTTCACTTTACTCTGTCAACTCTTTCTTGAATTACTTCCTGTGTGAAGGCAAGAACTCATGTGGCCTTCTAGACTGTACCCCAATTTTGGAGTTCACCCTGTGACAAAAACTGTCAATTAAGCAACAATTGAAAGTCAATGCTGTACATAACTACCATACCTTGACTGATAAACGTTTTGTTTTTCAACTTTACACAGGCAAGAAGACAGATGGTATCATTTATTAATATAACCATTAATGATGGAAGGCAGATCTTCTCCATTCTATTAGTTGAGTCTAATTATATACACTATAAGGCACTCATTCATCCATTCAACAAATATTTATTAGTGTCTCTTATGTGCCATTTCATTAAATGTTAAGAGATACAAGGATGATGGCAACGCATGAGAAGGCTGACAATACAGTGATAAAGAATGGCAGCACAAGTAGATTAGGTAAAAAGGGATTTAAAAGTTGTCATAGAAACATTCAAAGGGACGTATGTGTCAGTCTTGGGAGGTTAAGAAACTCTTTACAGAGAACATGACATAATTTGAGACCTAATGGATTAGTGGAAGTTAGGCCAGCAGAGAAGAGGGGATTGTCTGATGGAAAAATGTCCCTAGCCATGGAAATGCATAATGATGCTCAGAGGCACGAGGGAGCATGGTGCATTAGATTTGATGCTGAGAATAACAACAGCACGCAGTGCAAATATTGTGATACATTCAAATATGAAATGGGAAAGGATCATAGAGATCATAAAGAACTTTAATCCGAAAGGCAATGGGAAGCCATGGAAACATTTTGAGCAGTAGTCTAATATGTCTGAGCTTGTTTAGAAAGTTCCCTAGCAGTGTTGTGGACAGGAGAGGGGAGGATGGAGGAGAGGAAAGTAAATGCAGGCGCTGTTGCTTTAAATCTGGCAAAGATCATAGTGACCTATGCTACAGAAATGACACTAAAGGCAGAAATAAGCAAAAAGTTATACAGAGGAAAACTCAGTTGGATTGGTAATTCACCACATGGAAAGGGGAGTAAAAAATGGAGAAAAAAAAGACTCAAGCTGTGGTCTGGGTTCTGGCATGAACAAATGGATAAGATTAGGGACATGGAAATGGACCAGGCTTGGAAGCAAAGATGATACATTACTTTGGTAGATGCTGACTTTGAAATGTTTATCCCTGAATATTAAGGGACAAATATCTAATATAAAATTGTATATAATCATCTAAATTCCAGAAGAAAATGTTGTAATAAAAAATTGTAGTCAATAAGCCAATGTATTTTATCATTCTTCTATGCAATAATTTATCCCATTAATTTTCTATTGTTGCTGCAACCAATTGCCACAAGCGTAGCGGGTGACAGCAATGCAAATTTACTATCTCACAGCTTTATGGGCTAAAAGTTCACCACATGCCTTGCAGAGCTAAAATCAAGGTGTTCTCAGGGCTGTGTTATTTTATGGAAGCCACAGAGGGGAACAGTCTCCTTGGCCTTTCCAGCTTCTAGAGTCTGCCCTCATCCCTTGGTTCATGGTCTCCTTCCGCCGTCTTCAACCCTAGCAACACTGCATTTCTCTAAGCCTGCCTCTCTTCTATAGTCAAGTATCCCTCTCCCTCTCCTCTCCTTTCTCCTTGCACTCCCCTTTCACTTTTAAGGACCCTTGTGATACATTTGTACCCACCTGGGTAATCCAAGATAACTTCCTCACATCAAGATCAGATGATAAGCAACCTTAATTTCATCTGCAGCCTTAACTCCCCTTTGCCATGTAACACAACGTAATCACAAGTCCTGGGGATTAAGATATGGCCATCTTTCGTGACCACTATCTACTTTTCATGCAACTTTAAAAAAAAAAAAAACAGTTGGAATCCAGCTATGAAAAGAGAAAGCACAGTGGATATTTTAACAGAGGGGGTTCTATGGGGAACTAATTACACAGGGTTGGCAAGCTCAGAGAACAGAAAGCTAACACTGAAGAACCTGGAGGTATTAACTATAGGAAGCAGCTACTAGTCTTAGTGCTTGGTGAACACAAGGAAAGAATTTAGCATTCACAGAACACGGGATCTTAGAAGAGAGGTCCCAAAGTAGTGAGGTTCAGACATCTGAGGAAAGGGGAGCTACCTGGGTGGTGTTGGTGCTTCTAAAGGGGTGCAGTGAAGCTTTCTCCTGGAAATGCCAAAGAAACCTGGAGTCTGAAATCAACCACCTGGGTAAAATGATACTGCTGGGACAATAATGAGCAGAAAAGCCAGAATAATGAAGAAAACTTATTTTCCTTTTACTCTTCCTGCCTTCAAATCAACTCTTGCTTTCCCTTAAGGCAGAAGGAAATGCAACTTTTAGAGTCCCAGCAGCAATGTCACAGAACAGGTACAAAGGAGTAGATTTTGAACTTGAGAGGCAATAGGTAATTTTTCATCACAGAATTCTGCCACCAAATCTCTGGGAATATAGATTCAGAGAAGAAGGTCAGATCCTACAGCAAAGAAGAGATCATGAAAAACCTGATCTTTGCTCTCTAGGGGATGGGGGAAAATGAAGATGGAGAAGAAGGGTTGGGTCAGAACGTGCTCATTCTCATAGCAAAAACATACCATGGGGAGGGTACAAGGGGTAGGAGGACTTGCATGCCTGGGCTGTGAGGAATGGAACATCAGCACGTAGAAATTATAAACGAGGAGGAAGCTAAGACGCATTACCATTCTTACAGCAAAGACTGGAGTCTGGGAATGTAGAAGTCTCTACAAGCCCCTGTGATAGTCCATAGAGGTGTTAAGAAGACTAGAGGAGGCCAGGCACAGTGGCTCATGCCTGTAATACCAGCACTTTGGGAGACCAAGGCAGGTGAATTGCTTGAGCTCAGGAGTTCAAGATCAGCCTGTGCAACACGGTGAAATGCTGTCTCTACAAAAAATACAAAAAGTAGCCTGGCATTGTGGTTCATACCTGTAGTCCCAGCTACTGGAGGGGCTGAGGCAAGAAGATCGCTTGAGCCCAGCAGGCAGACGTTGCAGTGAGCCAAGATCATACCATGCCACTGCAATCCAACCTGGGTGACAGAGTGAGACCTTGTCTTAAAAAATAAATAAATAAAAGAGAAGACTAAAGAAGTTGTGTCTAACGTGAGATCTGGTGGAAGGTATTTCCGACCATGAAATACAGGTGTGGTACCTGCATATTGCCTGAAATCTCATATGTATTGAGTAATACCTCAGTCATCATGAGTCCAAAGGTCAGACCACAAGTGCCACACCACAGGACAGAACAGCAAAGTTCTACAGAGCACTGGATGTACCTACAACCTCCCATTCTCCTCACCATGAGGTCAGTAAGCCCGCACAGGAGAAACCATACAGAGCAAAAATATGAAGAAGAAACAACAAAACAGTATCTACTAAAATAAAAGGAGACCTCTAAGTAAGAAATTATTGAAAGCAAAGCAAAAATTACTGAAATACCTATACATTATTACTGAACCATTAGAGATTTGCTTTAGGGTCTACTGCTCACCACACAGAAAGCCAATTACTGAGACGAGGAGCATTGCCAGGGACGAAGGATTTAATTGGCTGCTGTAGCCAAGGAGATTGGAGATCTGTCTCAAATCCATCTCCCTCTGACTAAAATTAGGAGGTTTATATGGCAGGGAAGAATTGTAACCATGTGTGAAAAAAGACAGGAATTAGGGAGGGGTAAACAAGAGGAGTCAGTCAAACGGCAGCAGATGACCATCAGGCAACCATGACAGGTGAAGGGTCTGGCATCTCATTGTCCAGGTGCGGTGATCTGGTGAGTTTTAGTTCCTTCATACTATCTGGGAGAGCTTATGGTTGGTTTCCTGAGGAAGGAACTCAGTTAAGACAAATGTAACTCTCTCAAATTTTAAGATGGGGGGGGTGTCAATTTCTAGGTTTATTCAAAAGAAACTATAAGCATCAGTTCTATGAAACAAATGGGCTGGTTCAAAATCATTGTTGTGTTTAACTTTTATCACTCCCTGTCCCACCCCTATCGAAAATGTACATTTTGAACAATGGATTAGGTCCTAAGGGAGGATTAATAAAGTAAAGGATTATAACAAGGCTATGTTCACATTGCATCTCATAGAGTGTTAGGTTTTCTGAAGCATGCCCATTCCATATGCATTAGGGTTTGGAACAGAGTCACATTACTTTATTACCTGCATCCTGAAGACTTGACTCAATGTAGAGACAGCAGTGAAATCAAGAATCACAAATTTTAGGAGTAAGAATATCACAGTTTAAGATTCCCAAGCTATTATTCTGGCTGTATACAGGTCATATATCATTATTTGATGGTATTTTAAATAGCTGCAATTGTATAAGGAGGTTTTGTAAATTTATGAGAGAAAATGGCCTAAGACAAAGTCCTGAATAACACTAGATTCACCAGACTCTCAGAAAGAAAGAAATAGCAAAGAAGACTGCAAATTTCAAGTATGATGAAAGTATGGCCTCACATAGGCCATGGAACAAAAATAGGTTAAAAAAAAAAAAAAAAAGAGGTGCCGCTTTGCATCAAATCTTCCCAGTAAAACAAGAATAATGAGAGCTGAAGAGTTGCCATTTAATTTTGTTACAAAAAGGGCCATGTAAACCCCCAATATCTGCGTCCACAAAATGATAAGGAAGAAACCCAACTGAAGTGGATCCTAGACTTCTGAAACACTTTGGCAGTGAAAGAATTAAGATGTTCTAGAAAAAAAAATCCTTCCCTCTCTCACTAAATAATATGTTCACTTCATAATGAAATAATTATGCAACACAATAAAATAACCACTATGAAGGGGAGCAGTAATGTCAGAGGAATCTGAGTTTTCAATGCAATTCACACAAATTCTTCTTTTACCATGAAATAACCAAAATTCAACTATGCTTTACACACACACATGCAGTCCAAATTTAGAAGATGCTGACATGTTGTGGATAAAGATATCAATCACAACAATAACATCTAAAATATGTATAGAGCATTATTTATGTTAGGCACTGTGCTAGATGTAATACATAAACCTATATAATCTTGTTTAATCTTTATGTGCAGACAGAGCTATAGTAATCAAAACAGCCTGGCGCTGGCATAAAATCAAACATATAAACCAATGGAACATAATAGAAAACTCAGAAACAAATCTGTACACCCACAGTGATCTCTCTCCACAAAGATGCCATGAACATATGCTGGGGCAAAGACATTAGATTTTTATGAGGCCAAATTTAAGGTTTAGAAAAATGAGTTTTAGAGATGTTGAGTAACAGCCAACCGTATTTCCTTTGGCAACTCTATCTTGTAGAGCAGTTGTAAAGAAAAAAATGTAATGATGCTTCTGAAGTACCTAAACCAGTGTCTGGTTCATAAGAAGCACAGTGGGAAAAAAATGTTGTTGCTTGGATTTCTGTCAATGTTCTTTTGCTTGTCTTCACCCTGAAAGGGGCTTTTTCTGTATCTCTTGATCCCTTAATGCAATATATAGTACAAAGACCTAGAATACTTTTTACTGCATTTGCCTTTCCTATTATATATGTAATATAGTTTGGAAGTGTATCCCCATCCAGATTGCATATTGAAATATAATCCTCAATGCTGGAGGTGAGACATGGTGGGAGGTGATTGGATCATGGGGGCAGATTTCTCATGAATGGTTTAGCACCATCCCTTTGGTGCTGTCCTTGTGATAGTGAGTTCTGGTGAGATCTCGTTGTTTAAAAGTATGCAGCACTTCCCCGCTTGCTGTCTTGCTGCCGTTCTTGCCATGTGACATGCCTAGTCTTCCTTCACCTTCTGCCATGATTGGAAGCTTCCTGAGGCCTCCCCAGAAGCAGAGCAGACGCCAGTATCATGCTTTCTATACAGTCTACAGAACAGTGAGCCAGCTAAACCTCTTTTCTTTATAAATTACTCTGTCTCAGATATTTATTTACAGCAATGAGAGAATGGACTAATATGTTAGTGTTGCTATATTCTTTAATTTTGCTTTTTTTAAATAAAAAGATTTTAACAAGATTAATTTATTCAGTTAATTATTTGTATAAATCTGTATACTTATACCATATTTGCTTGTAATTCATTCTGGGATTTATTTGGATCATTTTCCTTCTTTCTGAAATAAGTTTCTTAGAAATCTTACTACCAGAGGCAATCTTGCCAGATAATTGAGCTTTGGTAAGGAGCAGCTGTCATAGCGGTTAGAAGAGACTCTGGAGTAGAGTGTCTTCAAGCTCTGCCCTGGCTTCTTGTACTAACTATGTGGCTTTGAACAAATCAGTGAGCTATGTTTAGTCTGGTTTCCTCATCTAAAAAATTATGAATAATTAAAGCAGGTACCTTATAGGGTCACTGTGAAGAATATATATATATATATATATATTTTTACAACTTCATCTTTTTTATCATTATTCAGCATAACATTAATATTTATTTTAGAATATTATTGCCATATTTTCAATATCTGAAGTGTTTGCAGATATATATATACACATACACATATCTTATACATGTATATTTTGTATATTTTGTATATAGGTGTGTGTGATATAATTATATATAATTATGAGTAATTTATGATATATTTATTCATGTGTTATTTTTGATTTGTTTATATATGAGTTATTTGTAAAATATTTATATTCAGGTGTTATCTATGATTAAAATTTTGGTTACCTGGAAATATCTTTTTCACTCTCCTTCTTGAAATATATTGTTTAAGCTATAAATTCTAAGTTGCTCATCTTTTTTTTTTTTTTTTTTTTTAGCATACTAAGAATATCATTTCACTCTTCTTTGCTTTCTATGTCAGTTGAATTGCAGTGTCTTTGAAAACAATCTTTTTTCTTCTCTCTGTATATTCTTCGACTATGGTCTTCTAGAGTTTCACTAAAAGTATGTCTAGGGTTGTGTTTATGTTTCTTTATAATTTTGGGGATTTATTGCATTTCTTAAATCAGCAAGTTGCGCTGTTTTTAATCAGTAAAGGAAATTCTCAGCCTTTTTCACTTCAAACATTACCTTTCTCACTCTCCTCCTACTTCCAAGTCTCAATGTCAATGTGTATGACTTTCTATCACTCTTACTTTCTAATCTTGCTTTCATACTCTCCATATTTGTATGTCTCCTGTGATATATTCTGGACAATGTCTCTTGACCAGTCTTCTAGTTTACTGATTTTTTCTTTAGCTACATCTAATCTGATTGTAAAATCAATGACTGACATTTTAAATATTAAATCATATATTTTTATTACCACATAATTATTTGTTATTTTTTTCAGTCTGCTAAGTATTTTTTACTTTTGAATACCTTTTTCCTGAAAGATTTTACAACTTTGTCTTTTTTATCATTCTTCAGCTTAACATATTAATATTATTTTAGAATATTTTTGTCATATTTTCAGTATCTGAAGTGTTTGCAGATCTGTTTTTCCTACTTGTACACAATCATTGGAGTGCTATTTCTTTGGTTTCCGAGATATACACACATACACATGCACAGACACGCACACACATGTTTTAATCCTTGAATAATTATTTGTGCAAACATTTAAAATCTGTGTTGAGATAAATTCCTCAAGAGAACATCTGCATTTCCTTTGCTGAGTAGCTGGTCCCTTCTAGCACAGATTAAACTCATATAGCACAGATTAAACTCATAGCTTAAGTTATTTTAAAATTTCTAATTATGATGACTTGGGGCTTTAAATCTAAAGGCTGTTTTATGGTTTTAGTCTCAGCTTGCCTTTGCATCTTCCTACGGCTTTGTTCACCCTCTAAACAATTTTCTTTACACTTCACTCTTTCAGGTTTTTTGTTGTTTTTTTTGTTTTTTTTTAATTCTCATCCTAGTGATATGCCGTTTACATTACTTAATTAATGTCAAGAGATTGTCCAAAGACTCCCTCTCTCTCCTGGACAAACTACAAGCTTTCAACTCTGTTTTCCATAGTGCATGGAAATTTCAAAACTTGAATCAATTTCATCAAGGGCTTGAAAATTCCTCAGGACAGAAGCAGCTATACTGGTCACTCTGATTCCTGTGTTATTTAATTTTGCAAGATAGTTTTTGCCAATATTATCTCTTGCCAACACTTTAAAAAGACCATTTTTTATTGTGTTTTAAAGGATAGTTGTCCTAAGTAACCCAGACTAGCATATTTGCAAAAATGAACTGGCTTTTCTGAATTTTGTTTTCAACAAGACTCTATTTTACTTTCTTTTTTTGTGCTATATTATATCAGATATTTGCTTAGGTTTTATTTATTATATTAAACTGTGATCTCCAAGTGGACAAAGATCATGGCTTTTAAAAACTCTTTTGTCTCTCATTTATTTCAGGATAATCATCCCTGAAACATAAGAGAAATTCAAACTTTGTTGAATAGAAACGTGTGCATCTGAATTTGTGTTAGAACCTTCAGAAGCTAATTACACCAATGTTATCATCATAATTCCAAATAACGTGTGTGAATTTTTCCTTTTAAAATTACACTGAAAGCTGAGGCATATTCTTTTTTTGTGAAATTCAAAAGCGCTGTATATTCACTCTGTGGAAGAAAATTTTTTATTTGTTGGAAACAAATATAAGTTAGAACCTAGTCTAGTGATAAGAAGAGTTATCAAATTGCTAAATAAAGTTTTAATTAGGAAAATAGATGTGATTGTAGAGTAATAAGATGAGCTTTAAAACATGATTCCTAAATTGACTTAGACTAAAATCTTAAATTCTATAATCTCATGATAATACTCATTTAGGAAAATAAATCTGGGTAGGTTTATTTAAATATCTCTTTACTACTTGCATTTTCACAGATCGATGCATTTGAGTAAACGTTTCTATATTTTCATTTCATTATACTTAATGTCTAAATAAATGAGTGTTCAGAAACATCTGCCTCAAAGTCATGGAAACTTCAAGTAGTAGCACATGTTAGTGAATCAGTTCTGAATGCATATGTTGATGCGTCAGTATCTTAACACTTTCTGCCTTCCACAATGCACATATGGTAAATTAGAATCTGTCATTTTGAGATTTATTTTCTTGTATTTAATTTGAGGTGACCACATAATAAATACATCAACAATGCCAGCTACTGGTTTTGCCTGGCAGTTGATATTTTCCATTTCTACATTCAAATTTTAATATGTTAACAATATTTAAACTTACAAAGATTATTCAAGTATTCAATATTTAATTTAAATATATTGAATTAAGTTTACATTTGAAAGTATGTGGTAGGTGGATGTGATGTGTTCATGTGTATAGGGGTAAAAATGTAAATTATTTGGGTAATAGGCTGTTAGCTAATTGTATTGTTAATTTTATTCTCCATTTTGTGGAAGTGAGTACATCCTGAGGATACTGTATTATAGGTATTGTGGACAAAACTACGACATGCAAAAATAACATTAATCTGCTAACAGTTAAATTTATGCAGAAAATTACAATAATAGCTACAGTACCTAGTTCATCTATCTAGAAAGATGAAGCATTTGAGTTTTAATTAAATGGATATATTTGTAAATAAAGATTTATTTATATTTACATATTCTATAATTTTATTAAATAAAATATTTTAAAATTATAAATATTAAATAAAATAAATATTATTTATCCTGCTTGATATATCAAAGCAGAACTGTGAAAGACAAAATGTAAGAAGGAAAAATGCCTAATTACCGCAGATGTAGAAAAGAAATCAACGTTGTATGTATGAGACATGCCAGATGATGCTTTAAAAACTGCTTTGAATTCTACAATATCATATAAAAAAGTAGGTTCTGCTGTTAAAGAGTTTGATAATCTTCACTTCGTTTATTATGCTGTGAGTTGAGGAGACTGTCCCCATTGGTCATTAAACTGGGTGTTTTCTGGACTCATGACCCTTTCCACCCCCTTCCCTTCTCTCTAACCTAACTACATTTCTTAGCAAAGCATGCATTAGTGTTTTTGTCTCTGCAAACAATACAAATGGTAGAAGCCGCAAAGGAGCCAGGAAGTGCTCAGTGAGTTGCTGCTGCCTTCCATTACATCTGGCCGCTCTGATCCTTAATTGCCTGTCACAGCCACTGAGCCGTGGAGCCAGCAGGGCTGCCACCTCCTGTTTGGTCAAGTTGTCATCTCCTATTAATCTGAACCCTGTTGTTTTTTCCATTGCCTTTCCTTTCTCACTCTAGACAGAATGAAAATCTATTATCTACATGAGCTATGAGTGTATCAAAATTTTAATTTTGAAAAAAAAAAACTGAAAAAAAGACTTTCCCATAAAAAATAAGTCCCTCAACAGGGCCGCCTGGTATTTTCTGTACCATGCTGCTTTTAAGGGCTCATGTCCTTTTTTTTTCTTTTTTTTTTTTTTTTTTCCCACTGAAGTGTTTGTATAGCACCAGAGATCATCTGGTGAAATTCTGCAAACTGTAAACAAAAACAAAATAAAAACACAAAAATTCAGGCAAATTTCTGAGGCCAGTTTGCTAATGGTCAGAAAGTCTTTGTTGAGTATTGGTTTCCACAGAATATTAGGGCAAACATATAATTTAGACAGAGCCTATTGTTTTCAGCATTACAGTTTGTTAGGTCAAGAGGCAGATATTATAGCATTGAATGTATTCAATGCTGATATATTTTCAGCTACTCAGCACCTTCCAAATAACCTCTTCATTCCAGTTTCACCAAAGGAGCTTATCCATGAGTCGAGGCTTTTGCAATGAAGACCCCTATACTTCCACTTGCTAGGGCTGTGAATTGAGACTGTTTCTTTCTTTCTGAGAAGAAACAATCTCAATTCACAGCCTTTTGTTTCTTTCTGAGAAGAAACGGACAACAACGATCAATAGAATTAAATAGATATACATGTAAATACATATACAAATATATCATCTTTGCTTTCCTTCTGAATTTTTTTTTAATAAAAGGAATAATCAGCTATTTCTTCACTTTGAAATTATTTGTGGATATTCTAAGACTGTTTTGGGGTATCTGCAATGAGTAAACATATGGCTGATTACTTCTAGGATTAACCCAAGCTTTAAAGGAAAACACAGGAAACAGTGCCTCAGATGTTTGCATTGTGCACAGAAGAGAGAAGCCAAGTAGAAGCTCAAAGTGCAGGGTTTGATGCGTTAGGTGTCTATTCTGTATAATACCAGTTTGGAAGATTAGCTGCAGTGACAGCTAAAAGATCCAAGATTATAAATACATTATTAAGTGAAAGAAAGAGAAAATATTTAACCTTAGGAGTAAATTCAAATGTAATGAACGTCTACTAATTTTGAAACTTGTTATTTGTAAAATTTTGCACTAGGAGTTCAGGTAATCTTCTCAAGAAAATTATAATACGATACAGAAAATACATCAACCCAAGTAACTCTTTATAGCATTAGTATCATAGAATATTATATAAGTTTGCATTTTGTGATTGTCAATTATTTTAATAATAATAATGACAACAGAAAGTTGACTCATTTTAGTCAAGCATTTAAGAATATAGGTATTCCCATTCCATAAGGAGGTCCAAACCCACAATTACAACTATTTAGAGAGGTTTTCAAGAACCTGGTCTGGAAGAGCTCCTCCATTATACCAAAGATATAAAAGTTGAATGATGAAAACAGAAGATACTTTTTTGAGAGTTGTTAGTATTTTCAGTAAAATCATCTACTTTGAAGGAAGAACAGGAAGATGCTTTTCTTCTGCCTCACAAGAGGGAAAAGAATTGGGTTGATCATTAGGAGAGGTTAATTCCTTATTTCATCAGATATAAATTCTATTATGTAAGTAAGCTATTGCTGTATAATAAACCCCCACATCTTATAGCTTGAAACAAATACTGATCATCTCAAAGCTTCTGTGGATCTGAAATCCAGAACCAGCTAGTAGGATACTTACTATGAGCTGATTTACGTCCCTCTAAAATTCATATGCTAAAGTCCTAAGTCCCAGTAACTCAGCATGTGACTGTACATGGGGATAGGGCCTCTAAAGAGATAAATAAGGTAAAATAAAGTCATTAGGGTAAAGCCCTAATCCAATATGACTGATGTCCTTACAGAAGGATGCAGAGATGCCAGAGGCATGTGTGCACAGAGGGGCAGCCATATGAAGAGGCAGCAGGAAGGCAGCCATCCAGAAGCCAAGGAGAAAGGCCTTAGAAGAAACCAGCCCTACAAACACATTGATGTTGAGTTTCCAGCATCCAGAGTCATGAGAAAATAAATTTCTATTGTCTAAGGCACTCGGTCTGTGGTATCTTGTTATATATCAGCCTTAGCAAACTAATGCACTACCTCTGGTTCAGTATTTCTCATGAGGCTGTAATCAAGCTGCCAGCTGGGGATGTGGTTTCATCTGAAGGCTTGACTGGGGGTAGGGGGAGTAATCTGGTTCTATAATCAGTCATATGGTTGTGAGCAGATCTTGCACTTTTGCCAGGTGGGTCTCTACACAGTGCTCCCTCACAACATGGCGGTTGGCTTTCCCCAGGGAAGCAATCCAAGGGAAAGAGAGGGGAAGCTCCCAAAGGGGAAGTCAAAGGCTTTTTATAACTGAATCTTGAATTCTATTCCAAACTCAAGGGGCCCCAACCCGAAGAAGGCAGGGATTATAGGGGACATGTTAGAAACTGCCTATCAAATTGAAAAAAAAAAAAAAAAGAAACACCATTATCTTAGGTCTCACCAAGAAAGAAACGTCATTGCCAGTGATCATAATACAAATACTCATTTCTGGAACGTTTGATGTGAAAAAATTCATACTGGTTTGTATGGAGTTTCTTCTTCCTAAGGCTCTCCCCTTTTAGTGGGATAAAAGTAACAATCACTGAACCCAAATATTTCTCATGGTGTCCCTTTATCCAAGGGAAACACACTCCCCAAATAGTAGCAGTAAGGCTTGGTTCAATTTTGTTACATTTTAAAGCTGACATTTCTTTCCAGCTTTCTTCTTCCTGGTTAGATAGCATGTTGTCAGATTAGTCTGGTGGGTAAGGATATATCCAGAGAGAAAGTGATTGTCTCCCCTTTTTTCTGTCATTCCTGAGCCCCTAATCTCCACAACTGGCAATTGTAAAGGGCTCCCTGACCTTCACCTATCACTAGGCTTTGCTAGAGATGTCGAATAGGGAGACTAGAAGAACCTCATATGGACCCTGCACTTTGTTTATTAAGATCTTGGAAGGCCAAATCTCCCTTTCCCTCTCTGAGTTCAAAACAAATTAAAAAACAAAGATACACAAGAGATGCAGAAATAAAAATGTCACCATTATTGCTGAGGATCTGATGGAAAATATGCCTCTGTATCTAAATGCCAGCAAGGCTTGCTACCTCTTTAATTCTGATGTAAACAACTTTACACTCTCCCGCTCTAAACACACACAACTACTCCACACCTCAGTGAACTAACAACATGGTAAACATCAGATATAAACACACTCTCTCTGCAGCAAGCTAACCCAAAATTAGTTTAAATAAAAGCATATCTGAGAATCTTCTCCCAGACTTGCCAATCAGATAAATAAATTGGTTGCCCTTCTTTTTCTTTGGTAAAGCAGGGAGTAGAGGGGAAAGCCAAAAATTTGCATAGTCTTCTTAAGCTTTTCATTCACTACTAGCTAAAACCAATTATAAAGACTGTGCTAAACCAGCCATGTGCTAGCCTCAACCTCAGGGCAGAAGACTGATGATCTGAAAGGGAAGTCTCCCTTCCACCGGCAAGAGACCTAAAAATAATATGCCAGGTTGAGTTTACACTCGCTGATCATGTTTCAAGGCTGCTGAAGCATAAACTGAGCCAAAGCCAACTCTAAGAGAAATACTTGAACACTCCTAGATTGCAGCAAATTTATCAAAAACACCTAGTAGCAAAAAAAAAAAAAAAAAAAGCCAGAAAAATATCTTAAGATTCTTGCAAATGGAAAAATCCCTGAACCAGGGCTCCTGAATACTCGGGAAGGAACAGGCTACTAAAATTTACCTTTACCTTTGACTACATGCTTTCCATCTGGAGCACTACAGATGCGCTCTCTCTCTCTCTCTCTCTCTCTCTCTCTCTCTCCCCCCCTCCCTCTCTCCTCTCTCTGTCTATCATAATCAAGCTCAGCCTGCCCATTCAGAATGCTTCAATTCAATAAATAGGATGTTTTATGGTGAAACTGGCTGCAAGCATCATGCTAGTTTTACTGGTTTCACAATCCCAAGGCAAGCTTCTACTGCAGCTACCCCGACAGCCTGAGCCAGGGTAAGACAACTGTGCAGATGACAAGCACAGAGTGTGGTTGTGGAGATGGTGATCACTTCACCCTGACTTGATCAGTTAAACAGCTCTGCAATAGCCTTCCAAGTCCCTGAGTGTGTGTCAGTGTATTTTGTGGCAAAGCCTGATAAAGCTGTTGGAATGAATTTGAGTCTTTCTTTTAAATGTTAAACTAGATACTTTTTTTTAAAGGAAAGAAGACGCTCTTTCAATTTAACATCGTGCCATGGGTATGCTCACGGAACTAGCATTGGTCTGCTATCATTTGCTCTTGAAGCCACGAAGTTGGTGAGAACAGGACATTAATTTACTCCACGATCATATTTTACCCAAAGGTTAAAGATTTACCCTCTAGTCTAATATCTGCCCCAAAGTATGCCCAATTTGTTTGTCCAATATGTTTTACCAGGTTAGGTAAAATGATAATACAGAGATCGATCTATGTAACATAGGATGTCCCAAATTAAAAACAAAGCTTAACTTACCAAATTCTGTAGGAAAAATCTCAGCTCACTAGATTAATTCCTATTGCCTTTATAATTCAAATTCCAAAGAAAGTTTAAAATTCTAACTTTAAGGTCTAAAGAAGTTAAAAGTCAAATATCAGTTCCAACTTCCTTATCTTGCTCAATTTCTCTCAGAAATGTGTAGTGAAAGCCTGCATTTCCTTTGGGAAATGACATTTCAGTTCTTTGCTTTGTCAACCATGGCCATTGCCCCACAGCCCTGCCATACCTATTAACTCCTGTCCACGAAACTGAGGAATCACCCTCCTTAAAGAACTGGAGCTGCTCTCAAGTCTTCTGAAAGCTGGAACACGAAGGGCCTATTGAGGGCTCATGAACAAGTCTGACTCTGCCAAACGGTTGTGTCTGTACGCAGCGTTTTCTGTGACATTAGGGCCTATTTCCATCTGCTTCTGAATTTTTCTACTGCTTTTAGAAGAGATGGGTCGGGTACAGCAGTTTCCATCTGTAATCTCAGCACTCAGGAAGGCCAAGGCAGGCGGATCACTTCAGCCCAAGAGTTCCAGATCAGCCTGGGCAACATGAGGAAATCCATTTCTACAAAAAATACAAAAATTAGCCAGGCATGGTGACATGTACCTGTGGTCCCAGCTACTTTGGAGGCTGAGTTGGGAGGACAGCTTGAGCCCAGGAGGTCAAGACTGCAGTGAACTACCATTGCACCACTGTACTTCAGCCTGGAAGACAGAGTGAGACCCTGTCTCAAAATAAAAAATAAAAAACGTAAGATATTAGGCATGTTCATGCTTCTTTCATTTGTGCCTTCTCTTTTGTACCTCTAACAGTGCGAGCACCATTTATTGTATTTGGTACCCAACTGTGTTACTATATTTTCTTTGTTTTCTGGCACAGAGATTTCTTTTGCTGATGTAATCTTAAACATCTCCTCTAGTAAAATATGTGGAATTATGAATTCCAGGATTTGTACCATCTTTTCCCTTCTTTCCCTTCTGCATGGGAAAACTGCCGCCTCGAGCTGTTATTTCATCAGATCACCTCTCACCCAGGACTCAACTTTTTTTTTAAAATGCAATAAATGGACAAAAAAAGGATTTCTGCAAATTAGCCACCAAATTTTCTCACATTTAATGTTGGTAAATTTGAATGCTACAAAGTGTTAAAAGAATAATTCATTTAAAACTATTATTTTTCTTCTGTATTCAGCAGTTTCTAGCATTTTTGCTACATTGCTATCTTTTCTTATACGTACATTTTTGTTGTGTTTAACGACATGTTTGAGAATTATTTGCAGGCACAATGACACTTCACATCTAAATATTTCAATATGTGTCCCTTAGGAAATAAGGAATGTCTAAATATTCATACTAGGATGATCACATTTGGGACATCTAACATTAATTTTGTAATGTTATCTAACATACAGATCATATTGAATGTTCTCCAAACGTTACAATATTATCTTTTAGGGCTGTTATTTATTTGTTCTGTCAATCCAGATTCTATCAAGAATTATACCTTGCATTAAATTCCTACATCTCTTAGGCTCTTCTATTCTAGTAGGGTTTTCAGCATTTTTTGTATGAATTTTTTTTGCCCTATTAGTTTCCTCATGGTTCCTACAGATTAAACACCTTTGGCAAAAAAATGTTTAATGTAGGTGGTAGCTTTCTTTTTAAATGTGTCTTGCCTTCCTGGTACCTTCCCTTAGGAGTCCTAATCCCATAAATCTCTTAGGTATGGTCTCTAGGGGAATAGGCAACCCCTGCCTACATGAACTGGGTCATCTCAGAACTCATTCAATAATTCTGTGGGTATTGTACTTCATCTTTCCAGTATTCCCTGTGAAATTCACTTACATTTTTACAGATTTATTGGTATGACTTCCCAAGTCTTCAAGAAACTTTAATCGCAACATGTGGCTTCAAAAAGATGCTTCTCCCTAGAGCCTAGGCTGCGTTTTTGACTCACTCCTGACTGCTTTCTGAGATACATGGGTGACTTGAAGCCCCAGTCATTCTTGCTGATATAGTAACAGTTGTAATACCTCCCCGTGTTTAGATACTCTGTTTGACACTGCTAAACTGTGGTGTATATTTTAAGCTGTAATTCTGTTATCATTTTATGTAGATCTAAAATTACTTCTAAAATCTCAAGTCTCTCGATATATATCCAGCTTCTCCTTGATGTTTCATAACAAATTTGCCTAGCTAGTTCTGTGTTTTTTTTGTTGGTGTTTAACTGAAATTGTTTCCAGATCAGAAATATGAGAAGTTGGGAATAAATGTAACCTTAATATTCCACAAGGCCAAAGACTCCATCTCTCTATGTCTTAGATGTAAAGTGTCATTGTGCCTGCAAATATCTCTCCTTTCTATCTCTCTGTATTTTCATCTGTCCAGCTAGCTGCCTAGGCTGGGAAGTAAACATGTCCTAGGATCTTTTTAAAAAAATTTTTTGTATATTTTTATTTTTCATTATATTTAAGTTCTGGGTACATGTGCAGATCCTGCAGGATGGCTACATAGTTATACACGTGCCATGATGGTTTGCTGCATCCACCCTCCTGTCATCTATGGATTTGAGAGCTCAAGATTTATTGAGGATTTAAGGGATGGGCCTGATCCACATGAAGCTCTAAGGATGTGTCACACTGCAGCGTTGTTCCCGTCTGGAAGAAAAGGAGTTGGACATGGGAACCCCAGATCAGTCCATTCATCCTTGTCTGCAAGCTACTCCAGAAGCAGGGGTAAATGGGCGTGGAGAAGGCAGTGGGGATGGCCATGATCTCCTAGGCAGCCAACCTCAATGATTTGAGGGTAATTCTCTGAAGAAGGGGACTTCTGCAAGCCAACAGCAGCTAACTCAAAACTGAGGACTGGGATTGCTGACTTCATCGGCTGATTGCAGGTAACTGACAGCATCTACTACTTGGGAGTCGGCTTAATCTCTATGTAAAGCCCAAAGAAGGGATCTTCTTAGAATGTGGGGTAATTATCTTCCATTGTACCTCAGCTCTTGACTCTACTTGTCAATTCTGGAGCAACTACAGATATACCATTCTATTTCAGTGTGCGCACACAGATTTATTTTTCATGTAGTTATTATTTAGTGTTTTCTGGTTTTGTTTGTTTTGGTTGCCAGCTTCTATTTTCTCTGCCTAACCCCAGCCTTGGGGAGAGGCTAAATTTAGGAGTCCCATCTATCATAGAGAGGAAGGATGGCTTTTAGAGTTTCCACTCCTCTGATCCCTCCTGTCCCTGCCTCAGTATGCCCGAAGCATGATTTTTTACCTAAGCACAGACTGAGAGTTCACTCATCTTAGGGACAGTGTCCAGGTGAGATGTTTATGACTAAGACTCCTTTAAGAGCCACGTAGGTTGTGCTTGCTACAAGGCTGCTCATCAGCCTTCTGCTCTTTCCTGAGGGATTCTTAGTATCCAGCTAATAAATTCTCATTTTCTGGAAGTTAACTGGATTCCATTTCATAGAAATTTTCTATTGGGCCGGGTACAGTGGCTCACGCCTGTAATCCCAGCACTTTGGGAGGCCGAGGCGGGTGGATCATGAGGTCAAGAGATCGAGACCATCCTGATCAACATGGTGAAACCCCGTCTCTACTAAAAATACAAAAAATCAGCTGGGCGTGGTGGCGCATGCCTGTAGTCCCAGCTATTCAGGAGAATGAGGCAGGAGAATTGCCTGAACCCAGGAGGCAGAGGTTGCGGTGAGCCGAGATTGCGCCACTGCGCTCCAGCCTGGGTAACGAGGGAAACTCTGTCTCAGAAAAAAAAAAAGAAACTTTCTATTATGTACATGGGTTTAAAGGTTCACATAATCTAACGTTCCAAGCGATACAGCTAGTAAGCTTTTTAGCTGTACCTAGAGCTCAGGTGTACAGAATATTCAAGGCTGATCTCTTAGTCTCATTCTTTTTCTATTTTTATTTATTGTCAATTATAACGCACAAACTATGCAGTTACTCAAATTGTTCAAACACAAATATTTTCCTAGGGAGAAAAAAGTCTGCATTGCTGCATGGCTATATGTGGGTAAGAACTTTAATAAACATCATGTAATTCAATTTTAAAGACATTTTCTTTAATAGCATCCCAAAGGGCCAGTGAAAGATGCCCATGATAAGGCTTCTTTGCAAAGCTGATGATTGTGAGTGGGGCTTTCTCTGGTTGAGTTGCCTGCATCCTGTAACCCCTTCAGAAACAGCCTTCTGGAAAATGTGAGAAGGACATTTCAGAGGGTGGGGCACTAGCCAGTTCTCTTTTCCGAAGGATGCCTGAGAAAGGGAAATAAGGGAGAGATTTCCATGGGGACCACACCCCAGCGTGGGCTCTGGTAAAACCAGTCTGTTTTCTTTTGCCCTGACCAAGGGGCAGTCTGGGATTTCAGGGGCCTCCAATTCTGACAGCCACAGGTGTGATTCAAGGACTGGAATCCTATTTTTTTCCAGGATGTTACATCTTCACAGGAGAAGTAAAAGAAATACACAATGAAATTCATTATGAGATTTTACCAATCTGTGTAATTTGACTGAAATGCCTGACTGTAGATGGAGCCTGTTACACATATCCCTTTTCAGAGCTGCTTCCTTACATACTGCGTGGAGTATATATTACAACCTTCTTAACACGTAGCCCCATTTCAAAGGTCATTCTTTGCCTAACAATCTTTCCATGCATATTTCTGCTTCAACACTATTCTCTTCTTTCTCCAGAGATTACTAATTAACTCAATATATGTTTATGTCACTGTTTTTACTTTAGGTCTATTCATTACAGCAATTGTTTTCTTTTACTAAAATTTCCATTCAATCTATCTGGCTAGAATGTAGGGAACTTAGAAGATGGAAGACATTCTGTGCTAGATTGGATATATACCATATTTTAGCTAAGAATTTATTTTATATACACTTGATAAAGAAGTTTAAAGTTGTTTTTTTTTGTTTTTTTTTTTTTTGAGACGGAGTTTTGCTCTTGTTACCCAGGCTGGAGTGCAATGGCACGATCTTGGCTCACCACAACCTCCGCCTCCTGGGTTCAGGCAATTCTCCTGCCTCAGCCTCCTGAGTAGCTGGGATTACAGGCACGCGCCACCATGCCCAGCTGATTTTTTGTATTTTTTTAGTAGAGACGGGGTTTCACCATGTTGACCAGGATGGTCTCGATCTCTTGACCTCGTGATCCACACGCCTCGGCCTCCCAAAGTGCTGGGATTACAGGCTTGAGCCACCGCACCTGGCCAAGTTTAAAGTTTTAAGTACAGGAATCTGGTAAAAACATTCAACAACTTATTTTCTTTAAGGGGAGACAGGTTTGAAAGGCATTTTTTTTTTCCAGAGTTTGAAATCATCTTTATCTTTCCAAGAATTCTGATGGCAAACGCACACACACGTGCACATACACACAGTAAGAAAATCAGTGAGAACAAGCAATTCAAATACTCTTTGTCACTAGGAGGCATTAAGTAGAAAATATGCTGTCTTCCCTATTCCCAGACCTTTCTCTTTGCATCCCAATTCTTGGGATGGACAAGTGATGGTAAAAGCATAGAACAGAGGGGCTAGAAGATGAAAAGGCTTGAAAGTTTTCAATAGCAATGGATATTCATGGACTTCCAAGATTTTGTAAGCCTAGAGTTGATTGAGGAAGTTTAGAAAGGTAAATATGGAACAGACTGTGAAATAGACCATATGACATGTGGTGGAATTTAGACTTATTGTGCAGTAAGCCACTAAAATATCTTTAGCATTGCAATGACAACATAGCTATATTTAGATTTCAGATAGATAGCTCCCTTACCAGAGGATGAATTAGAAATAGTGAGATAAGGCAGAAGTCATTTGAAGCAACACAAAGAAAGATGATGAGAGTATTTACTAAGAAAGTGGCTATAGAAATCGAGATGAAGGGGCATAATTAAGAAAGTTTTAAAGATAAAAACAAACAAACTTGGTGACAAGTTTGATGTGTAGGAAAAAAGGAAAATGTGCTGCGTCTGTTTTATTCTTCTTAAAAATATATTAGAATGAAAACCCTTTATGCCCTTGGTGTTTATTGGGTCTCGTCACAAAACTTCTAGTCACTTTGATAGTTATTTTCTCCTTAAACATGGAGATAGTCCAGGTTTGGGGCATCTCCTGCTGGCCCAGAGGTCCTACTGCCTTACATTTTACAGAAAAGGACAAAGAACAGTGTAATTAAAAACTAGAGTATGGAATCCTTTTCCTCCAGGGTTGTATGTAACAATGATTGATGTGATACATTATATCCTAAGGCACAGATAATAAGGAGTGTCTCCAGGTAAATAGAAAATATATAATTTCCTTGACTCTAACCCTGTCTTCCTGTAATTTTTACTTCTGAATCCATATAATATCAATCTATAAACTAAGCCTCTTAAAACCTGGTATCAACCTTATTTTTAAGAAGCTTTGCTCAGTAGCTTGATGCTTTAACATCAAATAGATTTCACCACAGGTCCCTAAATGAACGCATGTGCTGGGTCTAGTCACTGGGTGTTTTCATTGCTTTCTCAAGTCTAATTCTATTGCATCCTTAAATTCTAGATCTCTGAACTGGTTACCCTCCTCCCTCAGGGTCAATCTGCAAGTACCCAAATTTCTTCAGGACTGGAATGTGTCTTCCCTTTTTATTTACATTGAGAATGAGAGGGGTTCCCTTGTATCGGATTTGCAAATGGTTGTGTTCCTAGCATTTGCTTCTAGTCCATGGTGAAGTTTACAGCTTGTCTTAATTGCAGATTTGAAGTTATGGGTCCATGATATGGATCTACCTTTAACCATTTCTGGATCCAGGATTCTATACCCCAGCCTTCTGAAAACCACCTCTTCCATTTCGCCAGGCCCCACTAGACTTCCTGCCTTCTTACTGTGATCTCCACCAATAGTCTACCCCCAGCAGCCATATGTTCACTTATAACTCTATGAGGCTCCTCTCCTAAGCTTGTAGAGCCTCAGCATTGTGAAAGTAGAAGTTTCTGCCTTTCCATTCAACTTATGTCAGCATTTAGAATCACTTAGCAATCTCTCACGTCTACATGGTTTTGCAACAAAATTACATAGACCCAACTGATATGAAAAGGAAAGTGTTTAGTGTCAAAAATGTAATCATTTTGTCAGAAAGAAATGAATATATTTTCCTTAGGTCCCAATTTCTCTATTTTCTCTTGTCTGATTTTACTGGAAAAGAGTCCGGAGACGAGTGTATGTCACATTTTGTTGCACTGTATCATTTCTACCTTCTACCAAGATAGTAACGTAATGATACTGTGTCAAATATTAAAAACTCTGCTAAAAATAGAATAAAGGTTTGTTTTTTTTTTAAGTCATATATCTACAAAAACAAGGGGAATAGGAAAGAAAACAGCTGCTGCAGAGTTTGAGTGAGTAACTTAATGAGCTAAAGAAAGCTAAACCTAAGCTGTACCTAGGTGTTGGCCAGAAATTTCTGATGAAAATCTGGAAAAGAAGACTGTTTACACCACAGATTCCTAGGATGGCTCAAGAATTGGAAGCTCCAAGTTGCTCTGGAGTTTCCCATAGGGCTAGAAAGAGCAGACTCAATTGAGTCTTCTCAATTATAGTTGAGAATTAAGCAACTGTACATCTTTCCCAAGTTACTGAGCTAGACAAACAACTCCCAACTCTAAGGCAGAAACTTGGAGCTTTAAAAATCAAAGGAGAGAGCCAAGAAAACAGAAATTCTTGACTATGAAATCAAGTACAGCCGATGTCAGACACATTGTACTGAAATAAGCAAAATTAAATAAAAATCTACACCCTGAATTGTGAGATCTCCAACTCCCAGTATTTGGCTCTTGTGGGCATCATTGCTAATTTTTAATCAATATTTACTCTCTTTTTATTCCTTTTAGTAATAGAAATGTTCATTGCTCTAACTTTTGTCTGAGCACATGGTCACGCAGGTAAACATGACTCTTCAAAGTTGCCACTGCAGCTGGTAAAGCCATGTGACTCCATTTGCAATAATGGGACACAAGTAGAAATGATGTGTACAATTTGCATATCACATTTTTATGAGACAGCTGCTTACTCTGCATTCTTTGCTTCTTTCCTCTGGTCGAGAAATAGGTAAGTTTTGTGGAATGGGGGTTTGTACCTGCCCTGTACTACCTGCTTACATTGAGTCTATTTCATGAAAGAGGACCAACTTTTATCTTATTAGAGATATTGCATTGTTATGTATCTATAGAAATTTTACAAGTAGTCTAAGAAATGCTTAATTGCTGGAAACATATTTAAATTCTACTCTGGAGAAGGTGATATGTCTCACAACATATGACATGACATGAGATACCAACCATTGGAGACAATAAAAACCTTAATATGATTACTGAAGTGAAGAAGAAATTGAATATCTGCCCAAGATTGCCATAAAATATTTAGTGCTTAACCTGAAATATCAACACACAGATAATCGCTATTAGACGGTTAAGAAAAGCCTGTGTCCTGAAATACAGAGACATGTGTAAACCGAAAGAATCACAGGAACTGAGAGGAAACCAAAGACAATGAAGGGGGCCAAGAAACCATCTGTAATTATTATCTTTAAAAGGTAAAAAAACATATTGCAGTCATAAATTAACAACAGAAGTAACATTCAAAAGAAAAAAAAATCCTGAAAGATAAATAATTTGATAACAAAGTTTTAAAAATCAATAGCATATTTAAGTTAAAGAAAGGAGATAATTTTCACAATAATAGGACCAAAAAGGAGAATAAAGTTAAGAAAATGTCAAGAACATCCCAGGAAGTACATTTACTTAATAAAATTGTTAGACCATAAAAGTAAAAAAAAAATAAAAAATAAAAAATGAAAAATAAAGAGAAAGACTTAAGCAAAAGCAAAAGAAAAGTTAAATATCCCACTAAACACATGACTTTACAGTTGTAAATGCCATGGTCTGAAAAGTAACCAAAACAATGTTTTATCCTCATAAAATTTCAGAATCTTAAGTACAAAGAATATTCTTAAATTACCAAAGAAATCAGTTACATGCAAAGGATTAAAATTCAGGATGTCTTTGGAGTCATCAGTAACTATGAAACACATAAAGAAATGTTTTTAAACTATAAATTTAAAAAGTCTTCCAGAGAAGTTTTTTTATATTTGCCAAAAGACAAAATTACAACAAATTTAGTGAAAGATCTGCTTGGCTTTTTATTTGCAAATCATGAATCAGTGCAGCGTCTATTCTACAAAAGGTCCTGAGGACTCCCACTGGACAAAGGCAGAACAGTGGATCTTGTAAGGTGGGAACAAGAAGACAGAGCATTGGTAGGAAAGCTATTGATTAACATCAGGGTACATTTTTTTTTTTAAGTTAAAATAGAGGGGAGTTTCTTATTATGGTGGCGCAGGCAGACTGGAATTTCTTGTTCTAAGGAAAAACTGGTCTGTTTGGGATCTACCTACTCCCTTAAAGTTTTAATTTGGTTCTGTGGCACTTAGCATGAGTGACTCCATTTTTATTTGTCTGGTCTAGTAGGGTCTAGTGGAATCCACAACAGTGGCGTTTCATAATTTTATCCTATTTGATGAAATTATAAACATGATGAAATTGTTGAATAATAAAGATGTGTTCAGACATTAAAAGTCACAAATTTAGCCTCCATGCACTCTTTCTCAAGAAACTGCTATAAGATTTAGTCTACTAAAATGAAGGAACAAATGAGAGAAAAGGAAAGGGAAAACATAGAATTCAGCAACAGAAGACTCAGCTGGGAGAAAATTAAAAGAAATTACCAGAAGAATGTAAAGGGATATACTCAGATATTAGCTCAGCCCAGTAGCAGGCCTGGAGAATGAGCAGACAGTGTTAAATTCAGAAGAATAATTCCAATAGGGAAAAATGATGATGATTTGGGAATATTGCAAGTTGAGATACATCTTGGAAAGAGATTTAGGGAATGGATGATTGATATATACTAGATAAGTATAAGTTAGCAAAATGAATAAACAGGACTATTGCTAATGCTATAGAAAATACATTTTAAAAGAGGAATATATAATCATAGATTACTTGTATGATTTACTGACATATTATTTGATAGCCATAATAATGTAAATGCTTAGTGTTGATTTAACTTAAAATTATGACATGACTATGTCAATACCATCAAAGGAAGGGGAAGTCTGTGTGTGTGTTTGATCCCAGTGTAAGAGAAGAGAGTAAAATCTTTGAGAGTTTGAATTTCGTAGTTATTATGCAAAATAGAATTTTTAAAAAACAAACCTGGCTTACTTACAAGTATAAAGATATATGCCGGGATAAATATTTTAAATGTAGAAAATTTTTCCTAGAAATTGAGAACCCAGGACTGTTTTTTTCTAATGTTACTGTCTTACTGTTATTTACGAAACTCATGTAACAGTTTCACTATATCAGCTCTTTCTATGTATTATTGATTTTAAAAATTAAAGTAAAAATTGCATTTAAACATAGTTACTCCCACTGTATTTGTCTTCTAGGGCTACAGTAACGAAGGCCACAGACTAGGTGGCTTAAACAAACAGAAGAATTTTATTTTCTCACAGCTTGAGAGGCTGGAAGACCAAGATCAAGTTGCCAGAAATGTTGGTTTCTGGTGAAGTCTCTCTTTTTAGCTTGTGGACAGCTGCCTGGCTACAGTGTCTTCACACAGTTGTCCTTCATATACTGGCCCCTCTGCTGTCCACTTAAGGACACCAATCCAATTGAATTAGGTCCTCCTCCTACAAACTCACTTAACCTTAATTACCTCCTTAAAGTCGCTATCTCCAAATGTAGTCACATTGGGAGTTAGGGCTTTAATATATGAATTGGGGGTGTGTGTGATGAGAGTGACATAATTCAATCCGTAATACCCACATATCTCTAATTGTTTAAGAATCTGTCAAATTCACACATTCACATATGTTGTTTAAGCCAACATCTATTCTGATGAACAAGAGCCTGAACTGTTGTTAAATATTTCTATTATAATTTATTCTGTAAACACACATTAATTTCTTTGAAATACTTCCAACTTTAATAAACTGAGTCTTTTACAGTGGCTTTCTCAAACGTTTTTAACAGAGAACTATTTCTATTAATGGACATAGAATATTTCTATTAAGAGCTTTTCAATTGTTAAAGGTCTATAATATAAACTAAAGCATCATGCTTTTTAGTTTAAGTCAAAGAGACATAAGAATGGAAAGATCACCAAATATACGCTCTTAATTTTCAAAACTGAAATTGCTAATGCTAATTTTTATTTGTGCACCTGCTGCTAAAAACCAAATGGTCTACTCACTTCCTTCCTATGGTTGCAAATACATGCCCTTTGATTAGTGGCTGCAGCTGCTCTCCAAAGAACATGAAATTGATTGCAAATCTGCCTCTTAGATTAGAGGTCAGCTGCAAATGTTTGTTCCAAAAAGCAGGACTTTTTGTTTCAGTTGCTTGTCATATTTTACATGAGGTAAAAGCATGAGCTTTGGAGTTGAGATTTAATTCCTAGGTCTCAAACTACTCTAAGCTGATCCTTGTTCTGATTCTGCAACTTGGTAAAATTAATGAGCCTGCCATATGCAATTGTCTAAAGATTAAATGAGATAAGTCATGGAGAGGGCTTAGATCAGTGCTGACTTCCTAGCAAGTGCTCAGTAAACATTAGTTAGTATGTTGCAAACCTCTATTTGTTTCAGTCATTTCACTCATGCCTTACTGCTTAGGATTTTATTGCAATAAAAATTTTCAAATGGCTTTATGAACCTCTGCAAAGTGTTTCCCCAAAGAGTTAGCAGCACCAATACCCCATTGCTTCCTTAGGCTGCTAAGGTGGCCCCAAAATGTATGTGATATTTCCCAAAGAAATTAGGCCATTCAACTCAACAACTTCTATTTTAAAAATTACATTTGGTTCATCCAAAAGATGTCTATAATGTTGATAAAGAATTTTAAATGAAAAAAACAAACTTACTTTCTCATTTTTTTAAAAAAATCATCATTTTGTAGTAGTAAAGTCCTTGGTTAAATTAACTGCTGAATAAATGTGAACTTCTTTAATTTATAAGCAATGTTTTACATATATTAGGTGCTCAATAAATATTTATTACATAAGTACAATTCTGTATATAGTGGAGACTTTATGAACTAAGCTGATTCGATTATTTTAAATCATGTATGATTTCTTATGCACCTGAAATACCATGATATATATTTTTATTTAATTTTTAAAAACAGTGATATGCACTTCTGGTAATGAGACTACACAGATCGAGTATATACAATACTAAATTTATGTTAGAGAAGATGTAAATCACTTGTATGACTAAACAGAGCTTTCTTTTTTAAAAAAAATTCCATACTTTCTGACATTTGTTGGTAATGTTTCATTTTACAGGGTGGTTGCCATATTGTGTGATGTGTTGCATTTTTTTTACTGTCTTTTTCCAAAAGAGACTTACAAAATAGAGATCTGTTATATAAAAAAGAATAAGAAAGAGAAGGAGAGATGTAAGAGGTTGGGTCGTGCTTTAATCTTAATTAAGAGCCTTTCTGGAAAAGCCTGTAGGCAGTACAATGTTACAATGTCTCCCTTCAAGCAAGGAGCTCTGGGGGAAATGTATGAGTCAATAAACCACTGTTCTTTTCCTTAAGTATTAAGTGCTCCTTGAAAACTCCCAGGTTTGCTTGTGTTTTTTTTTTATTGTTGTTTTCTGTTTGTTTGTTTGATTTCTTTCTTCCTCTCTGGAGGTTGTATAGAGGTAGCCTAGTCCTGTGTTAAATAAGCTTTTAGCCATAAAAATAGGTTGTTTGAGCCGGGGAGGTTTGTCTTTTTCAATGATACCTAATGAAAACATTTAGAAAAATCTCCCATGGAATGACTTTCACCTGTGGCATCACCCATAGCAGGAAAAAAAAAAAAAAACCCAAAAACAAAAACCCTTCTCCTTTAAGTGGGCATCTCTGCAAAGAAAGGGTGCTGATCTGGAGTGACCCTTCTGCGGCATTCGTTAATCGTGGATGACAGCTAGTGAAATGGGACTGGACGCAGAGCAAATTGCTTCATTAGTAGCATAGACTAAAGGACCTGTGAAGCTGCAACCTGCATTTCCTAATACATGGGTTGTGTAATTTGTTCATTTAACTCCCACCATTTAAACCGATATTGTCTACTTACGCTGAATTCTGAAACCAATTTTAAACAAGTAATAATAATTGCCCTGTTACAGTACAAAATTGTTATATTTTTTCTGATTTTTCTATGTTCAAAAACAGTCATATTTCAGAGAAATTGTGAGTTTGCTTCCAGACCACTGTAATAAAAGGAGTATCACAATAAAGGGAGTCATACACATTGCTTGGTTTCCCAGTGCATATAAAAGTTGTGTTTACACTATAGACTATTAAATGTGCAATATCATTGTACATACCTTAATTTTAAAATACTATATTGCTAAAAAATGCTAATGATTATCTGAGACTTCAAGTCATAATTATTTTACTAACGGAGGATCTTGCTTCCATGTTGGTGCCTGCTGATGGTCAGGGCAGTGGTTGCTGAAACTTTGGGTGTGCTGTGGCAATTTCTTAAAACAACAAAGTTTCCTACGGTGACTCTTTCTTTCAGGAATGCTTGCTCTGTAACATGAGATTCTGTTTGATAACATTTTGCCCTCGGTGAAATATCTTTCAAAATTCGAGTCAATCCTCTCAAACCTTGACACTGCTTTAATCCCTAAGTTTATAAAATATTCTAAATATTTTATTGTCATTTCAGCAATGTTCACAGCATCTTCACTAGGAGTAGTTTCCATCTCCAGAAACTCTTTTCTTTGCTTATGCATAAGAAGCAACTTCTCATCCATTCAAGTTGTATCATGAGAGGGCAGCAATTCAGTCACATCTTCAGGCTCTGTTTCTAATTCTCGTTCTCCTACTATGCACCCCATTTGCAGTGACTTCCTCCACTGAAGTCTTGAAACCCAGTTCTTCCAAACTCCTGTTAATGTTGGTATTTTGACCTTCTTCCGTGATCACAAATGATCTTAATGGCATCTAGAATGGTGGATCCTTTCCAGAGGTTTTTAAAATTTTTATTATTTTACCCTAAGTTCTGGGATACGTGTGCTGAACGTGCAGGTTTGTTATATAGGCATACACGTGCCATCATGGTTTGCTACATCCATCAACCCACCATCTAGGTTTTAAGCCCCACATGCATTAGATATTTGTCCTAATTCTCTCCCTCCCCTTTCACCACCCCCCCCAACAGGCCCTGCTATGTGATGTTCCCTTCCTGGTGTCTATATATTCTCATTGTTCAGCTCCCACTTATGAGTGGGAACATGTGGTGTTTGGTTTTCTGTTCCTGTATTAGTTTCCTGGGAAAATGGTTTCCAGCTTCATCTATGTCCCTGCAAAGGATACGAACTCATTCTTTGTTATGGCTACATAGTATTCCATGGTGTATATATGCCACATTTTCTTTATCCATTCTGTCATTGATGGGCATTTGGGTTGGTTCCAACTCTTTGCTGTTGTAAATAGTGCTGCAATAAATATATGTGTGCATGTCTCTTTATAGTAGAATGGTTTATAATCCTTTGGGTATATACCCAGTAATGTGATTGCAGGGTCAAATGGTATTTCTGGATCAAGATCCTTGAGGAATGACCACACTGTCTTCCACAATGGTTGAACCAATTTACACTCCCACCCAAAGTGGAAAAGTGTTCCTATTTCTCCATAGCCTCACCAGCATCTGTTGTTTCCTGACTTTTTAATGATTGCCATTCTAACTGGCGTGAGATGGTATCTCATTGAGGGTTTTAAATGTACTTTGCCTAGATCCATGAGGAAGGAATTACTATTTATAGCAGCTGTAAGCCTTAGAAAATGTATTTCTTAATGACTCAAAAGGCAAAATAACTCCTTGATCCACGGGCTGCAGAATGGATGTGGTGCGAGCAGGCACGAACAACATTAATATTCTCATACATCTCCATCAGAGCTCTCAGGGGACCAGGTGCTTTGTCGAAGAGTAATATTTTGAAAGGAATCTTTTCGTAAGCAGTAACTCTCAACAGTGGACTTATAATATTTAGTAAATCATGCTGTTAATACATATGTTGTTATCTAGGCTTTGTGGTTCCATTTATAGAGCAAATGCAACACAATTCTTAAGGGCCCTAAAATTTTTAGAGTGTTAAATGGGCATTGGCTTCAACTTAAAATCACCAGCTGCATTAGTCCCTAACAAGAGAGTGAGCCTGTCCCTTGAAGCTCTGAAGCCAAGTACCGTCTTTTCCTCTCCAGCCGTCAAAGTCTTGGATGGCATCTTGTTCCAATATAAGGCTATTTTTTTTCATCTACATTAAGAATCTGGTTTTTAGTGAAGCCACCTTCATCCATGTTCTTAGCTAAATCTTCTGGATAACTTGCTGCTAGAGGCCTAGCTTTTAGCCTGTCTTAGCTTTTGACATGTCTTCCTCCCTAAGATTCTGATTTAAAGTGAGAGACATGTGACTCTTCCTTTTACTTGTACTTAGAAGGCATTATAGGTTATTAGTTGGACTAATTTCACTATTGTATAACAGTAGTGATTAAAAAGGAGTGAATAGAAAGGCTCAAGGAAAGAGAGATGGAGAAGTGGCCAGTCAGCGGAGCAGTCAGAACACATACGACATGTAGTGTTGGTCGTCTTCTACAGGCACGGTTCATGGTGCTTCAAACAATTACAAAAGTCTCATCAAAGATCACTGATCACGGATTACCATTAGAGATACACTGATAATGAAAAAGTTTGAAATATTATGAGGCTTAGCAAAATGAGACCTAGGGACATGAAGTGAGCACATGCTGTTGGAAGGATGGCACCAATCATCTTGCTCAAAGCAGGATTGCCACAGTCCTTCAATGTCTTAGAAAAATAAAGCAGTGTCTGAGAGGCATAAGAAAATTAAGCACAATAAGGTACCTGTATAGTATATAGCCACGGTATAAACAATAAGATTGTCACAAAAATAATTAAAAATAATTGACTATAGTGTTTAATCTTACAGCACATGCATACCCTAAGGGAGCAGGTAGAGGCAACAAATTAGCACACTTTCATTTTGTTCATTTACTAATCCTATCAGGACAGAATGGAATTAACCATTTTAAACCATCATTTAGTTGGTTTTAGCAATATTTTGCAACTGCAGAAATAAGTGTTTCAAAATTATACTGTAACCATAAAGTGTTTCTCAATATATATGCTCTTAATCTTCAATAGCTAGGAGCATGCAGTGTCCACTCATTCTGTTGCTAACTACTGGAAGAGACATTTGACCACTGGAAGCAAGTTGAAAACAAGGTATGAAACTATATGACTGAGAAAAATTTCACAGTACACTCTCCAATGAAGAGGAAGTGTGACATTATTGAAAATTAGTTTTTTTCCCGAAGAAGAATTCTATTATACATGGTAGAAAAGTATAATAGAATTATGCCTTGGTAATAAAAATTATAAGCTAAATCATACAAATGGATGACAAAACAATGAAATTTATTTCAAATATACTTCTAGGCAAAGACGAGAGTAACAGAAGGAAAAGGTAAAAAAGGAAAAGGTCGTTTGTTAAACATGATAATGATGGATCGTCTCATGAATTTTAAGCCTAGGGCTGGGGTGGGCTGACTCTGTGAAGGGTCTGGTGCGTCCTATGGTCTCTGTTGCAACTGCTCAACTCAGCTATTTTAGCAGAAAAACAGCTTCTGACAATGCACAGACAGACAGGTATGGCTGTTTGTCAGTACAACTTCATTCGCAGAAACAGGCAGAGAGACACATTTGTCCCAGGGTCCATTATTTGTTGAACATTTATTCTAGAGGAACTTAAGGAGACTTACTTTTCAAAGAAACTCTGCTATTCAAATAAGCTCTTCAACCAAATAAAATTAATTTAGGATTGATCAGAAAGATAACCAGGCATATTTCAAGATATTCTATTCTATCAAATCTCTAAATATTATTTTGAGGTCATTTAGAGTTGCAGTCCCGTGTCCAAAGCAGTTAATTTAGGCAGTTTAGAAGCATTGGCATTGATACATTAATTACTCATTAATTAATATTGTTGTTGCAATATCTCATGTTTGGAAATTATCAACTCATATTCAGTGAATGTACAGGGCAGGGATAATGAGCAACACTCGAATTTACTCAAGTTCAATCTCATTTTTGAAAGAATGTATTGTTTCTCTCCCACTAATTTATTCCAATGGACACATGCAGAATGATGTGTCCATTGGAATACTTTTAAGTCTGTTTTCCTAACCTCCAATAGGTATATGCTACTTGTAAGGCATTAAATATAGTGAAATCCTGTAATTACAAGTTTTCAATAGTTTGGTTGTCAAGTCATTTTATTTTTTGTTTTTGAGATGGAGTCTCACTGTCACCAGGCTGGAGTGCGGTGGCACAATCTCGGCTTACTGCAACCTCCGCCTCCTGTATTCAAGTGATTCTCCTGCCTCAGCCTTCTAAGTAGCTGGGATTACAGGTGTGTACCACCACACCAAGATAATTTTGGTATTTGTAGTAGTAATGGGGTTTCACCACGTTGGCCAGGCTGGTCTTTAACTGCTGACCTCAGGTGATCTGCCCTCCTCAGTCTCCCAAAGGCTGAAATTACAGGCATGAGCCACCGCACCCAGCCATCAAGTCATTTTTTAACTACAAAAGCAAAACAAACAATGGCAATACTAGCTACAATTTGTTTAGTATCTCATTTATCAATTCTCACAGCAATAAGAGTTAACACTCCTATTTTAAAAGGAAAGAAAACACTTGGAATTTAGGTAATGACCAGAGAAGACATAGGCAATCAGGAATGGCATCAGAATTTAAAACCAGGTCTCATTTGTGATTCTTAAATTTTTTGCACCACAAAATAGTTAACAGGGTCCTACTATAAGTCAGGTGCTTTATGTACAGAATTTTAATCTGCAGCAACCCAGCAAAGTGAGTGTCCATGTTTATCTTGTATAATTGAGAAATCATATGTGAATTACTTGTCCATAGTCACAGAGTCAGCAGAGCCTGGAAAGGAAATTGATCTCCCTGTCTGAGGACTAACACTCTCCCTACTAGGCCCAGCTGCTGATGTGTGAATGTGAATGGGAAGGCATATTTCAAGCAAACTAATTTAATGCTTAGATTTGCATTAAAAGCAAAGCCTGTTTGAGATCAACAAAGAAATAGAATGGGATTCTGAGTATGAGAGAAAGTGAGAAGACATGTTTAAAACAGAGAAAAAAAATGGTGGAAAAACAAAAGGTTTAAATCCTCACCCAGTAATCACTGTTGCATCAACTTAGATGAAGGGCTTAACTTTTTGAAGAACTTCTGTTTATCGTCTTCAAAGGGGAAGTAATGATACAGATTCAGATGGGGTTGATGGAAGCATCAGAAAATAACTCTCACATGAAAATTGTCTTAATACCATTCTAATGATAATAAATATGTATACGTCTAAACATGCCCATATAAAGTTAAATAAGGATGCATTTTATATTTTTACTTCCATCTTTTTACGTGCTTATTTGAACAGTTTTTTGTGCAGTTATATCTTATTTCTAATGTCCAAATATATAGGATTTTAAACTAGATCTTCTGGAACCAATTTCTAGTTAATGAAAGATGATTTATATGAAAATTATTCTTTGATCTCTACTGAAGTTTGGTCAATTTTCATGAGGTTCTGTGTGCACTTGGAAAAAAACATTTGCTAACGCTAGAATGCAACTAATTGTGGTATTTAAATCTGTGTTATACCTAGTTTATTTAACTGAAACAAAAATCACAGTGCTAAAAATGTACAATGAGGCCAAGTTTGCTCAATTCTCAAACCATCACCAGCCTCCGCTCTAGTTTAGTTCTGTCAGTTAGTCCTATCTCATTTTATTTTGAGAAACTTGAAGATTTCCTGTATTTTCTTGCAGTTTTATATTTTATCTAGTGTTACCCCGGTGTTTTGTACTAGATGGAATTTCTAGATTTTAAATTCACCAGATTATACGGAAGTTAATATTCTGAATTTATTTTCTGTTCTGGTAATTCATAATAGTTCAAAAAAATGGCAAGTATGCAAGGCTGCACTAATTCAGCATGCAGTATAAACATAATCCTTCCCCTATGCCACTGCTGTTTGGTTCTCTGTCGCCTAGTATGTCCTTTAGTGCTGCTTAGCTAATCTCCATCTTCAAGCTGAACTCTGCTTGTGTCTACTTACTGATGCTAGAGAAGTCTGAAAGTGCCGCTTCCATTTAGTTAATCTGTGCTTTCAGAAAAGGCTGTGTAGCCATACATAAAAAGAATTCTCAGTGGCCTCTAGATATCCTGAACTGAAACCTCCATTCTAACAAGAAGCATTAACATTTAGTTCCAATTTGGGGTAATCATTACCTTGTTTGGCTCAGGGGTTTCCCATGGGAAATCAAATGTAAACAGTGCTTTCTATAAATGACCTTTGTTTCTCACAACTGAACCTCACACTGATGTTGAAATCCAGATTTCCTCTTTATTTATTTTTTTAATCTCCAAATGGGCTTAAGCAACAGAAGTAATGATGATGTCTACACACAAAGTGAAAGCCAATTACAACTTTGTTTTCTTTAAACATCATCAATTTTGTAATGCAAATATGAAAGAAATCACCCAGAGTTGAATATAAACTCCTAACACATTTTGTGTTCTTGTCATTTTCATGTATCCGTGCTGACAAAGGTGAAGCTAGAGAAGAATTCCTACTGAATGTGAAGGGCAATATCTGCTCCGCAGCTGTAATAGCTGCTTATGGAGTCCATAGTTTTGTTTGTTTGCTTTCCAGCTCATCACTTCACACATGGTACTTGAGTTTCTGACTGCAGGGTGAAAAATACCAGTCATGACCCAGATCACTACCAGACATCTTGAACATAAGAGCAAAAATGTACATCTTGTTTAAGCCCCTCTTAATTTGCTGTGTGCTGTTACAGTTACTAATACTCACAGGCAAACCTAGTCCCAACTAGTGTTGTTAGTTATTTGGTTATTTATTTAGATACAGAGTCTTGGTCTGTTGCCCAGGCTGAAGTGCAGTGGCAAAATCTCAGCGCACTGCAACCTCCACCTCCCAGGTTCAAGCTATTCTCCTGCCTCAACCTCCAAGTTTCTGGGACTATAGACACGTGCCACCATGCCCAGCTAATTTTTGTATTTTTAGTACAGATGGGGTTTCACCATGTTGTCCGAGCTGGTCTTGAACTCCTGACCTCAGGTGATCTGACCACTTTGGCCTCCTGAAGTGCGGGGATTACAGGCATAAGCCACCTTGCCTGACCCCAACTAGTATAGATTTAGGTACCTGGACGTAGGGGCTTACAAGTAGCAGTACTTAAAGCAGCAGCATTTGTTTGGTGGAATTAGTAGGGAGGGTATTTCACAGTGTGGGCTACTGTAACCTGAAAGCTTCTCATACCTTATCAAAACCTGGACAAAAGAAGCTGGTGCTGTTTCTTAGAAGGGAGATCACATTTCCAGTTGTGCAGCAACATTAGAAAATACTAAGAAAACTCAGATTATTGATTTTTGCTGGCTGCTTCTTGCCACTATTAAAAAGCCCTAAGGAGGGATGAGCACTGCCTGTATTCACCAGTCTGCACTCAGGGACGGGAGTGCATGGTAAGGCACTTTCCATGTCAACAGATTGAGGGTCTTATAAACTGCAACCGTGCAGACCTGAAGGTAAATACTTCTCTTTCTGAAACGAGAGCATTGCCTTTCATGGCTCTTAAATAGCAGCCTCAGTGGGAGATTGAGGTCCAGTGCTTTTTCGAGTGTCTTCCATTGAGAGTTCTATGCTGGACGATGGGAGGCAGTCCAACAGTAAACTAAGATTAAAAGTTCTGGGCTGAGCACAGTGGCTCATGCCTGTAATCCTAGCACTTTGGGAGGCTGAGGCGGATGGATCACCTGAGGTCGGGAGTTCAAGACCAGCCTGACCAATATGGAGAAATCCCATCTCCACTAAAAATACAAAATAATATGGGCGTGTTGATGCACACCTGTAATCCCAGCTACTTGGGAGGGTGAGACAGGAGAATCGCTTGAACCTGGAGGCTGAGGTTGCAGTGAGCTGAGATCGGGCCATTGCACTCCAGCCTGAGCAACAAGAGCCTCTATTTTGAGAAGTCCCTAAAAGAGCTTCAACCAAGGAAGCAGCACCAGTAGCAGACTTTACATATGGAGATATAGAGCTATGTGAAGATATAGAGCTATGAATATAGAAATGTACAGATATGTAGATATAGATTATTTATTTACCTATTACAAGAAATTAAACAATTGTAAAAACTGGCTGAGCAAGCTGAAAGCTCACAGGGCCAGTGTTCAGGAAGGGAACCTGGAGAGCTTGAATTAAAGCCTCAAGTCCAAAAAGCAGGCAGGAGAAGTAATCAGCAGATCAGCAACAATTAGGTAGGTCAGCAGATCACAACATCAAAATGATAGTGAAGGTCCAAGAATAGAGAAACTACAGATGTTCTTCCATTCTGCCAGTAATGGGAGTAGAGGAAGATAGATTGATAATGGATGAAACATAGAAACCACTAGGTGGGGCCGGGCTTGGTGGCTCACACCTATAATCCCAGCACTTTGGGAGGCCGAGGCGGGTGGATCATGAGGTCAAGAGATCGAGAACATCCTGGTCAACAAGGTGAAATCCCGTCTCTACCAAAAATACAAAAATTAGCTGGGCATGGTGGCGCATGCCTGTAGTCCCAGCTACTTGGGAGGTTGAGGTAGGAGAATTGCTTGAACCCAGGAGGCGGAGGTTGCAGTGAGCCGAGATCGCGCCATTGCACTCCAGCCTGGGTAACAAGAGCGAAACTCCATCTCAAAAAACCACTAGGTGGAACAGTCTAGCAGTCTCAGTTTTCTATTTTGACTGTTATTAAATAGTGCATTGCAAGATCACAGAGTACAGTACACCAAGTACGTCAGTAAACACAATCTCTAAGATAGTAGAACAACTTCAGGAAACAATATTGAAAATTTTGCACCTGATATATCAAACTTGAAAAGAGTTTTATGCCAGCATCTCCCCAATTCTGTCCTAGTGATAAGAGTTCAGGCAGATATAAAGAGTTTACATGTGAAAAAAAGAAATTATGGAATTTAATACATTTCAACAAGCAAGAGTTAAATAAGATATAATGGATTTTAAATTTACAAGCGTACTTATTATGGCCTTCAATATACTAAACTGCAAGTACATCTCTGGGCAGTAGTGGCACATGCTATGATGCATGTTACACCTGTATTTTACACAGCATTTCTCAGACCCATTTGACTTAGAATCCTATTCCTCTCCATAGCCCACATTTTTTGGCACACTATTTTTAAATACACTGTGTTGCATTATCAATAAAATTGACCTCAGACAACTATTAAGCAAATCTGGGTGCTTGAGATCTTATAATTCATAGTGGAGTTTTGATCTTGGCCTGGATAGTAGCAAGTTATTAGTTATCTGTTCACCCGAGTCATGGAGCCAGGTTGAATAAATGGATCTAGTGTATTTAAATTTATTGAGAAATGCATAAATTTATAAAATGTCTGGAAACTAGTATTGAACCCTAAATCTGGCCATCTAGAAAATGCTAAGGATCAGAAGAGATTCCAGAGCCTTCTGGGGGTTGAACACTGTGCTCAGCAAACTCCGCCCTAGGATGTGTAATAAATCATGGGTGGTTTTGCAAAGGCACCAAATGAGGCATGCGATTCCCAATAAACCTGAAGGCAGGGTTTAAAAGCCTAACGCACCAGGGACAGGTGACAGAGAAAGATATTCACTGATGGAACATATCTCACAGAGGGTATTATATGCAAAAGATTGATAAAATCTTTTACAGTAAAGATTGGCAAGAGGCAGTATCCGAATGGAGTTTTTGTAGTTGTTTATTCTCACGTAAGACATATTTCCCAATGGTATTGATATTTTAATAAAAATCAAATTCATCATGCAGTGTGAATAACAGAACTCCCTTGAATGAAAAATGAGCTTGCCCTAGTAATAAATTGGACTCAGAAACACCTAATTACCTTACCACCAACAGCCAGACATTTAAAACTCAGTACTGACCTCAGTAGCACTTTCTCATTACTGGACAACCACAGAAACCAGAACTCACACTTTTGTACGTGGGGGGCATGGGTAGCGGATTGGGGGAGAGAGGCTGGGGATTTCACCTATCCAGCCTCAAAAATGAAATGTGAGATTTTTCAATATTTTTATTTGTAATATATAACCTACAGAATTTTGATGATTTAAAGGTCAGCAACCCACAATTTTTTCCAAACTGTTTATTTGCATTCAGCATAAAAATAGACTAATTTCTATACTACTTTTCAACAATAAGAATTCACCTAGAAAAACATATATATCTGCAATTAAGACTATGTCTCATTGGCATTGGCAAAAAAAAAAAAAAAAAAAAAAAAAGACAGTAGCTCTCCATTGGCAAATTACTTCCTGGACTGCTTAGAGCAGAAAAGAATAAGAAGCTCTCAAATGTAAGGCACATAAAGCACCTATACTAAAGCAGGGTGCTTTCTCCTTGTTTAAATACATAAGTCTATACAGTTAATTTTAATGAGAAATGCTTAAAAACATAACATAAAAGGTCTGGAAGCAATCGAGGGTATTTCCCTATTCTGCCTTATCCCGGTCCTCTTGGCAATTGACTTATATTTCAATTCTAACCTTTTCTCCTTCTTTCAGTTCCACAGTCACAAATAAAAGGCAAAACAAAAACAAATTGATATCATTCACATGGAATATGGAAGAGCTCTCCTTAACTCCTTATGCCTTTCAATGCTGCTGCTGGCTGAGCTAAAATTACTAATACAGTAAAAACAATCTTCACAAAACTAGGCCAGCTGCAGTGGCTCATGCCTGTAATCCCACTGAGTTTGAGACCAACCTGGGCAATGCAGCGGAGCCCTGTCTCTACAACAAATTTGAGAATTAGCCAGGCATGGTGATGCACACCTGTTGTTCCAGCTACTTAGGAGGCTCATGCAAGGAGGATCACTTGAGCCCAGGAGGTGGAGGCTGCAGTGAGATATGACTGGGCCACTGCACTCAAGCCTGGGTAACAAAGTGAGATCCTCTCTCTCTCTCTCTCGAAAAAAAGGAATCTTTACAAAACTTTAGATAAATAAGTTTCTAGTTAGCAGGGATCTGCAACCAACATCAATCCTAATATATCTTATTTTTAGGTCATCATTTCTGAACATTTTGTCACTAGACCAAGAACTATCTGTCTAGAAGATTGTGGTCACCAAACCTTGCCCCAATTACTGGTCCAAGTTCTAGACTTGCTGAGTTAGATTCTCTAGGTTTGCAGCCATAGGACTGGTCTATGTACTTCTTGTTATTATTATTATTTTCTCTGATAAAGTGGTTCTCGATGTGTTCTGGAGTTACCTGGGTGCTTGTTCAAACCCCACCATGGAAGTGGCAGCAATTGACTGGACTCTGGGCACCACTCATTGGAGCAAGCTTTCAGGGTGATTCAACACTGCCCAGGGTCTCAGACCATAGCTTTAAATCTTTGTCATATAATCGGAATAAATCTCATTAGGCAGGAAAACTTTTATGAATTAGTTGAGTTCGTGGTATTTCTTCAGGTGAATATTAAAGATTTGAGATACAGGTCATGTCAATCTGTTGCAACAAGAAGTAAGCCTTTTTTAAAAATGCGCTTTAATTAATATATTCCATAAGATATGTGTAGCAACAAACATAAATTTCACAACAAGATTAAGGAATGTCTTATTTTAACAGTCAGATGTTTTGTGGACTACTAAATTTATTTACTTACCTTTCTTTTCCTTGGTTAATAGACTTTCTTAGAAACCTAGAATACCCAAATAGAAGTATGTGGGAGGTTTTTTTTTGTTTTTGTTTTTTTGAGACAGAGTCTCAGTCTGTCATCCAGGCTGGCATGCAGTGGCACAATCACAGCTCACTGCATGCTCGAACTCCTGGGCTCAAGTGATTCTCCTGCCTCAGCCTCCTAATGTGTTGGGACTCAGGTGTGAGCATGGCTCTTAGATGGTGTATAAAATCTCTAGACTTCTTTCTAAACACAGAAAGCCCTAACTAGCATTATTAACAGGTCTCTAACACTTCAAAGGCAGGGGCTCTCTCTCCTCTTTCCTCTCCTTCCCTTCTTCCTCCAATCTTCCTCTATTTTCATTCTTGGTCTCACACTCTCTCCCTGACTGCCCCTCTTATTTTCAGACAAAAAATGCTAGAACCCTACAAAATGCTCCACCTAACTCGTGCAAGTGCTTGAATCTTTGTGTGTTAAGCCGCCCCCTTCTAGTTCTGCTTAGTTTCAGAAAATCCTTCCCTCCCTGTACTTCAACTCCCCGCAGCAGGGCCAGGCAGAAGAACTACGGTTGACTTCTCCAGCTGGTCTGTTACACAATGTTTGATTTTTTGTTTTCCTTCCTAAAAGGCACCTAGGACTTTCCTCCTTCTGGGTGTTATCTTCACGATAATGTCACTCTTCATTCATGGGCTGATTCCTATTTCCAAATACTAAGAAATTGAGCAGAACAAGAAACCATTTTTTCTTTCTAGAATACCTCTTAACAGAAAATATATTTACCTTTGGGTTTCAATTCTAGCTAGATATTATATATTAGACACAGTGTTTCCTTACAAACTTTAAAAATTCTTTGAAAACAAAAGCCCCCAAATATGGCAGCTCACATTCAATAAGATTCAAATTATTGACATTTCCTCATGCTACCACAAACATGAAACCCCTTGCACCATACTTCCCATAATGTTCTCATACAACCAATCACTCAACACCTATTCATTATTTGGGGTCTACTCTTATATTTTTATTTTCTTTTATTAATTCATCCCATTGAGTCACTATGACATTCAAGAAATACAAGATTTCTTTGAGTTGAAACACTTTAAATTATAGTTCTCACCTCTGGAGACTGCAGAACTGCCCAATAACCACATACTTGGCCACAGGATCTCCTCGCTAAATTTACCCTACCTAGAAAAGGAAGTTTAGACAACTCATGTCTTTGGCAAATAGGTGCAGAAAAGAATTCCCCTTAAAATGTCAATCTACACAATAGTGGAGCAATATTGAAAGCATATATGAAAATGTCTTCTTAAAGATGAAAAAAATCTGTGTAAAAATAAATGTTCATTTTTCATTGATATGACCAATGCCTCTTCTCATCTTATCTCCGGTCCTGCTCTCAGGCCTTCTTATCCCACTTTGCTTTTTTTCAGAAATGTTACAAAATTTCACTTACAGACTGGTCTTTCCCCAACTCCCCAATTTTAACTAATGACTGATTTTCCATGGCATGAAATCTATATAAGTTAAATAAATGTGCATGTCTTTATTTTAGCACTACTCTCATATTATCTTCCAGTATTGCTTTTTCTCCTTATGATTTGTCCTTATGTTTATGTGACTGGTTTATTCTAAGTTCCAGGCATCCAAAAGGAAAAGCTCAAAATTGCTCATCCAGTTTTATGAGATTCTCATCACCTTAGCATGGTTATAAAGGACTTCATAGATTTAAGTACTTAATAATGCTAATATAAACAGGAACAATAAGCCAGTACATATTTTTGATATAAAATTATGCTGAGTCTGTGCTTTGTTTGAGCTCTCTACATTATACAAGTAAAAAACTCAAATCCCTGTGCATATTAATGTAAATATGGCAATATTTTTGCCCATTTTGTATTCTTTGTTAAAGGACTGAAAATATAGCATTCTCTCATTTCCATTATTACTTTCCCTGACACGTTGTTTCAATTTCTCTCCCTTTTCTTTCTTTTGCCAACCCAAACTAAGTGGACTGCCAAGGAGTTTCTTAGAGCACGCATGGTACTTGGGTTCCACAAGCCTGCATAATTCACTCGTGAAGGAGCAGAGTGGCCGACGTAATTCACTAACTGTGAGTTACCTTGCATAACACCTAAAATTCAATATGCTGATAGAGGCCAAAGTAATTGAAAAAGGAAAATACCTAAAGAACTTAAACCTTAGCACAACTTGAAAGGATTTCTAATGGCCAAGATCTCATTAAAAGATAAAGTTTGCATGTAAAGCCAGACAAAGGAAAGAGAGGCCAAACGGGCTATGTGATTGACGGTGCACCTGCACCCTTCGTCCACCAGAGACCTCCACGCACATGGGTCGGCAGCCAGGGCACACCTCGCTTGGTTTAATTTATAAGAAAAAAAATACTCTGCTACTCTTTTCTTTCCCTTGGCTCCTGGTGCCAGTTTCTTTACACAGGTCACTTTGTTTTGTTGTTTAAAGAGCTATAAAAACTCCAGTTGCATATTCAGAAAGAAGACCAGAGCTTGACTAATCAGTGATTGTTTTTCACTGACAGTTTTTAAAGCAATTAAGGACATTGTAGATAAATACTGGTAAGCCCAAGATTTGGTAACAACAAATTCGATAAACAACCACAAACACACACTCTCTCTCACACATACACACACATACACAGACACACAATCTAAATATTATTAGATTGTATTTCTATGGCTTACTCACTGCTTTTCCATCAATAAGATATGAATATATGCCAACTTGATTTTTCAAAATGTGACTCTGCATTTTCACTGTCATTGCCAAGTTGACATCCCCAATCTCCTACCATGGCATTCGCCATAGGCATGTGTCCTCTCTCAGATGACTGTCGTGCTAGTCCTGGGTCTTCTATGGACCAGGTCTATAACATTGAGGAAGGCAATTAATTTCCTTAGGACATACTGGAATAAAGGAGTTCCACTAAATGCTTTTATTACATTATTCTTTAAATATGTGTTGAGCTTCTTCTATGTGAGAAACTCTGTGAAATGTGTAAAGAATACAATGACAAGTGTGCTTCAGTCCCTGTACACAAGAAGTTTGACTTAATATGAGAGTCACAGAGGAATGCTGACCAACACAGTTCGTCATCACCAGTCCTGGCAAACTTCTGCTCTCCCTTGACTTCTCTTCCCTCCCGTTTCCTCTTCCCCCCCTTTCCCCTACCTGTTTCCGCCTTCCCTTCTCCCTTCCATTTCTGTCCCTTCTTTTCTCTTCTATTTTATTCAGTTCTGTCATCCACATTCGGGTAACCACAACAGAGACCTTGTCATCCCCACAACTCCACCATTTATGTAACAAAACTCTGACCCAAACAGCCCAACTTTTTAATTTATTTAATTAATTACAACTAACATAATAATCATTGAGCTATCAAAACCATATGGGTTCATTGGCCCTTTTAAACTTTGCCGCTATATCTAAAGTGTGGTATTACTAGGTGTATAAAATACTTAATAAAATTAAGATCAGAAACCAATGAAACAAACATTCAATCAAAAAATACTAAAAGGTAAAAGCGTGGCTCTTTAAATAATAATAAAATTTATATAACCATAACAAGATTTGAGAAAAAAAATTTACAAAGTAAAAGAAAAAATTACAGATTCCTAAAATATTAAAAATATAATACAAATATAATGAACAATTTTATGTCAATACATTTGCAAGTTTAGACAAAATAGGAAAATACCTTCACAAATAAAATTTACTGAAATTAAAATAATAAGAAACAGAAACCCTAAATCATCTTACATCTGTTCAAAGTTTGAATCTTTAATTAAAAACATCGAGTGAACATATTTCAGGACCAGACGACTTTCCTGAGGAATTTATCTTAGCATTTAAGGAAGAAATAATTCCTATTTCACATAAACTTTTCTAAAGAACAATATAAAAGATGGAAGTCTTATCCATTTTTTCAATGAAGCCAACATAAAATTAATAGCTAAAACCTGCAAGAACATTACTGGAAAAGAAAATTACAAGATAGTATTTCTAATTAGTCAGAAACAAAAATCCTAAATGTAATATTAAGATTAAAGCCCATTATAAGTAAGTGAATTTTATTTCAGAAATGCAAGATTGGGATATATCAATTTAGGGTAACACAATTGAAAAACAATCACTTCAAATTTAGTAAAAATATTTGATAAAACTAAATGCATATTTATAGCTAAAAATTTCTCAGCAGACTCAGAACACAAGAAAACTCCCTTCTATAGTCTTATTTTTCTTTCTGTGCACAAATTTACTCTCTCGTTTATTGTTGAGCACAAATATTACCTTCTACATGAAAATTTATTTGACCATTTAATCCATGGTAATCTGCGTTTTTCCAGCTCTCATTTTGTAAAATAAACAGCTTATTTTTCTTGCTACCTTTCTGGTATTGCGTATATAACACATGCATTACAATTTAAGTCTCATTGTATATGCATGGTCTCACAGCTAAATTATCACCTCCTTGAGGTGTGAAACTGAATAATATATATATTTAGAAGATAAAAACCAATGCATGTGTTCCTTTAGTAAATAGATATAAAGTTTCAGCTGTTTCAGGCATTGACAAGTTAGGTGCTAGATATATGATAATAAGATATGAGGCTTGCCCTCAAGAATTCAGTCATGTCAGACAGAATTGTCTGACTTATATAAATATCATTTATTTATTTGTCTTATATTTATTATAAATTATATTAATAAATTATAAATATTTATAATTGACTTATAAATATTTATTTTAATTGACATTCATATCTTTAATTGATATAACATCAATTATCAGAAAAAAATGATATTTAAGTGTATAGTAATATAAATCTACATGTTATAATTTAATAGTATTTTCTAAGATTTTCTGATACAATAAATTCACATTTATTAACTGCATGCATTAGTTCATATCAGTATTTATTGTGTTCTTGCATATACAAACATGAATGAGATGTTATCCCTGTTTTTACCAACATCAAAGTGTGAGGAAGAATAGATTATAATGAAATGTGGCAGGTACATTATAAGACAAGGACAAAGTCATCTGGGGACACCAAGGACACAGACACCAGCTCTGTCTGAGGTATCAGGGGAGGATTTACTGCAGTGAACATCAATTATTTGTTCAATCAATATATATCAAGTACCTTTGATGAGCCTGGCACTGTGTTGTGAGCCAAAAGACAAAGCAGCAAAACAAAACAAAAAAAAACATAGACATGGATTGTGGAGGCATTTAATCTGGATTTTTAAAAATGGTTAATTTTGAGTGAATACAGTTGGGATGAAAATTACAGACATGCAAAAAAGCTCGAGAGATAGTATAATTGCTGAGATTAGTCAGTGCCACGTGAACTCCCGTGGTCTATTCCTCTCTTAGGCACTAACTTGGTAGGTAAGCCTGGGGAGGTTGCTTAGCCTTCCCATATCACTTCCTTCATCTTTATAGTGCCAATGATAATATGAATAGCATACGCCCCTTAGATTTGCTGTAACCTTTAAATGAATTTATACATGCTGCAAAGCACTTATCACCATATTGAGAACAAGGTAATTACTTAGGACACACTCATATAAAAAAGGCAATTTTAAAAGCAAAACTAACTTTAAACAGCAATCAAAGTGAAGTTTATATATGTGCGAACAGATCATGGTGAGATTAAGGAAGGTTAAAAAAAAGAGAATGGAAATGATACAACATTGCATTGCTTCTGTTGAGTTAGCACATGGCTTGGCAAAATATAGCCCATCCAGATTCACCCTGCTCCTGTTTCTGTAAATTAACTTGTATTGGACATAGCCACATTCATTCATTTATCTATTGCCAATAGCTTATTATTATGCCATACAGTGGTATAGTTTAGTTTTAGAGACCAAGATCATATGACCTGCAAATAAAATATATTTACTATCTCCTCTTTACAGAATAAGGTCTCTTGGCCTCCAAGTTAGAGAAATGGAAGAAGCACGATCTTGCAAGGGAATAGAAATCCCAGCCAAAGCCCAGGGTAAGAAGTGGGATTTAAAATAAAGAAAAAGCTGGACGGCAGGAAATGACAAACACTTGCACCATGCAAACAAAATAACTGTAACATATTCATTACATTTCTTAAAATGAATTGAGAACGCGTAAATGGAATTATAGCTGGTTAATGTCAGGACTCCTGGATTTTCCTTACAGACAACATTATCTGTAAAATAAATAGTTGGACTAGATGATCTCTACAGTTCCATTCAGACCTGAACCTCCATCACTCTAAATATTTCTTAGTATCCCCTGGAGTGTTTTCCTACTTTGCAGGAAAGATTACAAATTTTATTTATTTTATGACAAGCCAAATGAAAGAAACACTTATAGACTATTAAATTTTTACTACTTAATCTATGTTGATTATAAAAGTTAATTCTTGTGGAAAGAACCTTTTAAAAATCTCAAATCATAGGAAAACTCTTTATTGGGAATTTCACATTTTATGTTAATAAGGTTACATTTATAAAGGTAAATATATTCAAACAGCAAAATAAGTATCTTTCAACTGTGAATTCAAGAATCCAAACTTATCATCACTCTCAGCTCATCCTCATTTCTCCCCATTCTCCTATGTTCCATTGGTAAAGGGCAACGTTATCTACCCAGAAACCCAGGCAAGGAACCCGGGAGTCACCCAAGGCTTGTCTGCTACTCTCTGCAGCAACTCCCCAAGCACCTGCGCAGTCTCCGAGCCCTCTTCAATATCTCCCATATCTCCCATATCTCCATTTCTCTCCATTTCTTTTGCTACTCCACTAAATTTAATCTGCCATCCTTTCTTACCTTGGTTATTACCACTGCATACCTAGTTCACTTCTACTCATATTGTCCTCTACAAATGATCAGCTCTTAAAATTCATTGCTATCAGAATAAAGCACAAACCCCCTAAAGTCGTTTGCAGAGTGCTTCATGATCTTGCTCCCTACTTAACTCATGACTCTAATCATTTGCCTTCTTCATCTGCTCGCTGGGTCACTTGGGGTACGGCATTGTCTCACCTGTGTGTCTTTGTACAGACTGCCTTCTCACCTTGGAATGACTTTTTCAACGCTGATCAGTCTACATTCACCTGGCTGATTACTGTATTCAGAAATCAACCTTGATGTCCTCTGTTCATACAAGCCTTAAATCACCCCATGAGAAAGGGCTAAGTACCCGTATCGAGTACTCATACAATCCTGTGCCTGTTTATACCACAATGTAAGCAATATTACTGTGTTGTAATCACACAGTTAGTTGGTTATCTCCTCGGCAAGACATTATATACACAACCTGCTAGAGTGTTTGGCTTATGCCAGGCAGTAAAAAATATTTCTTGAGGAAAATAAATGAATATCTAAGTTACTATAATATTTTTAAATAGAAGACAAAAATTCAATAGAAAGTAAAAGCATAAAGTTACAGCCTATTTGAAAAGTTACATTCTCTATCATAATAAAAATACCTATAACAGTATATGTGTTTAAAACAGTGTAATTATGCAATTCATCATGATGACTTTACTACATTTTGTCACATTTGACATGTTTTTAGAGTGAGGAAAATAGGAAACAATTCAATCTCAGTCATCAAGCAGCAGTAAAAACAGACAGACAGACAGACATGCATTCATACGAAGACCCAAAGAATTTCATAAGAATTAGGAAAAGGAGTAAATCATCCACAGACATGTAATTGTCAAATGAAACACCACTGTTGCTGTGTGATTCTCTTCATTTAGGTGTCATTAACCAAGGTGTGAAAGGCACCAAGGAAACAGGAAAGGGAAACAGGGAGGAAGAAAGAAAGAAAGGAAGAAGATATAGACTAATAATAGAAAGAGAGGTGAGGAAGAGGAAGGGAAGGCAGGAGAAGGGAAAGGAAAATGGTATCAAGAAAGAGAAAGGAAGGATTTTTTTTTCTGGTAGGAGAACCATCTGTAGGAGAAATGTGATATATAGCTGTCCCATATGTAAATTGTAGTTTTCACTCTTTAAAAAAAAAAAAAAAAAAAAAAAAAAACAATGAAGAAATACAAGGTCAAAAAAACCAAGGGCTTGTACCAGCAACTTTACTTCTAACAAAAAGCAGGTTCTAGGCTCCCAGACTCCTTTCCACCCCAAGAAAGCATCCTATAATTTGTATTGCGTACAATTCATCTTTTAACACCACTAAAGACCCCACTGTAATCTGCATTGTTCTATATCTTTTATTTTGACTTTTTATCAGGACTTCTCCATGCTTTTTGTTTTTAACATCTCATAGAACTTTAGTATAATTCATATTAACTTTATAATTGTGTACTTTGCAGATACGTAGAAGCATAGTAAGATACTTTTCAACTTGTTCTCAGATCTTTAGGAATCCATCCTGCCAATCAAAGGCAGGGAATCTTATTGTTTAAGGCCTCATAACCATCATTGTGAGTTTCACAGATTGCAGAAATGTATCATACATAATCTGTTTCAAATTCTTGCACCAAAGACACTGTAGGTTATTTGTTAAAAATACAGGTACTTAACCTCACTGCAGATCCACCGAATTAGAATCTCTGCATTTTTAACAAGCTCCTCAAAGTGATTTTATCAAGCTTTAAGATCTCCTCTAAGGGAGAAGCTGTACAAATTTAAGCCCCATTTCAATGATGCAGAATGTTAATAGGAAAAAGTAGCAGTCAAACTGGATTTGGCAATTCGATTAATATGATGGGTTTATTGTCTTGTTCTAGAAATGGGCCACTGCTTCTGAATATGTAGCTGGGGGTTTAACACCTGAAGAAAACTGGAATGTCGTGGAAATCTGAGAAAAGGGGACTGGATGCAAATGAGACAAACAATAGAGCTGCCATCCAGGTACTCAGTGTCTCCATGAGCCCTGGGGAGCTTTCAAAAAGAGAACATGGCACCATCAGTGAGGTATGCTAGGGAAGGCGTTGGTGCTTGTTTCACTCAGAGGGTTGTTCGTTTCTTATTTCTTCAGTTTTACGGCTGCAATTTGTATGGCTAATGTGGCAGACTGAATAATGGCCTCCCAAGATGTCTATGTCCCAGTCCTCAGAACCCGTGTACATGTTACCCTAAACAGCAAAAGGGACGTTGCTTAGGTGACTAAATAAAGGGTTTTGGGATGGGAAGATTATCCTGGATTACTCAGGTAAGCCTGATGCAATCACAGGGATCCTTTATAAGAGGGAGGCAGAAGGGAAGGGAAGATAGAAAGAGGTTAGATGGTGACAGAAGCAGTGGGAGAGATTGAAAGACGCTGAGCTTCTTGCTGTCATGGTGGAGAAGGAGCCACTAGCCAACGAGTGTAACAACCTCTTAGAAACTGGAAAAAGAAGGCAATGGATTCTCCCCCAGAGCCTGCAGCAGAAACCAGTCCTGTTCACACCTTGGCACTAGCCCACTATCACTGAATTTTATCTTATGATCTTTATCACTGAATTTTATCTTTCGATCTTCAGAACCCTAAAATAGCAAATTTTTGTTATGCTAAGCCATTAACTTAGTGTCGATATGTTATAATAGCAATACAAAACAGATACAACAGGCACTGAAAAAATTAACCACTTATCAGAGGTTCATATTCTTGTTAATCATAAAATATGTGGCATTAAAATATTTGACGATAAAATATCTGACCTTAATCCATATCTACCAATCGTTACTATCATATTTTATGCCATAATTCCTTTAACAGTCTGGTGAGTTCTATGAATCTCATCTCAGGATATTTTTAACACACAAAATAACATACATGGGAACAAAATCCCATTAAACTGTGATACTATTTATAACCCTAATTTAGGTACCTTTAATACAAGATAGAAATTATTTAAATGAAGAACAACCTAATCCTTTGAGAGATTTTATTAATAAGAATATGAAGAGTACAAAGGAAGTATTTTGCTTATCTGCTTCATTTAATCTGTTTGTGGATTCTATATTAAAATAATGAAAAATGACAATGTCTCAAACATCTTGCTAGCATGTATTAAATCTGCCAGTCTGGGGGCCTGTCTTCATCCAGTTGAATCTTACACTCTCACCCTGCTAACAAAATTTGTCTTTTGATGCCCCTAGGCACATGATTATAGTTCCAGAGATTACATGGGTCCAAGGCATATCAAAATCACTAGTCCTAGAGATTGTAAAAAAAAAAAAACAAAACAAAACAAAAAAACAGTAGCATACTATTTTCAGGTATAAACAACCATACAAAATACACATGAATAGTTGCTTATATCTTATATGATGTTTAGTGAAACCCAGTCTCTACTAAAAATACAAAAATTGACTAGACCTGGGGCAGGCGCTATAATCCCAACTACTTGGGAGGCTGAGGCAGGAGAATTACTTGAACCCAGCAGGTAGAGTTTGCAGTGAGCTGAGATTGCACCATTGCACTGCAGCTTGGGTGACAATAGTGAAAACAAAAAAATTTCACTAACAATCACAAAAAAATGATGCAACTAATAGAGAAACAAGCAAAGAAATACATACGCAGTTCAAAAAGAACTCTACATGAGCATACTTATGTTAAATTCCATCTCAGCAATATCTAAGAAACACAAACTAAGACAAAAGTTAATTTTTTCTCAGACAAAAAAATTAAACCCTATTTTTTTTTTTATAACAACCATAGGAAAAAAGAGACTTTCTTTGTTGGTGGTGCTAATTTGACTACATGTACCAACTTCATCAAAAATATTAACTCAGTTTTCACAATTTAAAATAAGGGAATAATCAGAGATGTGCTAAAAGAGTTGTCAACAAAGATTTTCATCTCCAAAAGATAGAATAACAGGAAAAACTTTTTGAACAGAACAAAACATTTAAAGTAATCTGAAAAAGACAAATGTGTAAGTATAAATATCTAGAAAAAATACGGAGGAGATGTGTGCACCAGAATGTCATGTGAGATTTCTGCTTCCAGGCAAGATGGCGTAACAGAACAGATTTATCTTCCCACTTGAAATGACGAAATATGAAAATAAAATGTGTGAAACAACAGCCCTCAGGACTTAGATAACAAGAAAAGGAAGGATAGTAATTTCTGACAAATGGGAAATGAACAAGATGACCTCTAAAACTTCTTTTGCCTACTGCTTGAGGAAAGTTTCAGACCACAATGATGGAAAGGGAAATTCAGTCAAATCCAGGAACTGAGGCGACGAAACTTGGGTTCCAGTAAAATCAAGGTGAATTGAGTTCTCAGGGTAGTGTCTAGAGACAAAGCAGCAGAGGGAAGGAACACCACAGATCTGCAGGGAGTCTGCCTCATGACCTTAGTTGCCAACTACTCATCTGTGCATTCACAGGAGGAAATAACCTGAGACCAGGAAAGGAAACATTTCAAAAGATTAAAGGGAACAGTTCCTGGAGATCAACCAGCACCAAAAATAGGGTCATTACCCAACAGCCAGAGTGAAAACCATTATTCAGAAGGCACTGACATGAGATGAATAAGGAAGGTCTTATCTCAGTAGAAGGAACAATTATCCCCATAGAAAATGAAGATCTAGTCCCATCTAAAAGATTTAAAGGAACATGTGAAAAAAACCAATTTCCAAGTAACCATGTTTAGAATGAAGCTCTAGAATGATGGAAATACAAAAATACATACAGCACCACAATACATTCACGTTGTTCAGTATCCAATTAAAATTTACAAGGTATATAAATATACCTTGTAATTAGTATAAAATCAGTTAATCAAAATAGATTCAGAAATGATAGAGATGATATAATTAATAGACCAGTACATTACAATGCTTACCACAGTATCTCACTTGAAGAAAATAGAGGAAAAATGTTTATTTAAATAGAGATGTGATGGTATTAAAGTATACAAATTGAGCTTCTGAGCTAAAATATATGATGTCTGAGCTAAAAACCACACCAGTTGAGATTGAAGGCAGATAACTTAGATATGGAAGGGGCAAAGACTAGTAAACTAACTTAGTGACTAACTTCACTCGGTTTTTCACTGCTGTTGTGAAAAATTACTAAAAATTAAATAGTATAAAAATGCAAATACATATGTATTATTTATACTTCACCACGTTAGAAGTTCAACAGAGGTCTTATTCATTGTATTAAAATAAAGGTATTGAAAGAAATCCTTCTGGAGCTTTTTGAGAATAGTCTGTTCCCTGGCTCTTTTCAGCTTCTAAAAGTTGCTCTCACTGCTTGGTTCATGAACCCTTCTTTGACCTCCAAAGCCAGAAACACTGGGCCAAGTTCATCTCACACTGCACATCTTTGATCTATTGTTCTGCTTTTACTTTTAAAAGCTCTGGGATTATATTTGTCCCACCAAGATAAACCAGGGTCATCTTCCTATTTCAATATCATCTGAGCAGCAATATTAATTCTGTTCTCACCTTTAATTCCCTCTTCCATGTAACATAACATATTCAAAGATTCCGTGTTTAGGATGCAAATAATTTTGAGGTGCCGTTATTCTACCTACCATAATGACATGCCAATATAATCCATGCAAAATGGAACACACAAAAAAGAAAAGATTGAAATAAATGAACCGACCATCAGTGAGCTGTGTTATAACTTCAAGTGATCAAATATATGTATAATTGGAGTCCCCAAGGAAGAATAGATCAAGATAATATTCAAATAAATAATGGCTGAAATCTTTCCATCGTTGATAAAAATTGTAAACTCGTGGATCAGGGAATCACAAAAACTCAAAGCACAAGAAACATGAAGAGCATTACACCAAGGAACATCATAACTAAATTATTTCTATCTAGTCACAAAGAGAAATGTTTAAAAGAAGCCAGAAGCAGAGAGAGGAACAAAGATGATAATAAATTTCTAATTAGAAACATTTAAGCTAAAAGACAGTGGATCACAATTTTTAAAGTACTGAAAGAAAAAACAGTAGCAAATTTTTTTAACAATGCAAAAATATCTTCATGAAATAAGAGCGAAAATAATCCTTGTTCAGAAATAAAAAAGCTGAAAGAATTTGTCACCAGCAAGTCTACAATATAAGAAATATTAAAGGAATTCCTTTAGGCAGAAGAAAATTGATGATACAATATGGTCACCCAGATCTACAAAAAAGGCATAGCCCCAGGAATTTAACTATATTGTGAATAAGAGGTTTTGTTCTTAAATATATTTAACAGATTTAATGTGTAGGTAATGGGTTGATAGGTACAGGAAACTGCCATGGCACAGTTCACCTATGAAACAAACCTGCACATCCTGCACATGTACCCCAGAACTTAAAATAGAATTAAATTTAAAAATAAATATCTTTAAAACACATATAATAACAAAATACTATGGGGTCTATAATAAATTAAAATGTGTAATGAAAATATCACAAAGGTATGTGAAGTGGCATAATATCCCTTGAAGCTAGACTGTGTACTATAAACTCCGAAGCAAGGACTTTTTTAATTATAAAATTTAAAAAAAAGTACTGCGAGTGGAAATTTAAAAATATTTTGAACTAAAGATGACAACATATTAAAAAGTGTGCAATATATCTTAATCAGTCCTTACAGAAAAATTTATGGCACTAAATAACAATATTAGGAAGAAGAAACGTTGAATAAATAATCTCAGCTTCCTCCTTAAGAAACTAAAAAGAAAGTTAAACTACGTCCCAGGAAAGCAGAAGAAAATAAAATAAGTCATAGTAACAATCAATAAACTGAAAATACACAAATATATACTGTGTATCTTGTATATATTATGTATATACAATATATTTAATAGGCATTTTACTGAAAAGAAATAGCACAGCTGTATTTTCAAAATTTAAGAAATACATTTTTAAAATAGTCCAGCCTAATTAATTTAAAACAAGGATTACTTTCAATAAAGGACATATAATCCACAATTATACTGAAAATCCTAAATAAATCAAAACCATTTCTATAGGGGGAGAAATAATATTCTTTATCAAAGGCATGTTTCAGAAGTATGCACAATATGGCACCTTCAGGCATGTGTTCATTAATTCCAGAGACATTTATTAAGTATCTACTTACTATGAACTAATCTGTGTATTGGGATCCACTGAAATTGTAGTCAGCCAAACAGCCAATGTACAAAGTGGTACTGTGCTTTTGTACTGCAGTGTGCAAAGACAGATGGATCTCAGCTTCCTCTGGACCACTCAACGTGTCTGCTGTGCACCTCCACCTGAGAAGCTCACTTTACTTCTTTTGATAGCATCTTCAAAGATGTTATCCACTGATAAGAGGTTTGCTCTCTGACAACGCAATTCTTCCCTGTGGCTACACTCTACTCCTTCCCAGGACACAGAGGCACTCTGAGTAACCTAGGTGTGTGAGTGCACGTGTGTGTGTGTGTGCATGTGTGTGTTTGTCTGCACAAAGGTGGAGGGTAGGGAGAGGAATGGAGAGCCTTGCCAGAAATATCACTTCTTCCTATGTGCAGAGCTGCCTTTTGCTCTGGCCCCAAAAACCAGACTTAATCACACAAGGTGGCCTCCTTTGTACTTCACAAATCCTATGTTTTCTCACTCCAACTGGCTCTCCTTTAAAGCTCAGTAAAAAAAGTTCAGTAAGTTTGACTATTTCCACATATCTATTTTGATCTGAGTTTAATCTTTTATCCTGGGCTTTTAATCAAGTGGTAGGGCAGATATTTTTTCTTCAAGGACCTAACTCAAGTATTATAAAGTTCCTGCATATGCTTTATGGCAATTAAGAGGCTGAAATGGCAAATATAAAAAATATCTAGTGAATGGTGTGGCCTAGAGTTCTCGGTTAGCATAATTAATATCAATGCCATCACTCTCAAATCGCTATTATGTATAACTTTTGTTTTCAGATTTTTCCACTAAATTGTGCCTTTTTAGGGCTGATGACTCACTGAGTTTTACATCTTTCATATCTCACAAAACATGTGGCAGGTAAAAAGAGGTAATCAATAAGTATTTATTAGCCAAATAAAAATGACCATTAATTTCAAGTAAAGGCTTTGAACATTATTCTCATTTTATCAAGCATATCCCAAAATAAAATTATCTCACTCTTTAGCTGTAAAAATTGTTGAGAAACTACTAAAAATCAGCTAACCTTACTAAAGGCAATTATAGATCTCTTTTTCATAGGTCAGACTAGGAAAACATGGTACCCTTCCATTTCCCCTCTGAGTACTTTTACATAATTAGGATTAACCTAATGTGAGTTCCATCTGCAAACCTCAGAATTCTTCTGACAAGCTTATAGGTAAAGTTAGACCATTTTGGAAATGACCCTTAGACATTGCAACTTATGTTTAAACTTGAATCATATTTAACATGAGTTTTCTTTTCAATCCATGAAGATAAAAACTAAAAGTGGACAGTGTCTTAGTGATAACTTGTGTCCTCAATCTTCCATAGCAAGAAATGATCTGTTTTCTTCTTTTATGTCTTAAACACTGTTACTTATTTAAGGAATCATGTTCACAAACATTAGTTTATGTCATATAGTCAGCTCTTGCACCTGCTTCTTTGAAACATCAGCTGAAGGAATGCATTAATAATTTCCTGAGTTTTTTTTTTTTAACTGTTTTGTGGATACTTGTAAACATTCACACATATTTTTTCCTCAGAATTGTCCAATTAGAGTAACCTCACAAATAAGGTTGCTTACAACACCTGTGTCCTTCAAAAGTGTCTTCAGCAAGATTTTCTCAAGAACTCCAAATAATGGAACTATCACTGATTGTGAGTTGTCATTAAGACGAATTATTTTTACCAAGTAGCTCGTACAATCCTCTTGGTGTCATGCCATGGTCTGTGAAGAAACATGTACTTGGAAACGCACATAGGTATTGTCTAAACATACATCTGTGGCTAAGATAAGCCTCCAGAGAACCAGATATAGGAATAAAATTAATCTCACAGGTTTGGGGTGATGCTTACCTTGTTCCCATCTACAAATTCTCACTAATATAACTGTTTCAGTTATTTACGTTTTGCTACCTCACACGTCCTAGTGGGGCCAGCTGGAAATGAGATAAAAGTGTCAACTAGCTCCTGCTGGCAGAGTGAAGCTGAATGTGATGAATCCATACAGTTAAGCATGTTTCTGACTCAGTACATAAGACACACCATCCCCTTTTGTCACCTATTAGTGATTTTCCATGCTCAAAGAACAGATCAAAATTATGAATTCTATCTTGGTAATTAATATCATTATGCCCACTCTTTAATTGTATGTCACTAGAATCGTGGCATTAAATTTCACTACTAATGTTTTCAATGCATTCATTAGTGAAACTGATATTAGTAAATAAATGTGCTGTTTATGTCAGAATTTTTCTTGATAATTAAAAAAATAAAATTACCTACAATTAATTACATTAAAAGAATAAAATTGATAGTAATGTTAAATTAAAAATAAATAAGATAAATTCAATTTTACCTCAAAAGATCTGCTAGAAATGTGTCATATATAATCACAGGCATAAGTACCTGAAATTACATGTCATAGATTTATTCAAGAACCAAGAATCAGAGAGGCACCTGGTTAAAGTCACCATTTATAAACTTTATTTTCAGTCTCTTTGATCTGATTACATAAAAAATTTTAAGATTTGATAACATGTTTGACTTATCCAAAAAAAGTCAATAAAAGCAGAAAATAATAAATGTGTTACAACTTGGAAAAATAATACATTTTGAGAAAAGTGTAGATGCTTTAAAATGAATGATGTTTGTCTAAGACTTCTAAGATTTTTTTTATAAAAAGCAAAAGACAACTTTCGATTTCATTTGTTAATAACAAAGACAAACATGGGCCCTATTATTAGCTGTTTATTAAGAAAATAAACTACCAAAATACAAATGCTCCAAGGTAGTTTCAAAGCCAAAAACTATTCCATAACACGAATGTAGATATCTAAATATTTCCAATGGATTGTCCTACAAATGCACTACTAGAAATCATAATGATGTTAAAACAGTGACCCTAAGATATTCTGTAAATTCAAAAGTACACACAGGAGGAGAAAGACCAAAAGCATGTGACATAATTAATTAGTGAGAGTTTTTCCTTTCTTCGAGGATTTAAACATATCTAGGTATTTTTATGTTGCACACAAATTGAGAGGATATAAACTGCAAAGCACAAACTAGTAGAAAGCCTAACTATACGATTAACAAACTAGTTTGAAACTGAGGTAAAATTTGAATTCTGTATATTTTATAGAATTATAAAGACTGTGAAAATGTGTGCAATAAATGCATATCCACACGCACACACATTTACTTAATGATGTCTTAAATCCCAGGACAAATGCAGAAGGAAATAGTGGTGGTCAGAGCTATGCTGGCCCAAAGGAGCCGGGGTAGGAACTTGCGATGATATGACTGTTTCCAAGACCTCCAACTTTGAAAAGAGGAATTAATAGCTATAGAGGATGTGTGACAGCAGAATTTCTCAAACTTTTGGCACGCCGTTTGTCCCAAACCACAAAATGATGTGTAAGCACTTCAAGAAAATCTCAGGAGTAAAAGAAAATGGTTCCTACTTGCAAAAATAAGGATCTGACAATTTGTCACCTTGGAATGGTTCCATTTCATTTTTCATGAAATTTGATTTTTAAGTGTGAAGCAGAGAAATCTTCATACGTCCCAGTGCATACGCCTCACCTCATATCCACAGACTAATTCACAGGAGGATGTATGCATATATTAAACAACAAACGTGCAAGGTTGAAGGGTTTGAAACACTTATAGCTTTATTTATTCTATATGAGTTTAGAACAGAGAATTCTTCTTAACATGTAATAAACATAGAAGAGCCCCACTGATGCTGTTGACGTGTTTTCGTGTAATGTTGCAAGAACATCTTCTTAATCAGTTGGCCACTACTGCAGCCTGAATTTTATGATTGTATTGAACCACACAGCATGCATCTTCCTGCCTGTTAGCTTTTGTTGGGCCACATCAAGCCCTTGTATGTGATTTACTTTAATCTGACTTCTACATTTTTTACCTTCCCCCTTATTGTCTCTAGTCTATTTCTGTAAAACAATTACAATCACATGTTAACATACATGAATTATTGAAATATAAAGGAATCAATTACACACAGATGCATGCATCGCTTCCTGACATCTATAAAGATTTAATAATATCTAGAATATTGCTCTCTCCTCTTTCTCAACTCTTAGCACCCCAATCCTTTATTTACCATATTTTATCACCTTGTTTTATATATTCTCATCCTCTTGTTTCTTGTGTGTTTTAGTATAAAGAAGTTATCTGATAGCTGGTTGTAAGATTCTTGCAGAAAGAAATTCAATCTCTCACTTCATTTTATTTTGTTCACGGTGTCTAGCACACTAGCAAACACAAGTACTCAATGACACTTGCGGTTGGTCTGATTACAGTAGATATATGCAGTGGAGCTCCTCCTGAGTGTCTTACCCTTTCAAAGATCAACTCATATAATACGCTTCTTCCATTTATGCATTTCTCTGCTTTCTTTCCAGTCAACATCTATTACAAGAGAAATGTTTTTGTTGAATTCTACTTATTCATTGATCCTTCTCAGCATATCAACTACACATGCAGACGGGCACACACACACACACATTTGCACACTCTTTAGAAGCATTTAAATAATTAATTTATAGTTTATCATTTTCTTTAGTTTTTAAATGTCTCACTATGAATAATAAATTTGATTGGAGAGTAAGAAAGACAGCTGTTTTGAAATGATAGATTAATTTAAACATAATGTCTGCTACAATCCTACCTTAATTTACAAAAGAAAGCATGTAGGATAAGAGGGATTTGGTTACTGAGGGAAACCCTCCCTAATTGGGATATTAAAAGATCATCAATTTGCAGGTGAAGCAAAATTAAATATTCATATTTTCCTTTTTTTTTCTCTTACTGAGTTTAATCTTGTGCTGGGATTTCAGTGAATCTTGGTAATCGCCTTCGTAGCTCTTCCAGAACAATCCATTGTTAGGGATTCATACAAGTATAATATGTGCAAGCACGTGCTTATGTTCAGACTTCTAAAAAATTATTTTAAAAGATACCTTTCTAAGCATTTTTTCAAAGATTCTGTTGCACTGGACTTTGTTCTATGTATGATTGAAACGAATAACATTTTTAGACTATAAACCATATAAAATTTGGGCAATGGTATTTCCCTTCAGCAGTAGTCATCATAGCCAGCAGTTGTGAAACCACATTATCATCTAGTGGTCCCACCAACTGATAATAAAGGGTTTCAGTAAAACAGATACTAAAAGCCCTAATCTGTCTGGTTGCACATGGAGTTGTTTGTTTATATCAAATATTAAAACTTGGCATGTGATTATCATATTATAATCATATCATAATAATAATGATCCATCATGTGATCAATATAATAATATAATGATAATAATAATGGTCAATCATTATCATTATGATCACTATTATTTTGAGACAGGGTCTCACCCTATTGCCCAGACTGGAGTGCAGTGGCACAATAATGGCTCACTGTAGCCTCGATATCCTGGGCTCAGGGGATTCTATCACCTCAGCTTTCCAAGTAGCTGGGACTATAGGTGTACACCACCATACTCAGCTAATTTATTGTACTTTTTATAGAGACAGGGTCTCACCATGTTGCCTAGACTGGTCTCAAACTTCTGGGCTTAGGTGATCCACCCACCTCTGCCTCCCAAAGTGCTGAGATTATAGGCATGAGCCACCATGCCCAGCCTGATGAATTATTTTTAGTGAAGAGCAAAAGTAAAATGGCCATGGGACATCCCTAATAAAATGCTTGTAAATGGGAAATAACTAAGTACATAAAATTTAAATCAAGTAACTAAAAACCCATATATAACACATGTTCCTGCATACACTAGGGTTGATTTTATGAATATAAAATGCCCTCCTTAGTCACTATTTCTTACTCTCTACTAAACGCTAAATCTACTTCTGTGAAAGAAAGAAGGGCACTTATTTTTAGGGTCAAAACAAACTTGATTTTTCAAGAAAAGTGGAATAAAAAGAGGGAAGAAGAAGTGAATATTGTTTTGGTTCATTCTCTAGTGTGTAAAACAAGAAGCCTTTGATATTTCAAACAAAAAAATTGTTTAACAATTGTCTCTGATAAGAAATGTATACTCTGAAAATAATATCCACAGTCAAACCATGGCAAATAAATCATCAGATGTCCCAAATCAAAGCTATGCTCGCAAGCAGCAGCTGCAGTATGCCTGGTCATATAACCTGAACTCATCAATGAAAAAAACAGCACAGCAAGCCTGGGAGCACCCCTTTTCCACCATACACTTTCATCTCCACCCAGTTCACAGATCATGTCAGTCATAAGAGGAAAGAAAAATGCCTTTGTTCTCTTCTATGTATAAAAGTGTACTGATAGCACCTCTAACTTCATAGAAGTTTGCTTTCCTCATGAGTAAATTTAATATCTAGAAAAATGTATCCCAAATCCCTTCCATGCAGTCAATGATAGATCAAGCCTGGCATTTGTACAACCAGAGAGCACACAAGATATCAAGAATAGCTCCTAAGCACCCAAATTTGTAAAGCAAACATTGATAAAACTAACAAAAGAAATAGAACACAAAAACAGGAATTTCAATAACCCAATTTTAGCAATGGATATGATATCCAAAAAAAAAAAAAAAAAAAAACCAATAAAGAAACGAGCTGTGAATAACATTAGAGACCAAACAAACCTAGCAGGCATATATATGACATGCCACCCAACAGCAGCAGAATAATCATGTTTTCAAGTACACATGAAACATCTTCCAGGGAGATCACATAGTAAGTCACAAAATAATAATACATTGTAAGAAGACAGAGGTCATATCAAGTATCTTCACTGACTGCAATGCATTAAAACTAAAAATGAATTGGAAATCAAGAAAAACTGGAAATTCACAAATAGATGGAAATTAAGCAACACACTTTTGAACAACCAACTGATTTCAGAAGAAATCAAAAGGAAGACTAGAAAATACCTTCAGATATATGAAAACAAAAATACAACATACCCAAACTTATGGGATACAGCAGAACTAGTATTAGGAAGGAAATACATAGCGATGAACACCTACATTAAAAAAAGAAAGATATCAAATAAATAATATGACTTTAAACATGCAGGAATTAAAAAAAAAAAAAAGATAACAGACTAAGCCGAAACATAGCAGAAAAAGAAAATAAAGATTAGAGCTGAAAGTTAATAGAAAAAAGAAAACAGTAGAAAAAAAAGCTATGAAGATAAGTGTTGTTTTTAAAAATTATCAAATTGACAAACATTTATGTAGGCTAAGAAAGAAGAGAGAAGATGAAAATAAAATCAGAAATAAAAGAAGAGGCACTACAAGTGATCAGTGTCAAAATAGTCTATTGCAATTCTTTTTATTTCTGAGGTGACCAAAATTAAAAGAATTGTAGGAGGCTATTCTATATAATTATATACCAAAAAATTGGATAACCTAGAAAAAAAATGGGCAAATTATTAGAAACACACAACCTACCAAGATTGAATCATGAAGAAATATGAAACCTAAACCGACCTCAAATTAGTGGAGTTGAATCTGTAATCAAACATTTCCCAGCAAAGGAAAGCTCAGGACCAGATGGTTTCACTGGAAAATTCTACCAAACATTTTAAGAACTAATACCAAGCCCACTCAAATTATTTTTAAAAATCAAGGTTCCAAACTCAAATTATGAGGCAACCATTACTCTGATAACAATGCCAGACACAAAATCTACAAGAAAAGAAAACTGCAGGCCAATAACTTTTTAATATAAATGCAAAAATCCTCATTAAAATACCAAGAAACCCATTTCAATGGTAAATTAAAAGGATCACACACCTAGCCACTTGGAATTTACCCCTGTGATGCAAGGATGATTCAACATACAAAAATCAATCAATACGATACACTGTATTAACAGAATAAAAGATAGAAATCAGTATCTCAAAAGACACAGAAAAGGCATATGACAAACTCCAACACCCTTTAATGATAAAAGAACTTGATAAACTAAGTATAAAAGGAAATCATCTCAATGTAGTAAATGTCATATATGAAAAGCCTACAGCTAACATCATACTCAACGTTGAAAATTGAAAACTTCTGCTCTTGGAGCAGGAACAAGGCAAGGACTCTTGTCTCTTCCATTCAATATAGTACTGGAAATTCTAGCCAGAGAAGTTAAGCAAGAAAATAAATAAAAGGAATTTAAATTAGAGAGGGGGAGTAGAATTCTCTGGTCATAGATGACCTGATTTTATTTAGAGAAAAGCTTAAAGATTAGACACACACACACACACACACACACACACACACACACACACACACAAATGGGTTAGAACTATAAACAGATTCAGTAAGGTTCTGGATACAAAATCATCATACAAAAATCAGTTGCATTTCTATGCACTAGCAAGGAACAATCCAATATGGAAATTAAAAAAAAAATCCTATCTACAGAAGCGTGACAAATAACAAAATACTAAATACAATTAACTTACCCAATAAAGCAAAATCTTGTACAATGAAAACTACAAAACACTGGTGAAGGAAACTAAAGAAGACACGAATAGATAGATATCACATGTTGAGTAAAAAAAAATAATATTGTTAAAATGTCCATACTACACAAAGTAATCTATAGATTCAATACAATTCCTATCAAAATCCCACTGAGATTCTTTATAAAAATAAGCAAAACATCTTAAAATTTATATGGAATCAAAAAGAAGCCTTAATAGCCATAACACTGTTGAGAAAGAAGAACGAAAATGGAAGCTTTACACATCCTAAGAGTGTTTAACTGCCCCACCAATACCACCAAAAACCTTGTTATGTGAAAACTCTTTTGTTATATGAGAAAAATAAACCCCGACTACCAAGTCACTATAACTTAGGTTTTATGTGTTACTTGGACTTGAGAATTTATTCCTGATTAATATAAAGTTTCTTCTTAAGAGTTGGCATTGTTGAATAAAAATAGTGTAGTAGTGTGGATGACTTTGAAGAATCACACTGTTAAAAGTTTAAAAGTGATATGAAAAGCCATTCAGTTTTCAGAATTATGATCCAATACATTGAGATAAGTTTGAGATTGTCAAGTATTTGACACAGGCCAAGTCTTCAGGCTGTTTACATTGTAAAACAAAAGAAATAAATGTTTTGAAAAACAAAACTTTCAAATAAATTAGCATTATTTTATATATTTTAAAAGTTGGAACCACTAATTGAGGGCAACTTCAAAATATGTAAACAATTTCTGCTGTAAAGGTATCAAAATATCTATACTTCATACCACAGATTTTCCCATGGGAAGGCAATGGTGGTAAAACATATATCCAAGTCTTCTCAAAATTGCTCATTAATTGCTGTTCATGAAATAAGAAAGGCGCTCAAACCATTAAACACATCAAACACTGGAAGCTTTCAGCTTTTATTTTCTCACGCTTTTATTTTCTCATGTTATTCAACATTTTAACAATTAATTGCCATACCCTAGAAGATACATATCACCCTATGTCAGTTTAAATGAATTAAAAATAATATGTATCAAGTACAGTTTCTCTGTCTTTGGGCTCTTATCCACCCAAAGCCTGAATGTTGGTGATTAAGTGATAAATATTGGATGTCTCTTAATTTCAGCCTTCAGGCATTCAATCGAATGAAAAAGACCTTTAATTATGTAATACTTTTTCAGTTAACATTAGCTCAACTTCCTAAAAATTTTGGAGAAGTTTAACTCAATGTGTATGCAACTTTTTAAGTGTAATAGAGGAAGAAATCACTTGTGGCCTTTATCCGAAACTATGACAGTTACTGAAGAATAAAATGTTTAAAAGCTAAATAGTAGTTTGTTCTGGAAGATTACACTTCTCTTTGGTGTGTTAAAGAAAATAGACCATCATTCAGTAGTGCTACAACTGGCTAAACAAACTTCAAGAAGCTAGGTACATTAAAAGGAAGCTGTCATTGCTATGTACTTTTATAAGTAATTCAACTATTTTAAACTGTTTTCTAAAGTGAAGAATGCAGAGAGTAGAATTTTGTGCTGTTCTTTGAGTCTATTCTCTGTTAACCTTTCTCTGAAAAGACATGCCACAGATTATTTTCAGACAATTGTTCTGTTCAGAGAAACACTAAGAACAAATAAGCATTTACACTTGAAGTGTGAGGAGCATTTTAATGGTGTTAGAAAAAATTTTGCTTTGTGAGGTGCAGACCTAACAAAAAATAACTAAAGAAAAATAGTCCAAAATGTGATGAAAAGATATTTAGATTTATCGCTGAACTTCGTCTGCTGTTACTCAGACTTTTCCTTTCACCAACTGATAATAAATGTCATGTATTCTTCATAGTCCTGTCCCAAAAGAAAAAGTATTTCTGCATTGAGGTGTAAGGTTCTTCATCTTTTCAAAAATGACAGACATTCCACATAAAAGATTAAAGGTCTAAGATGTTAATCCTTCAATGTTGAAAAGAAAGTTTCAGAAACTTGGATATTTTCTCACAATGACAAATTATCTTAATGTAGCCAAGATAGAGAGTATCTTAGCTTCTTGAGTAATAAGTGAAATCTAAAATAATGTATATCAGGTAATATTAATTCATTGTACCAAGTATATGCTGAAAATCTGTAATGTAGGTTTTACTGGCTGCCTTAAAACAATAATAGACTATATTATTCAGAGCAGATTTAGGTTCACAGCAAAACTGAGCATGTGCTGCAGAGATTTCCCACGTACCCCCTCTCCTATCCCCATTGCCACCTCCCCAACTATCAGCATCCCCCACCCGAGTGATACATTTATGACAGTTGATGAACCTACACTGACACATCATTATCACCCACATTCACTGCTTATGTTAAGTGCTGTATATTCTATGTACAACTCCTGGTGTTGTACAATCTATGGGTTTTGACAAATAGATAATGACATGAATCTACCATTCCAGTATCATAGTGTGCATATTTACTGCCCTAAAAATCTTCTGTTCTTTACCTATTCATTCTTTCCTCCCACCAACCCCTAGAAAACGTGGATCTTCTTATTGTCCCCAAAGTTTAGCCTCTTCTAAAATATATCTTTCATATATATTCGGAATTATACTAGTCTTTTCAGATTGGCTTCTTTCACTTGGTATTATCCTTTTAAGTTTCCTCCCTATCTTTCTAAGGCTTGATAGCTTATTTATTTTCAGCCCTAAATAATATTCCGTTGCTTGGATATAGCACAACTTATTCACTCACCCATGGAAGGACATCTTGGTTGCTTCCAAATTTTGATAATGACACAAAAAGCTACTATAAATCTTCATGTGCAGGTTTTTGTGTAGATACAAGTTTCAATTTCTTTGGGTAAATGCCGAGTAGTACAATTGCTAGATCATATGGTAAGAAGAGCATATTTGGTTTTTAATGAAAAATCCAATTATATTTCAAAGTGGTGTTTTGCACAATGGATGAGACTTCTTGTTGCTCCACATCCTTGTCAGCATTTGGTGTTGGCAGTATTTTAGATTTTAGCCACTTATATAGGAGTATAGTATTTTATATCATTATTTAAATTTGTATTAGTATTGTTTTGCTGTTTAAGTATATATGCAATTAATGAACATAAATTTTGTAATTGAAAAGACAAGCATGCAAACATAAAATAATGATGTAAGGTCCAAAGAAGAATATAATTAAATGTCTTTCTTGAAAACATATTCCAGCTAAGGAGGAGGATTTAATGCAATGATGAAGAATATATATTTCTAAAAATAGAGCTACCTTTTATCCCAAGAATCCCACTACTGGGTATCTACCCAAATGAAAAGTTATTATCAAAAAAACATCTGAACTTGTATGTTTATTGCAGCACTATTCACGATAGCAAATTCATGGAATAAACCTAAGTGTCTATCAACAGTAGATTGGGAAGGAAAATGTGGTACATATACACCATGGGATACTTTGCATTCATAAAAATAATAAAAGCATGCCCTTTTCTGCAACATGGATGCAGCTAGAAGTCATTATCCTGAATGACTAAACACAGAGACAAAACATAAAATATTACATGTTCTCACTTATAAGTAGGAGCTAAACCAAACGTACTCATGGGCATTAAGATGGAAACAACAAACACTGGAGATTCCAAAAGGGGAGGAGTGGGAGGCAGTAAGGGTTGAAAAACTACCTATTGGGTACTGTGTTTACTATTTGGGTGATGGGAACCATAGAAACTCAAACCCCAGCATCATGCAATATACCCATGAAGCAAACCTCCTGCACCTCTTGAATCCATAATTTTTTAAAAAAAGAATATGTGTTCTATGTTAGGACATTCTGGATTCAAATATTTCCTATCTTGCCTGATTCTGATGTTTGTAAATGGGCCTTACCTCTACAAGCTTCAGTTCTCTAATCTTTAAAACTGCTTTTTCAACCAGTTTTTCACACCTATTTGTTTTGGAATCTATGTCTCTGCTGAAGTAACTTCCTTTCCCCTCCTTTCCTCTCTCCTTCCTCCCATCATTTCTTCCTCTTTCCTTACCTCTACTTCTTTTGGAAGAAACAAATATCTGAGGAAGCATTCCGCAATCTTTTCTACTCAGGCTAAATATCTTAGAAATAACCCCTTCAATTTAGTTTTGCAGCTGTATTCTGATGACTACATATGTTCTGTGTCTTCTGTTCTCTTGTTTTCTATCTCTATTTGCATGTACACACACACACACACACACACACACACACACACACACACACACAC